>NC_136382.1:112913750-113283750 GCF_965140285.1 Lepidochelys kempii | reverse complement strand
TTTGTACCTTGGGGAAGTTTTAACCTAAGCTGGTAAAAATAAGGTTAGGGGTTTTTTCATGCAGGTCCCCACATCTGTACCTTAGAGTTCAGAGTGGGGACGGAACCTTGACAGTGGCTATCTTATCTGGGAGGTGAAATGTAATCAAAGTATTGGTGGGAAATCAGACATGTAAATGCTTCCTACGAGGACAGCGAGAGGGAAGGGGAGGGGAGAAGTAATGGGGATGGATGGTAGGGGAAGCGAGAGAGGTTGGGACTCTGGTGTGGGAGGCATGGAAGCCTCCAACTCAGCCAATGCACCCTAACCCCCACCTTGTACCCACCAACTCTGCTGGTGCACCCAACCCCCTACGCCCAAATCTTCCAAGGCCTGCCCCAACCCTGCTAGTGCACCTCATTCTTTCTGCACTCCACAGCTCTGCAAGTGCAGCCCAACACTGCATGAAAACTATTCATCTGTTTTGGAAGAACATTAATCAGGAAATTGGAAGGTTCATGGCTGACTGGAGAATTTGCACTGTACGACAAAGAAACATGACAAGCTCTGACATGTCAGTGTTTCTCAGAGATGGGGTACATCTATAGGACATAGGTGAAAGCATCTCTCTCTCTAAAAACAAAAAAACAAAACCATCAGGATTTTGGAACAGAAACCTTGTCAGTGATTTCTTGTACCAACCCCGCCACAAAACTTCACCCTCCAACTATTGCAAACATAACCAGGAACACCATTCCACTGTAAGTTAGTTATCCTTTGCTCCAGGCAGTGCATGTGAGTTGGATTACAGGAGGAGGGAAATAACATCATAGAAACATGTGTATACCAAGGAACGAGGACTTCAGGCATATGCATTCTCTGCTTATTGTGGGGAGGCCCGAGTATGGTAGAGGGACGGGTGCAGGGTGGAGGAGGGAACACTCTGAATGTTCAGAGTGCACGAGGGTCAGGAGCACGCCTACGGAGGTGTGCAGGGCACACCTTGGGGTGAGGCTGGTTTAGTATGCTACTTGCAGGACAGGATATGTCCAACTGCCTAAACGATGATTAACTCCTACCAAGCACACTTTTTTCTCCTGTTTAAAAAAAAATCTAGGAAATTCAATAGCAAAAATGATGTTAATAGAGTTAGAATTGCTTGGCAGTGTGTCATCCCCATGCAGAACACTTTGCTGAGCAAAATGCAAACGTCTACAAACCTGGAAATACAACCTCAACTCCACCCTCTTTCAGCAATGCCCCATTAATATACATACCTTTTCTATGCCAATCCCACAGTTGCTGAAATGTACCAGCTCTTCAGCTCCTTTTACAACCCATTCACGCTCACCCATAGGATTCCATTTAACTGTATTGAGGGGGGGGGGTGTTCCCCCACCTCACCTGCCCTCTACCCTGTTTGAACAGTGACCTAAAAAGCACACACTTATATTAGTCCTTGGCAATAATGTAATTCAAGAGGTTCCAGATCCTGGCATACACACACACACACTTACCAACTCCTCACACTTACAATGGAAGAACCACTTTATGGCCTTATACACTCCCCTACCCTGGAGTACATCTACATTTGAGCTGTGAGGTGTGATTCCCAGCTCATGCAGACTTACCCATGCTAGCTTTGCTCAAGCTAGCATGCTAAAAATAGTAGTGTAGCCTGGGTAGTATGGGCAGCAGCTTGGGTTAGGTACCCAAGTATGTACGCCAGAGATCTAGGTAGCTTTGGACTCAGACAGCTACCCCAAGCTGCCACCCTAGCTACACTGCAATTTTTAAATATGAGTGTAGGTACATCTGTGTTCATTGGGAATCGCACCTCCCATTACTCACAGGATACCATCTGAACATACATTTTCACTTAACCATCATTAGAGCATTAGAATCCTCTCCTCGCCCACCTCACTGCTGACAATAGCCTTTGTAATATAAGCCCTTTGTACTACTACTGACATAACATACACAATTCTGCTCTGAAATGATGCATACTGCATCCTGAAGGTACACACTGAACTTCTTCCCTTTCCTCGCACACAAGAGGGTGCAAAACAGATCTCATATCACAATCACAGCTGTCTCTCTCACACACACACACACTTCAAAATAATCCACTCACATCCTTATATCACAAACACACCTTTAGCAAGCAGGCCCAGTTACTGCCTCTGCCATTTAGGGTAGGTACACCTAACAAATAATGCAAATAATTCCCATTGGCTCCTGCCAGCTCCACGGGAAGAGAGAAAAAGTGGTGTGGGAAATTTCCCCCAACCATTTTGTCCTTTAATAGTATTAGATGGGATCCTGTGGGTCAGAGTGAATGAGCAATAAAATGAGGTGAAGAACATGTACATTTCAGCACCTGTGGTGTTTGCAGAATAAGGGTATGTGTGTTAACAGGACATAGTGGGACATTACCCTAAACTGTGCCTGGTTTTAGGGTGACCAGATGTCCTGATTTTATAGGGACAGTCCCGATATTTGGGGATTTTTCTTATATAGGTGCCTATTACTTGCTATAAAAACCCTACGTGGTTTTTAGAAGTTTGAGTTCTGCTCAACTCAACGTTCTGCAAGGGGACAACCTACCACCAAGCAACCTTAACTGTGCTTTAAAATAGTTTTTTTGCCATTGAATATTCTTCTGTTGCAGCCAAGAGGAGCTTGGTATTTGCTTCTGCCACAACGCAAGATCCACATTCAGGAGAGATTAGTTAGTGGGACGAGTCACTTTATGTTCTCTTGGTTTTTATGTGCATTGATTAAAAGGCTGATCTCTACTCATCTAACCACAGCAAGGACAATGAAAATGATACTGTATCTGAATTAAGGTTCACTTACAGGCACAAGGTGTAAAGACAGAAGTTAATGCTTATAAACAAAGGCAAAGCCTTGTTAGCCTTTGTATATATAACTTCTGTCCACAACTCAGAAAAAGAAAAAAGACTTAAGTCAAAGTTGTAATAACGGCAGAGAGGATTAATAAGTATCCAATCATACAGGAAACTTTCTAGTTTTAAAACCTATGCAAATAAAAGAAAAACACATATTTCACATAGACTCATAGACTTTAAGGCCAGAAGGGACCATCATGATCTAGTCTGACCTCCTGCACATTGCAGGCCACAGAACCTCACCCACCCACTCCTGTAATAGACACATAACCTTTGGCTGAGTTACTGAAATCCTCAAATCATGATTTATAGACTTCAGATTACAGGGAATTCACCATTTACACTAGTTTAAACCTGCAAGTGACCCGCGCCTGCTGCTGCTGCAGAAGAAGGGAAAAACTCCCCAGGATCTCTGCCAATCTGACCTGGGGGAAAATTCCTTCCTGACCCCAGATATGGCAGTCAGTTAGATCCAGGCAAGACCCACCAGCCAGACACACAGAAAAGATTTCTATGTAGTAACACAGAGCCCTCCCCATCTAGTGCTTATGAATTCATTGATGTATCCCCTGGCACTCAGTTATGTTACCCATCTGCTTATAGATGACTCGCAAGCCTCCAGTGTTCAAAGGTAAAGAATCCTGAGGCAATCCAGATTTCACAGGAAATGTACACCACCACCTGACCACCCACATTCCACTCCACAGTGATGTACTTCAAAGTCAGCAAGCAAAAAACAACTTACAGGCAGTTGAAACCCTATTTAAAAAAATAAAATCAGAAACACAGATTGAAGCTGCAGATATGCTGCAACACAGCAGCCAGGGAAGCTCCCTTGTATAAACGTGATGAGGGTTTCTTGAGGAAAGTGACTCTCTCTCTTGGAGTAAATACTGATTATGGGAACAAGTGCCTTAACAAAGGAAATCTGATGCCCAATTATTTCATGGCGATATGCCAAAATTATAAAGTAAGCATTGCAAATTTGTCAGATAAAACTGAGTTGACAAATGCCTTAAACAATGACAAAGTTTAGTTACAATTAATTGTAGGTGTTTGTTTATCCAGTATATAATGATAGGCCTTTACATTTTCTGACAGGATGAGAAGCATGGTAGCACTTCACCAATACACACGGACAGCATACCTACACGGAGAACATTAATGGTGGGCATTCTTCCTTCCTACTATAGCTTAGCAGTCAATAAGGGCCTGATCTAACTCCCAGTGACACCTATTGAAAACCTGCCAATAAGACTAATGACACAGGGTTAGACTCTCACTGAGGCAGACAGGAAAATTCTGATGCACTTTATAGATTGGAAATGGCTGAGTTGTCATGACCAATGATTACCCAAGAAGCAACAGAAGAAGCCCAGTTAAAAAGTAATATGCCCTTCGATTTGTCATTGTGAATAAACACAGATAAAGGGCTTAAGTCTCATCTCACTTATACCATTTTTACCCCAGTCTCACTCCCCAGACATGAATGGAGTTTGCTTCCAATTTACTTATCTGATAGGAGAATCAGCCCTGAACTACACAATATTTATTCAGTGCTACACTGTTGTTCAAAGCCATCCAAACTGTGGCCTGGGGCTCCCCTGTGACACTTGAGACTCTGAATGTGGTGCTAGAAGAAATATGCATTTGATTATGATTTGAAAATGTATTTGCAGTGTCATTTTATTGAGACCTCTGTGTGTTCGAAAGCGTGTCTCTCTCACCAACAGAAGTTGGCTCAATAAAAGATATTACCTCCCTCACCTTGTTTGCCTAAGTCAGGTCCTACTAAATTTAAAGTTAAGTACTGAAGTCATACCCCTTACTACAGAGAGGGGGCAGGGCACAGTCCAACCCCAGCTGTCTCCCACTATCAGCCTCAGTGAGCAGCTCTGAGTGATTTGAGAGTGCTCTGAGCAAGTGCTCTCCCTTTGCCGCTCCAGCTGCTCAGCAGCTCCCTTGCTGACTGCCTGTAGTGGGGCGGAAGCAAAGTAGATCTATTTGTTCTATAGCCTCCTTCCCTGTCAGGCTGTGGAAACACTCTAAGAGAGAGAGTAGGAGTTCAGTTGCCTCTGCCAGAGCCTAGGGGAGCACCTAGCAAGGATCCACTCCCATTCTCCACCCACAGCGGTCAGGGTATCCCAAGACACAGGAAAAGGAGGAAAAGCAGCAACCAGTTATAGTGACCTCAGAGAACAGGAGGCTGGGAGTGACCAGAGGCTGCGGGGGGAGGGGGAGTGATGGGGGGGATGCATAGTAGCCAAATATGCTGACTCAGATGATCTTTCCGAGGATTTCTTCCATGCCCAGTGAATCCACAGCAGCAATCTGCACTTGTGGGTGGTTTCTGCTCCTTTTGTGCACAAATGTAGTTAACTGGGCCACAGCATACACCCTGAAGTGCTGAATGGGGTCCCTTGCCCTTTCTGAAATCATGTGTTTGGCTATCAGGCTGAGAAAGGTCGGCCCCACTGCTGTGGGTTTCATGTCACTTTAAATCTAAACAGGCTCCATGCCTGCGTTGTTTACAGTTCACATTAGATATAATGGTGAGGAATGACAAGACAGAAGAGGAAAGAAGCAGGGCTACATGTGAAAGATCATGTGATTTGTTTCCATTTTGTAGTTAGTTCTAAGTTTGCTTTTTATTGGGGTGAGAGCAGGACTAGATGGCACAAAACAGGAGATTAGTGCTGAAGACTAACCACAAGCAGCAAGTTTTGAGGAGGGATTGGAAGGTGAATTGATATGTAACAGGCTCAAAACTCAGTGTTTTGGGCATTTAGAGGGGGTGGAACAGAGAGCAGACAATGACAGATTTGAATCATAGCGTGATCGGAAGTGACACTATTTAATCAACAGAATTGCTCATCTTTTCAAAGATAGATAAGGCAGCTGGGTAATGATCCTAACCAGTTTACTCATCACTGTGAGTAATCAGAATCATACATAATTAGTCTTCTGTCAAAGATACTGTAGATCATTCATAATGATTTGTTTGAAGAATGATAGCATGGTGGAAGGTGGTGTTTCCTCTGTCTTGAGTGTTTGGATAATTGGTCATTTCCAGTTATTAGGCATAGAAACATTGTATTTTTCAAACAAACAAGTGTCTCATTCACAATTTCCTAAATACAACAGGCTATCCTGCTTCCTGAAACTTTTAAATGCTAGAAAATTAACTTTATTTGTCCTGTTTTAAATATTCCACACACATATTCAAACAAGTTGCCTATTCTTCTCTGGAATGGAAGAGGAGAGAAATGTGTCTAGGGCAGGAGGAGAGAAGATTGCGATCTCCAGTCTTGCATTAAATCTAATTTCCTGTCATATTTGAAAGAGCGTGTGGGATCTCACTTTTTCATAAAAAAGAAAAAAGCTATCAAGTATCCAGATTTTGTTCTATAAAAGCTTTTCTTTTATGTTGATGTTTCAGGATTTCGCTTGTTACAGTTACTGCAAACAAAGGAAAATTTTTGTATGTTGGCTGAGTGATATCATCACACACCAGTGACCTTTAAAATATTGTTTAGATACCTCCTAGCCTACAGTATGGTTCTTAAAGCCAGTTCTAACTCAGTTTGGCACTGTATATATTGACCACATAAACCATGCTCTTATTGTAGAATCATGCTTAAATCCAGTTTACACACAATTCCTAGCTACAGTTTGAAGGCTAGAATCCCCATTTACAGCCCATTTTAAACATGAATCTGGTTCTCTTCTCATTTACACCAGTGTTACTCCTGGGGGAATTCTGTGCCACTGCGCAATGCAGAATTTGTACAGACTTCCATGTTTCCCCAGCATAATTGGGGCTGCAGAGCTGCTGGCCACCACTAGGGGCACTGTACTCCACAGAGCCCAGCTTGCAGTGAGCTGAGCACCCAGCCTAGTGAGGATACAGGCTGCTCGCTCTGGCTGCCCAGCTTGATCCTCATTCTTCCAGGGACAGGAGAGGGCTGGCCCGGGAGACCCAGCTCTGGCAAAGAGTGAGAAAGGGAAGGGCTGCACCGCTCCGCACCACACCACATCCCCCAACAGGACAGTAAAGAAGCTGGGGGGAGAGGAGAATTAGGCCCAATGTCCACATTTACATTTTAACAGTGGTGTTCTGTGACATTTTTAGAAAGGCATGCAGTTCTACACTTGGATGCCTTAGGTAGCCCAAAATGTCATCCTCCACACATTGTGACCTTGCACTGTATGTGCAAGGTCATGCAGTGCAGAGGACACTTTTGTTCTACAATGTGTGTTTGGACAGTATCACCGCATGGGCCACTGCCAGTTGGACCATGTTTTTGAATTCTGGGGCATACAATGCATACCTTGTCTTCACAAACATGGAATTCTGCACAAATTCTGCATTGCACAGAACTCCCCCAGTAGTAACCCTGGTGTAAATGAGAAGAGAACCATGTTCATTTTTAAAATGGGCTGTAAATGGAGATTTTAGCCTTCAAACTGTAGCACATTTCAACCTGTTGTGAGAATTGAGGAACAGGTCAAATGAGTATTAAATATTTGAGCTATCAAAAGATGACACTTATTAAAAGGAACATGCTTTAAAATAAGCTCTGCTTCATCACATTGCTGTGTCATGAAATTAATGGGAGGGAAACTGAAGTTTGCACTGAGAGATAAAGCTTGCAAGCCTGGATTTAAGCTTTGATCATCTTTTGTAAATCATTCCAAATGGAGCGATAAAAAACATTCACCAACTGCTCTGCCTTTTATTCACTACCCACTACTAACGCTGTACAATTTTTGTTTATTGCAAAGTTAAAGGATATTACACTTGCAAAACCAGTTTACCAGAAATTTTGTAAAGCTCTCTAGTTTTGCTGGTGAAAGGGTAAAGTTGTATTAGCAAAAGAAGAGATACTTAATATACACACAGCCTATGCTAAAATCCAAGAAAAGCCACAATTGCCCATTTCCTTTGTAGAGAACTGATCCTGCACCACTGAAATCAGAGGCAAAAATTCTCATTGGTATAAATCTATTTACAGCAAATGAGTAATAGAAAAAAAATACTAATGTAAAAGAATTGGGAATGTAGAACACTTACTGTACTCAGCTGGTTGTAAGAGGACGTTAGGAAACAGTAGAAAAAAGTATGAAGGCACAGATTGTTGACTCACAAGAAAAGAATTTAAAGTAAACAACAAGGGGCAGCTATTTAAATAGAGAAAAGTATGTCTTTTTAGAAATATCCATATTGACAGAAAGCCTCTTCCCCATACTTGAGAAGTTGTTCTGGTAAGACACACCTCAGAGGCATGTTGCGGGGAGGGGCCTGAATTGGTTTCCCATTCAAGTTAGAGCAGCTTCCAGGCTCACACATTCCTCTTCCCATGTGGGCATCCTAGCTGGGGATTCCCCTAAAACACAGAGGACTCTTCAGGTGCTGCTTTAAGGTGACTTAAGAGGGACTGAGGATCACACTAGGTTGTTTTTATGATCAGGAAAATGTGAGTTCATTTTTTATATATTTCCAATTTCTTTTTCCTTTTCAAACTTGAAGTGATCTTTATCACAGATGGAATAAAAAGGAAAAAACCCACAATATTGCCTTCAGCACTGTTAGGCGGTACGTCAGTGCAAAGGCCCCCCCTCTTTCCAAGCATGGTGTTGTTCCTGGGCTCACATAGCCCAGCAGGTTTGTCAGTCAATCTATTCCTGGTGCCCAGGAGTCTGAAAACCCTTTCTTCATGCCCAAGTCCAGCACAGGGCCTGCCACTCCACTGGCTTCCAGCACAGGACCCTTGAGCTACATAAGCAGGATCAGGGTTCTTGGACTTTGACAGTGCCCTGAGCTTCTTCCTACCTTGCCCTGCATCTCTGCAGGCTCTCCAGCCTGGAGGTCAGTTTGTCTCCCCCTGACTGTTGTCTCTGGGCAGCTCTTCAGAAGCTGGCAGGCAGGAACTCCTTTCTCCCGCCTGCTCACTCCCCTGGTAGCCACTGCACCCCTTCCCAGTCTTTTATCTTCCCAGTTGCTGTGAGGCTTCCAATCAGCCATGTACGACAGTGCCTGTATTAACTCTTTGGTTGCTGGGCTAGCATGGGGTACACACACCCCATGACAAGCACCAAGAAATTGACACAAGATTATGCTCTTCTGGAATTCAAAAACTTCTAATTTGTGCCAGGAGGATTAAATGTATAAATTAAATATTTTCCTCAAACAAAACTGGCAACTCCCAAACAAGAACTTTTCTCCTCTTTCTAATAAGCCTAAAGCATAAACATTTGTAATAAGGCTGAAATTTTTTACATGAAATCTTTGGGTCAGAACTTGCTGATTCATCAAAATCAAGACATTCCACAGGATCATGTGAATGTTAATGAAATTCCACTGGAAATCAGGCAGGATTCTGATAGAAACCTGCCTGATTTGAAGCCAGCCTGCTTGCCTGGCTGCTTGCCTGGCTGGGAGCCCAGTTTCCAGGCTTGCAGCTCCCTGGCTCTGGTGCAGATCACCAAGCAGGCAGAACTGGGCCTTCTCAGGTCCTCGAAATCCCTCACAGAAGAGTCACCATTCACCACCCAGCTCTAATCTGAATACATAAATTCTTTAGGATTTCAATCCTCCTTGTAGCTGGATCTGTCTTTACAGGGGGAGCCTGTAACCAAATGGCTCATGCCAGATGTCACAGCCAGAATTGGTACCATAACCACTGATGAACTCAAGAGGCAGGTGGATCCAGTGCCAAGGGCCACAGATTGCACAAGCAGCTCTGCCATGAGGAACCATGGACCATAAGTGGCAGCACTGACTGGAACCGTCCTCATTAAGAAACTTTTGCAACAGAAAACCCTCTGCTAGGTCAAACAGAGAAGTACAACAAGGAGCCTTCCTCATTCATAAATTCTTTTTTTTTTTTGGCAGTCCAACAAACACTTAGCCTTCGGGAGGTCTTAGGAGGATGGTGATTTTGAATCCTATGTTGAATTTCTTTGAACAGCAGTAGTCTTATATCTACTTTGGGGAAAAACACAGTAGTCCATGAATCAGATTTAACGTTTATTGCAGCTCCATCCTGGGCATACTTCAGCCCAAAGTACTTTTGAGTCAAAAGTTACTATGACAGTAAGACAGTCACAAAGCACAGCATTCACAGATTCAACTCTATACTTAAAGCTATTCCTTGTGTTTAGATCTTTCTGTACATCATAAAAGATGCCACTTCCTAGAGCATGTCTCTTCTATCTGCTCTATCTGGCTGGTTTAATAAAATGCCATGAGAAACGATCATTTATAGATTGGCTTTCCTTCTTGCTGGTCTGTTATTGCAGAGTTAATATTTTAAAACAAAGAGGATAAAGAGTTATTTTACCTGTTATGATTTTGTATTTAAAAAGAAAAGTAGGAGATGAGTACTCTAAAACAGAAGTACACTCTTTCACACATTCTAGTAAAATAGTATGGACACTGCATCATCTACCACAAGAATTTCTACTATCCATAGCTGTGGAATTGGAGTCTCAAGAGATGAGAGCTTAAAAAACATTCACAATAACCAGTCAAATAGAATACAGAACACATCGTGCTTGCTTTGCCAGGGTCTGTTATAACTGTATAAATTATCAACCACTTAGCAACTGTTATGTTAGCTAAAAAAAAATAATAATAAAAATATATTAACAAGTGCAAAAATCATGGCATAAGGGACATACGTTTTGGACTTGGACATACATTGTCTGCTATAAAACAGTCTTTGCAAAAATAATAATTTGATTAGGCTAATCAATATTGAAAAATTGATTCCAGTGCTTATACTGAAGAAATTATCTTTATTAGGAATTAATTTGTAGGGAAATTCCTCCTGTGCAAACCCATATATTCTAGCTTTAACAACGTTACACATCTGCAGTGGCTGTCTCAGGATCGGCAAGAAAACATGCTTTATCTCTCACAACACATGTTATAGACAGACAACAGGAGTCTGGCATATGTGATTTTACTTCAGGATACAAAGACTGTGTGGCAGAACGTAGAATTGTTCTTTATTCTTCATGGCAGCAGCAAAACATTCAAATGTTTGCAGACAAATCACCACAAATATAGTGCTGCTCCAAAACTCTGAACTGCTGAGCTACAGCAGATCCTGCAACCTTCATGAGTTCAATGGGATTAAGAGTTAAAGTAAGGACTCCTTGCAGAGTCAAGGTTTCAGGATCAAGTTGTTGGCTCCTGCTGATAGGTTTCTGCATGCTGAAGAATAAAGTAAGGGAAGGAGAAGACACAGGCAGACACAGTACTTGCACAAGATGGTGCAAAGAAGCTGAGAGATGGTGTCACTGATAAAACTGAGCATGATTTCAGGCATCTAATCTGAGACGTATGTCTGAAATTTGTTAAATACACAACAATAATAATGAATAACCGCTCTTGCACTCTAACCCCTGCAACCCCCCCTCCCGTGCCCCTAACCCCTACAATCCTATCCATAGGTGCTGGAACTTGGGGTGCTAGGGGTTTGAAGTGGCTTCTATCATATACAGGGCTTAGTTTTTTTTCCAATGGCTCTCAGCATCCCCACTATAAAAAAAAATATTCCAGCACATATGCTCCCCTCCTGCATCGACATGGAAACGCTGATCTGGAGGCACAGAGCGCCCGGCATTGCTGCTCGCTCCTGCATTGCTGCTCGTTCCTGCCCTCAAAGCTCCTCTGCACCCATCTAGGGGATTGTGTACGTGTGTGTGTATGTATTGGGGGTGGGGGGAGCGAGGAGCAATGCCAGGAGCTCCCTGCATCCAAGTCACTTTCCCCATCTGGGCAGCGTAAGAGGAGGGCAGGAGAGCAGTAGCTCCTGATGCTCACTCCACCTCCCAGCCCAGGTGGGGAAAGTGACCTGGATGCAAGGAGTGCCTGGTGTTGCTCCTAGCTCTCTCCCCCCCGCCCCAGCCCTTTCAGAGGGCATGGAGGATTGCTGGGGTGGGAGCAGTATCTGTGCATCACTGCTTGCCGCCCTCCTCCCCCGTTCTTCCTCTGGGAGGAAGCAGAAAGAAATCTGGGCACCCCTCTTCCCGTGTCGCCTGTGTGAATTTGAGGAGCTCTCCTGCCAGCCTGCAGTGTGCATGTCTGTGCTGCACATGGTGGCTCCCGACCATGGCACCCAGGGTGGTTGCTCACGTGGCCCAACCCTAAGGCTGACCTTACATGAAGGGACTCAGACCACTGGAAATGCTGGCTAGCCAGACAAAAAACCTTGCACAAGCGTGGAAGCAGAGGAAGTAAGAATTGAGTCTCTATACAGAGCTGACCATGGGGGATAAAGATGAGAAAAATGAAGGTAAAGCTTTTTTATTCTCTCATTTTGGAGGGGGGAAGGAGGGGGAAAGAGAAGGATAAAAGGATGAGAAGTGAGTGAGGCATTCCTCTCAGGAATAGTGCCCAAAATAGTGGAACAGCTGATAAAGATGTTTGATGAGTACTGTGACCTCAGAGAGAAAGAGACTGTTTTTTGTTTGTTTTAAACCTGAAACCAAGAAGCAGAAGAGTGGATACTTACATTACAGAGTGGAGAACTCCGGCATCCACATGTAAACTTTAGAGACATTAAAAATTCCCCTAATTAGAGATGAGATTATTTGAGAGATACATGATGGCAACGTATAGGACAGACTGGTGAGAAGAAGAAAAAAATGTAATGCTAGAGAAATAGTAAGGATAGCTGAACTGTCCAGGGAAAGGATCAAAATAATAACAGCCACTAATGCAAAGCAAGAACACAGGCTCAAGCTAAATTAAATAGCTCAGTGGTTTGAGCATTGGCCTGCTAAACCCAGGGTTGTAAATTCAATCCTTGAGGGGTCCACTTAGGGATCTGGGGCAAAAAAAAAATTGGGGCTTGGTCCTGCTTTGAGCAGGGGGTTGGACTAGATGACCTCCTGAGGTCCCTTCCAACCCTCATATTCTATGATTCTAAAGGAACCCAGGAAACAGGACAGAGGCAGAGCAACCAAGAAAGCAGGCATCACAATAAAGTGTATATACTGTGGAAGCAACACAGAAGAAAGAAAAATGCCCAGGCTAAGGGCAATAATGCAACAGGTGCAGGAGTGCAGAAACAGACCAATTTATGTCCCTATGCCACAGCTACCTCAGAAAGACATAAAATCAGCAGTACATGCAGAGATAGAGGATATAGAGACTTCAAGTGTGACATTAACAGATTGAAAGACTCTCAGTATGCACACGCTGAAGAAGGCTGCCAGCCATTCAACTGCCATATGTGCAACGTTGCTATCAACCACCAATTTGATTCCAGCTGGACTGAGGGGGCAGCTGCAATATAATGCCAACAACATTGATAAGCAGCAATATTAGACTGGAGAAATGTGACCAAGTACTGTTGATATACAATAAAAATAATTCTGAGGCTCATGCAGTGGGCAAATGCAGGCTGTTAATAAGAAGTCCATGAAACGAGTTTTTTTTGCTTGAATTTATCATACACACACAAGAGTACCACTCACCGCAGTGCAAGCCATGTGCACACAGTGTGACTTCCTGGTATCTCCTGCTCTCTTCCCTCCTGCAACCTATGCTTCCAAGTTCCATGCACGTAGCTATGAAACCATCAACTTGTTGATCAGGCCCGACCATGTTTAGCTTTTAATAAACTCATGTGAGAATAAATACATTCAGACCTGAATAGTCCGTACTTTATTTATTCCAGAATGCACACCCCTCGCTCATCCGCAGTATCTCTCAGTCAGCTATACTTCAACTGAGACAGACTAATAATTTTCTGCTATATGCCTGAATGAACTGTATTGAATTAAGTTAAACCTG
Source organism: Lepidochelys kempii (assembly GCF_965140285.1). NCBI lineage: Eukaryota > Metazoa > Chordata > Testudines > Cheloniidae > Lepidochelys > Lepidochelys kempii. Next base: position 113,270,049 of record NC_136382.1, on the reverse strand, counting down.
ATTGAATTAGGGTTAATACTTTTTAGTTCTATTGTATTAAAAATGCAATTTTGTATGTGTTACTGTGGAACTGTATATATTCCCATGGGTATATAGGTGAACAAGCAGGCGGTCATTAGGCAAATTCACTCAGTTTACAACATCTCCAGAGAAGCCACCTTCCTGGTAGACTGGATAACAGATCAAACTGGATTATCTGGGGACCAACAGACAAAGAAATATTTTTTGGATAAATAGCCTGTTTTTAAACTGGTTCAGGACCTTCTTCCTGATCCAGCAAATAGACGGGATCCCTAGTCCGCAGAAGGTCCCAAATCCTTTGGGAAGGGTTGGAAGGACTGGGCCTACTAACGCCCCGAGACTGTGTTCTTGTTCTGAGCTGAGACAGTGATGAACCTGTAACCACTAGTTGAAACCCCTCGGGGGAGGGGGAGGAAGAAGGGGGAAGAACAGCATTGAAGGACTGCTCCTGCCTGAGCCCATCTTAGAATTGGGGTGATCTCTAGTAAGCTGATTAGCATCTGTGTGTGGCCCGCCACAACTAACATTTCTGTTTGGCCTCCTCTGCCCCCTCGCGATCTCCGAGTCTGGGCTGCTAAAAGCCCCATGGTGCAATGGGGCACTCAGGCAGGCTGCTTGCAGCTGTGGCCCCAGGCTGCTCCCAGAAGTGGCTGTCTGTTGCTAGCACGTCTCTGCAGGCCCCTGGCTGGGGGAGGGAGGCAGCTCCGTGCGCTGTCCCTGCCCCCAGCACAGTCCTCACAGCTCCCATTGGCCAGAAAATTTGTGGAGTGGCCCCCCTGCGAAAATTATTGCCTACCCCTGGTATAGGTTCTTTTATTGTTTTTAATATGTTTTCTTTGTAATGCTTTTTACCTTAAGAATAAAGTAGACTTGCATAAGAAGTGATTGTGATACCCTACAACTCTAGCAATTACACCTGTTAACCATCTCTGGAGAGAAAGTAAGCAGGTGTCCTTGGGCAATAGGTCTGTGCAGGGAAGAACACACGGGAGGCAGGGAATTGTGCAGCCTGGAAATACCCCTGTTGGAAGGGAGACAGAAGTGGGTCTCCACACAGAAAGGCAATGGCAGAGCTGGAAGCCTGAGAGTTGGTGACCTCACTGGGCCACTAAGGGAAAATAAAGGTGCTCTGAACTGTGACACGATCATGTTCTTTGAAAGTTGCAATTTGCTATGCAGGACATAAGAAGAAAATATGAGGTATTTTACTGTCACATGACAAAGGTGTAAAACAGCATTCACCAGGAGAAAAAGGACAATCTTCTTAGGCTGTAAGCTCTACAGGTCTATCGGACTACAAAGTCCAAAAATCTCTCCCACAAAAAGAGAAACATCTAATGGAAACACTATTACCTGTGAGAATGAACTATTATTGTTTGAGCATTTGCAGTGAAACCTCTGCTATCTGCCTGTATCAGTCTGGAAGCAAATGTACTACCTGGTGTGTGTCTCTCCTATGTAAGATGTGGATAACTGATATCTCTGAAAAGTCAGATCATTACATTCATAACTTAATTTCAAAACCAAATTTATTTTAAAGCACAGCAAAGAGACACTTTTGTCAAAACCACCTACCTACCAAGTCTGAAATTACAGCTAAGTTTGTTTGGGTTTTTTTTAGTTTTATTTGATGAGAAGTGTGTGTGAGGTACAACTCAAGATTAACCAATTTTTGGAATATATAAATTTCCTCAATCATAATTCAAAAGTGGTTAGATTTTATTCAAACTTCAAAATAGATTTTAAATTTGGGCTCTGGCCAAGCATAAGAAATGTCAGCCCAAAATGAAAATGTTACACAAAAAGTTCTATTAGTTTAACTAAAGGTGTGCTTTTAAACTCATTTAGTTAAACCACAGCGGTGTAGACATTTATTTCAGTTTAACAGCACCATCAGTTTAGCTTCACCCTTAACTACCTGAACTATTCTTAAACTGAAATAAGAGGTTATACACAGGGTTTGCTCTGATTTAACTAAAATCAGTTTTAAAACCAATTGAAGTTAAACCTGTGTAGACAAGCCCCATGAAAAGCTACCCTGAAGGTCATTAGCCAGAATACTTACCCTACTCACCGCTCATATGGATAGCACTCCATTGAGATCAATGGAGGCAGTTCACACTTAGCAGGGTTGAATCCTGATTCCTTTCTCTGAAGCCCTCTTACAAAGTGTGTGGATCCCCTGCAGGTGCAGTTTGGGTAGGATCTGAGGAGTCTATTTAGAGGATGATCACTCTCTAATATAGTCTGGTGGCCAACTCCGTGGGGGCTCCCTGCATGCTACTGCACAGCTGAGGTTTGGATGCAAGGCCAATGGATTTTCTAGCCATTCACCTAGTGTACTAAGGCACAGTGTTCTTGAGACTACTCCTAGTTCTGGGGCAGGGATAGCAACTATTGCGTGGGTTCATGGACAAAAAGTAACCCAGGTGAGGGACAACTCCTTCTGTACCAGCCCGACAAACTTTCTAGTGCATAACCCAGCTACCCAGGTTCTACAATGGAGTCTAGATTTGGGGCCTGTTATGACAAACTGCTTGTTTGAAAAATTGGGAAGATAGAATGTTCTGCAGTGTTATCACATTTGAAATATCCTCCTCACAATATCCTGAGTGCTAGATTTAAAAAAAAATAATTAAAACTTAAGTTACACAGAAACCAGTGAGTAAACTGGTCCACTCGACTCACCACAGCAACTCTCTCATTCACTATTAGCAGGTTACATGGTATCTAGAAGAGGGCTTGATAAATTAATGTGTCTGGAGTAGTCAGAATTCTGGGGTGAAATCCTGGCCCTACTGACAAAACTCCTATTGACTTCAACAGGACCAGGATTTCACCCCCAATAACTAAGACAAATCACTTGATTTTTGGATTCCTGCTGCACAGACAATACCAGACTCCTCTCAACAGAATTAGACTATTGCACCCCCTACATTTAAAATGTTCCTATTTTATAATTTTAAGGAATGCACAGATCAGAATCCTGGAGTCATGCTAGGTGCTCGCTCTCCTTTTTCCACATTAGTCTTGTCTTCACCCCTTCCATCTCTCAAAGCTGCTGTCCCCATTCTCTAAGGCCAGGTGCAACTGCGATCTCTCCTACCAACATTTTCCTTTAAGTCTCTTGCCCCAAGGCTGTGAGTGGGGAGGTGGGACGAAGTAGTAGCAATGGTAACAAATCCAATTGGTTGAATTTCATAGTGTACGGATAAGTCAGATCTATACATTTGGTTCATTTCTGCCATTATACAAAATCTTGGGTAACTACAAATATTGGCATTATTGGATCTTCACATGCATGTTGAAGGAAACCAATTTTTAATGACCAAATGATGAACATTGCCCTGACAGCTTTTAGAAGAGTTGAACTGGGAGTCTTTTAAAGCAAAATGATAAATTAAAAATGATTTCCTGGTGAATTATATTAGAGAAATAAATTAGTGGCCACTATTAAATAAAACATTATGGCACTGCATAGTACAGTAACATGATTTCCATATTTTAATAATTGCAGGGACTTGGAGAAATAATGAGAGACTAGGTGGATGAGGTAATCTCTTTTATTGGACCAGCTTCTGTTGATGAAATAGACAAGGATTCGAGCTCCACAGACCTGAAGAAGAGCTCTGTGGAGCTCAAAAGCTTTTCTCTTTTGCCAACAGAAGTTGGTCCAATAAGAGATATTAGCTCATCCACTTTGTCTCTCTAACATGCTGGGACCAACACGGCTACAACAATATAAGTTGAATGTGTGCAATAAAGAGAATAAAATTTACCATGCCTGAAGTTATATCCCTTTAATTTTCAGTTTATTAATGGCTGGATATTTTTGGCTTTAAATACAATCTTAAATGAACATTAGAAATACCTTTGTTGGTTTCACCTCAGTGTCAATTACACCAATATTATTGCACACATGCATAAATATCTGTATCCATTCCTTCAGAGAAAAAAAAGAAAAAACTTAGTTGTATGTACACATCTGCAAGAAAAAAAAAGAAATCCTCAAGGCTGACAAACAAAATATAAAACAATAGCAATTGTTACTAATAAATTTAAATGGCCTTTTAATATTTCCTGGGAGGCAAACAATGAGTAAAACAGATTTCTCAGTTAATTAAGAAAGCACCCATTCAAATATTATAAGCAAAAGTGCAAAGGAGATAATGTTTCACTCAGATCTTTCATAAATAATTTTCTACACCAAAATAAGACCAATTTTCTGTTTTAATGGATATCACTCTTAGTTTAATGAGTTTAACTTTGCTTCAATTAATTTTACTTTTGCATGAGCATTATGCACAGCAGAACACACTGGTGGTGTTAAAAAAATAGCAGTCATTTAATGTAATATTCCAATATACCCCGAAGCAATTTAAAATCTGCAAAGGTAGGCATTAAATTCCTTGAAATGAACATTACGGTGATTCGGTAGCCTTAATTTTGACACACAACACAAGATAATTTTAATTTTCAATTTTGTCTAAGACAGCTGATGGAAATACTTAATAGCTTCATGATATTTTCAACACATAATGAAATGTTTTAAGGCTAGGCAACTGTCCTGACAAAAGTAAACTTGCAAATGCATCATTTCAATATATTACTAAGGGGCTTTGACTGGTATAAATTAGTGCAGGTAAATATTAAGCTAAGTGCTCTCTGTAGACTCTCAATCAAATCTAAGAGCTACAATTTAACAAGACAATGTGTCATCTCTAACTTACCATACACTGATTTTATACAAGGGACATTAAGCAAGTTAGGTAAAACAGGGCAATCGAAAATTGTATCACACTATAGTTCAATATTACTGCTGTCCAAGTGATTCTATTCACTGTAGCATAAAGCTACAAAGCCTATTCTGAGAGTTGTATGCTATATCTTCTAGGATTACACTGGCCATTTTCTTATAAATTCACCCACAGCTCTCTTAATTAAGAATTTATAGGAGAAAAGACTGCAGATAAAAGCTCATTAAGCAGCCTTTTAGATTAAATTTACTGGATTTAAAGAGTATCCTGATAAGCTTCTGACCTGAATCCCCCTGGGCTTGACTTCACAAACGAATGGAACCAATGTGCTTTTTGCCTTATGGAATGTGATTCAGGATAATCCCACAAAAAAAAAAAAAAAAAAAGTGGTGAGGTCATGGACTACATGCAGCAAAGTTACAACGCAATACAGAACATGTGTACCAAATCAGAAAAGTTACAAAACAAATGGAGTCTAACCTACTTCGTTTAGTATTATAAATTGGTACACATTAGCTAGGTAGATAATTTTACCTCTATAATGACAGGTTTCAGAGTAACAGCTGTGTTAGTCTGTATTCGCAAAAAGAAAAGGAGGACTTGTGGCACCTTAGAGACTAACCAATTTATTTGAGCATAAGCTTTCGTGAGCTACGAAAGCTTATGCTCAAATAAATTGGTTAGTCTCTAAGGTGCCACAAGTCCTCCTTTTCTTTTTACCTCTATACATATCCATTCAAAATGATTATATATCTAGAATGACTATACATAAACACACATTCAAAAGTATCTTTAGAAATGCTTGGTCATTCTTTCAGTATCTCAGTTCAACGAAAGGTGTTGGGTGTATCTCAGTGGAAGCTAGTATTTCACAGATGGGGGATCTCTGTCTACACCTTCTGCTGTGAAGGTTGTGACACAGGAAAGAGCTCAGCACGGAGATAAACTGAAAACCATCATCAAGAGATTCACTTTTTTAAAAAGTAGCGGCTGATTTTTTTGCCCCAAGTTTGATGGTCATTAAAAAAAGTGATTTAACACCAGATTTTTATTAAGATCTTACTTTACCCACTTTAAAAGAATCTGAATCCTGACCCATTCCAGGGATTTATTTTCCCACATCCTAACCTACCGCAATTTGTCAGTGCTTATTTGATTATTCCCTTCTTCTTACATGTTTTGACATTGTAATGATTTACTCTTCTTTGACATTAAATGTGCAAGGTACCTTTTTATATGTAAGCAAAATGCTTGTTCAAAAGATATGGCAATATTTTCATAAAGTTATTTTCTAGAAGATTTTTAAAAAGTCAATAAAAAAAACAAAAAAACAAAAACCATTGTCAGTGTACCATATAGAAGTGAAGGGGTTACTGCACATCACTAGTGAGCATCCTGGTGTCTGGGAATTATTTCTCACTACACTGGGTGTTTCCTTGCTGCTTGTTGCTCGATCTGTAATAGTCTTTCTACTGGTAATTTGGACCTCTGGCCAGGTCACCATTTTGTCCATCCCTTCCGAGGCTACAAAGTTTCTCTGGACTGTGAAACTTCCCCAGTGACTGGTAGGAGAACAAGGCCCATCCACTACACTGGGTTCTAGCCAAGGGACCCTATGGCTAGCAATCACAGATCCGGTTGCTGTTTCATTGGGATGCTTCTTACCTTTCTTCTCTAGCTCTGGCCCCCCAGTGTGGACTACCATGGGAGCTTTCTTTGCTCTCTCTGCTTGTATCACCCTGCTCAGGCTCTTTCCAAAGTCTCTAGTCCAAGGCAGGATCCCAGGGCTTACTCTCACCCTAGAACTCCTCCTTGACTCTTACCACCAGACCTCCTCTTCAGGGAGTGGCTGCAGAGCTCATGCCTTCAGCCCCCTTCTTGCTCACCACTTCCTGGTTTTATTCTAGCTCAGCCTGCCCCTGCCCACCTGAGCTTCCTCATCAGCTAAACCTTATCACCCTGACTCTCCTCTAGGTGCCACCTGTCACAGGGTTAGTTGGCCATTCCTACTTACTCAGGTTATGTGTGGGGCGAACACCCCATCGCACGGCCCTTACTACGGTCTGTTAAAGAACAGAAGCAATGAATGGGTTATCAAACCAAGATCATTTCCAGTAGAAGAGTTGCCAGAAAGGGTCTCCTACAATCATCCTCTTCCTCACATGAATATACGCACCTCATCTGATATGCTTCAAAACTAAAAGGGGCAGATTTTCAGCAGGTGTAAATTGTAGAGCTAGTCAGGAAACGGGTGTTCTCCTCACAAGAAAAATGTCACCAAAACAGAAAAATGTGGAAAGAAATATGAGTAGCAAGAGGCATCTCTTATCCTGAAGATACAGAAACGCTCACAATACCAATCATAATGTGAGAATAATGGAACTTTTAATTATAGTTTTACCATCATGGGTCTCCTTTCGGCAGCAGAGGTGGCAGCTGCTTCTTTCACTATTTTGAGCTTGTTAATTAAAATGTCTACATCCTGTGAATCAGCCAATAACAACACAGAAAATGCTTAACAGTAATAGAAGACCATAGTTTCATTATTTTTAAAATAATTTGCTTTCTGAATGTCTGATCAAAATTACGTGAAGGATGAAATCATCCAGTGACTGAATTAAATGAGAGATGCCAAGGCACCACACCGTGGAAGGAAATTAGAAGTTTTTACAACATAAAAAAAAGTGATAATCAAGGCTATCTGCAAAAGCAAGACTAATACTCTGAGCAAAGGATGTAGATTTGCTTTCCCTAGTTTTTGCACGACTGACTTGCTTTATCACTGTTGATTCAGGGTGATGCAAATGTGAGATGAGCCACTGTGTGAAGTAGGTTATCAGTAGTAGAAGTTAATCATTCCCATTTATAATCAAGTTCAAACTTTTTGAAAAATTCTGAGGTACAAACTAAGAATATCCATCATCTCCCTAAAATATTAACAGCCTCCTTTTATTGACACCTTTGCACATAATATGTGTTAACATTCCCACTGTAGGAACAAATAGCCTGGTTTCCTCATATAGTCATCTCATGTACAGATGAAGGTTTCATCTTTTTGAGCCAACAAATCATTACTTATAACTTTTAAACAAACTAATTAAGTAGTAGATGGGTTGGTTGTGAGGACTAATTGATCCAAATCAGGCTCAAGATCTGTCTGTTCTGCACTAACAAAATTCCTTTTTAAATTATGTCAAAATTGATGTATAGCTTTGAAACTTGGAGATCTGAAGAACTTGACTTTTTAATATTATTTGTAAATATTTTAAGAAGCATTCTTACTTCATAGACCATAATTAGCTAATTTGTAGCTTCCTTTTAATCAGGTGAAGTTAAGCTATTTGTAGAATATTTAGGTTATTTCTCCCCTCAAATATAACAAAGGGTAAAAAAGAAAAAGAAAGGAAAGTCAATATATAATAGCCAAACTTGAGCTAAAATAAATGTATCAGCCTTGCAGTTTCATCATCTAGCATGGCTAAGGAGTTAAGCATGAAAAGCTGCAGCAAGGGTTGGCAATGACAACTGAGTGTTTTTCTCAGACCAGCTTTTGTTGAGCTAGCCGTTCAAACAACATCTTGATTCACATGCCTCTATAGATGCTAAAAAGCTTCAAAGCTTGATGAAAGGCCTGTTAATGCAAGTTTTAAACCTAAACTTCCTTCACCTTTCCATTTTGCTGCTGTTTCCTGATCTTCTAATCCAGTTTCTTTAATAAAAAGAAAACTCTATAACGGGGTTGGGAACAGCAGGGGGTCATGAACGTGTATGTGGTATCTAAAGCAAAATCTACTGCCTTTTGAACATTTCAAGATCCATTTTACTTGACCTCAAGGTATTCTCTCTCAAGTATGTTACAAAATACCCAACAGATGGACAGAATTTAAAGGTGCAACAATAAAAAAATAACTAAACCCCGTTCTATCTGAATGTAATTACATTCTAAGATTAATTGTTTACTTCAGAACATACAGACCAAGGATAACTTCTGAGTAGAAAGTTGCAGGTCTCAATGGACAAACAGGATTTTCTACACACTTTATTATAGGGAAATTATTTGTGTTAGGATGGTTAGTAAGTAGTCTGCCAAGCTACACAGCCAACAAACACTTAACAAAAGCAACAGTAATGGTCACTTTCTAAGGGTGCATTGAGTTAGCCTTGATCTGACAGGTACCTGCATTTGGACTCTTTCCATTTTTTGAGATTCCAGTATTGTGCTTTTGATCAAAAGTCAATGAAGCTTTAGTTGTACCAGTTACAGCTTGTTAAAAAATATCAAAACAAATCACTGAAATTTCAATTCCCTCCTCCCCCTGACACACACACACTTTTGGCACCAAAATTTCAATGACATTTTTAATCTGGACATCAAAATTCAAAAAGATTCAACCAGATCTTTTTAATTGAAATTTCCAAACATAGTCATTTTCACACAACTCTCACATTAGGGCATATGGTGTGGTATTTACTCCTCATGGCATCTTCCTCAGCCCATCACACCCTGCTCTTAATGTTTGAAAAAACCTGTTTTCATCTTACTCTATGTATTTTCTGGTGAGAATTTGTCTTATTTTAGCATTACAAATGTTTTAAAGCGAAAAGCACCATTGTGGGGGAAAGCTTTATAAATGAAAATGTTCATCGGTACAGGTGCCTATTGCACTCTGACTCTATCCACCTTACCCTTATTTCTGTAGTGTCAGTAACCTATACCTTTAAAAAAAACCAACCCAACTTTGGCCTTGCAGTGATATAGCATGGACATATTCTCTAAAGGTTTCTAAGGAAGGGGGCATCCTCAAACTGAGTGACACTTTTTCTGAGTTACCGTATATACTCGTTCATAAGCCAAATTTTTTTGGTAAAAAAGTGAAGCATTAAAGCTTGGGGGTCGGCTTATCAATGGGTCTACACCAAAATTTGATGATTTTAAGCTCTATTGAATTATTGAATTGAATATCTAATATATTGTCATTTTGTTTACCTGGAGCGTTGGCAGGCACAGAGCCCCTCAACTTAAGTGGCCACGGTTTGCTGTTCCCAGCCAATGGGAGCTGCGGGAAGTGGCGCGGGCTGAGGGACATGCTGGCCGCCACTTCCTGCAGCTCCCATTGGCTGGGAATGGTGAACCCTGGCCACTGGGAGCTGAGGGGCTCCGTGCCTGCAAACGCTCCAGGTAAACAAAATGTCTCAGCCCACTAGCAGCTTATCCTGAAGGGCCGGGAGCCAAAATTTGCTAAAACCTGAAATATAGGGTCAGGTTATAAAAGGGTCATACATTTGCCATTTTTGCCATTTTTACCTATCCATCTTACCTATCCATAAACAAACGGGCTAATGAACAAGTATGTATGAGACATCTAGACTTTAAGAAATCTAATGACTTGTATACCCTGCTGCAAATCTTACCTCAACAGCTCAACTTGGCGCAGCGGTGACCTTGGCTGTTCGACAGCGATGGTAGCGGAGTGTATTCTCCAGCAGATCTAACCATGATATCAAAGTGTCAGACTGTCAGCCCAGCGTTGGGGCTGATTCCTCTATAATCCCTCTTTCTGAGGCTGTAAACTAGCTAAGTTGGGTGGCAGAAAACAATGGCTAAAACAACATGGAAAATCAAGTCTCAGTTCTCTACACATTCCTCGATCCCCACTCCGGAGGCAGTGAGGCATTCGAATGATGAGAGGCTGCAAAGAATCTCAGGTGCCAGGTTGCCAAAAGGAAACCGGACAACTCTCTCAGTGTGCACTTATAACTGCAGAACACTGACGAGAGAAGAAAAGGAGTACTTGTGGCACCTTAGAGACTAACCAATTTATTTGAACATGAGCTTTCGTGAGCTACAGCTCACTTCATCGGATGCATACGGCTGTTACTCTGAAAACTGACGAGAGAGGAATTGATAAACCATGTCATGGAGGAAATGGCAAAAACAGCCTGCGATGTGCTGGGTGTTTGCGAAACACGACAAAAAACGGAGATAGAGGTCAACTGGAGGGATAGAAGCATGGTCATTCTGGGAAAAGGAGAAGGCACGAGGACAGTTGGAGGAGTCGGATTCATCATAAACAAGGAATGGTCTTCGAAAATTGTCTCATGCCATTTGAAGTCATCACATATCAGGGTTCTTTACCTCTGATTGACCTGAAATAGTACCCTCAAAATAATCCAGATCTATATTCCTTGAAGATGTGAAGATGATGATGTGGAAGGATTCAATCAGGAACTGGAGGAAACCCTCATCCAGAGTTCCACATATACGATTGTGATGGGAGATTTTAACACCAAGGTTGGAAGAGGGAGAGAGGGCGAAAAGTTCATAAGAAGGTACGGTATCGGAGAATGAAACGCGCAAGAAAAATGACTAGCTATATTAGCAAAGACGAAGAGACTGTTCATTGGTAATACCTGGTTCCAAAAGAAGGCCAACAGAAGATGGACCTTGATCGCACCAAACGTGAAGACAAAAAATGAAATTGATTACTTTCTGATTGATTGACGATGCATAGTGCAGGATATTTCAGTAGTGCCATCATTCAATATCGGTAGCGATCATCGCCTACTGAGAGCCAGACTCACATTCACTAGAGAAAAAGGTGCTGTGTATGGCAAACAGAAGTCACCAACTGGTAGCTTTTGACGAGGCAATCCTGAAGGAAAACATTTCTAGGGAAGATTGCAGTCTCCTGGACGACGATTATGAGAACTTCAGTAAGAGACTGAAACGGTGTGTGAAATCAGCTGAGCGTGAAAGACTAAGACGAGCTAGCGGAAGAATCTGAGAATACAAAGATTTTATTGGAAAAGATAGGCTTGAGTACTCCCTTCTCTGCAAGCTCATATGAATGAAGCTGAAGGAAGACTTTGAGAAATTTCAAACCGAAAAGCTCCTAAACGCTGCTGAAGATCGTAAAAGTCTCAAAAAATGCAAACGGGAACTGGCTTTGTACAGGTCATCATTATTGGCTTTGAAGAACAGAGATGGAAAATCAGTAACTGATCGAACAGAGATGGAGGCAATTTGCAGGGATTTCTATACCCAGCTGTTTGCATCCCATAAAGACGTCCCAATGTCATCACTTCAACAAACCGATGAACACATACTCCTGGTTCTCATCAGCAAAGTCTGTCACACAGTCCAGCAAATGAAAGAGGGGAAGGCTCCAGGCAAGGATGGTCTGACGACAGAAGTGCTTAAGGCGGGAGGTCAGGAACTTTGGAAAGCTGTCGCCCAAAGGTTCATCCGCTACTGGAAATCCAGAGATACCATCCAGTTGGAAAGAGTCCAATACCATCTTGCTGCATAAGAAAGGTGATTGAGAAAATATAAAGAACTATTGCCCGATCTGCCTGCTTTCACATATCTATAAGTTGTTCACTAAAATAATAACAAATCAACTGTCGCAAAACCTGGATGAACAGCAACCTAGAGAGGAGGCCGGCTTTCGAAGGAATTACAGCATGATAGAACACATCTTCACTCTAAACCAACTACTAGAGCGTTCAAGGGAATACAAGTTCCCTTTGTGCATTGCCTTCTTGGACTACGAGAAGGCATTTGATAGCGTAGAGACTAACGCTGTTCTTGAAGCTCTTTTAGAATGGGGCATCAGCGCAAAATATATCACATTACTAAAGGAAGAGAACTCTGGCTGCAGCACGGACATATCGCTGTTGATACTCCCCTCCAAATCCCCATCGAGAAAGATGTGAAACAAGGAGATACAGTTTCACCAAAACTATTCACAGTCTGTCTTGAATTTGTTTTTCGACGAGCAGACTTGAAAGGCGGGATTAATATCAATGGGAAGTGGCTACACCATCTCAGCTTCGCAGATGATATAGTGCTGATAGCTGAAAATACAGCCCAGCTTGAGAGAATGCTTAAAGAACTGAATGTGAAAAGTAGTCAAGTCGGATTAAATAAGAACTGGTCGAAAACAAAATACATGAGATCAGATGTTCTGCCAAGAACCCAAATAACTCTTAGAGGAGAGCAGATCCAAGAGGTTGATAAATACGTTTATTTGGGCCAGGAAGTCAACATGCGCCACGATCAGAGGGCGAACTGTTGCACAGAAAAAAAGCTGGATGGTGTGCATTCAATGACATCAAGGACATCCTCCAAGGAAAGATCAGCAAAACAACTCATGCAAATCTTTTTAACTCAACCGTGCTTTCAGTGATGTTATATGGCAGCGAAACATGGTCGCTGACAAAAATTGAAGAACATCAACTGTCTGTCACACAGAGGGCAATAGAACGAACATTTTTGGGCATTTCGCTCTGCGATCACATCCCCAATGAAATAATTAGGGAGCAGTCTGGAGACGTTGTTGTTGAAAGCAGGTTCAGCAAAATGCGGTGGGCAGGACATGTGGCCCGACTCAGCAACAACAGATGGACCGCAGCTATATCCTAGTGAGATCCGCGAGAACAGAAATGGCCATGCAGTCGGTCTCCAAAGAGGTGGGATGACTTCCTAATGAGGAGATATGGACAAGCATGACAAAGGATGGCCAGAGCGAGAGAAGATTGGAAGATGTGTTGTGATCAGCTCAATCTCAATTGATGAAGGACCGACAGTCTACCCTGATTTTTTGCACAGATTGTAGTTACACCAATGTAGCTGGAGTCCTCCAAACCCCTAGTATACCATACCACAATGGGGTAAGAGGTGACCTGCATCTTTGAGTCTTCCACTAATTTCAAACTCAATCTTTGATATCTGATAGCAGGGAGATCCTTGCTGTTAAAAGTAATTTTTGCATCAGGGCGGCAAGTCTACACTAAAGGTTTGAACCATATTAGCTATACAGTACTTGCACAATCTCCCTCTCCTTCCCACCAGTGCAAACAAACCCCAAAGCAAAGGTCACAGATGCCAGATAAGCCCACCAAGCAACACCTTTGTCGTAAATACTTCTGGTTTTAATCCAAAATATAAACACAGGTTATATTCAAATAATACATTGTAAGAACATTCAGGTTGCAAAATCAAGGAAACAAAAGCTAGGAAATGCCCTAAATAAGTTGTTCATAGTCTTATTGCAGCCCCTTTGTGGTTTTGTATATAATAGTGCCCAACATCACATTGGAAGACTGCGGCAAAGCCAATAACAGAAGCCCAGAGCCTTAAACACAAGAAAACATTCTCTCTCTTTTGCAACCCTTTGCCTCATTCACTGTCCACCTATTAGACAAGGGTCCTGTAGAATTAGCTTAGCCTACAATGACTATTTTCCCCTCACACTTTCAAAACAAACAAATCCCCCAGATATGGGTACATTAGGAACATCAGGTGCTCTATAGTGCACATAAAGCAAATTCCCAAATCACTTATTTTTATCTCAGGAACTCACTATTAGGTGTTTATGAGGGCTGTCAATCACAGTTAATGCATGTGATTAATGCAAAACAAATTAGATTTAAAAAATTGTCACGATTAATCACAGTTTCAATCACAGTGTTAAACAATTATAGAATTTAAATTTATTATAAATATTTTGGATGTTTTTTCTACATTTTCAAATATACTGATTTCAATTACAACACAAGGTTTTACATTGTTTTGTTGTTGAGTGAAGTTATGTAAAAATAATTTTACATTTATAAGTTGGACTTTCACAATAAAGAGATCGCATACTACAGTACTTGTATGAGGTGAATTGAAAAATACTATTTCTTTTATCATTTTTACAGTGCAAATATTTGTAATAAAAATAATATAAAGTGAGTGCTGTACACTTTGTATTTGTTATAACTGAAATCAATATATCTGAAAATGTAGAAAAACATCCACAATATTTATAATAAATTTAAAATGGTATTCTACTTGATTAAGTGTGATTATTTTAATCATTTTACAGCCCTGGTGTTTATTATTTCTTCTCCTTCCAGTCACAGCATTTAATTTATGTAGTAAGCCTGTAACAGGGTGGCTTGCCCCTTAAAAGATGGAAGGCTGGTCATCCCTGATAACTGAATGAGCCACACCTGAAAAAGATCAGGTGGTCTTCCCATAAAGAGTAGCTGAAAGAGCGGGGAAGCTTAGGAAACTGCAGGGAGCGAGAAAGGCTCTGGCAGGAAGATTCTGGTATCGGGGTGTTTGGAGGCCAGGATCCAGTGAACAGGAGATTCCTGTGGAAGACCCTGACTGGGTGTGAGCCCAAATGCCAGAGCTAGGAGGCTGCGCTCTAGCTAGGAAGAGTTGGGCAGTCTGGCTTTGAGAACAGATTGGGATATAAGAAGAGCTCCAGTTGTGACTGAAGATGCCAGAAGTAAATACGAGCATTTTTGGTGATGGACTTTATTTTGGGATCCTGAGAATTGTTGTGAACTGTTTGTTATTAAACCAGCCCTAGATTCAGGTTGTGAGAGAAGCCTTCGTGCCCTGAAGAGGGGGAAAACGGTGGCAGGGTGCCACAGAGTGACCTCTAGCCATGGGGGTTGAGGGTGCATGAGAGGCAGCTGACCTTGTAACAAAGCCATATTTGTTAAATATACAGAGCCAAAACAATCAGAGCCATTAATGAATAGCAATCTGCTACTGCAAAATAATGTGGAATATTCACTTAATGTAGGAGTAAGATATTTATAATAGATGTATATTGTGATAAAACATAAGATTTCTAAAGGACAAATTCCTATGACAGACCTTGAAACATAACTAAATGACAGCAAACAAACATCAGCAATAGAAGATTAAAGGAAACATGATTTTAGGTAACACCAAACTACAGTTGCCTAGGTTGCCAATGAAATCAGTGGGGATAACCATGTGCAGGGTTCCACACGCAGAGAGCTGAACGTAAAAGGTTTTTTCTTTCATATAACTAAACAGGATTTAGAGAGAGCAAGTTTTCTTCTACACTCAAAAGAAACTCAAAAGTCTGATCACGAGAGAATGTGTACGTGTGGAGAGTTCCACAAAGTGACCAAAAAAAACGCTATGACACTAATGTGCACAATCAGGCTCAATATGACGTGGTTTAAAAACTTAGCCACAGTTTGCTTGTTTACCCAGAAATGATGAATTTATGTAGAGTAGATCAGTATAATCATTCCATGAAGAGCACTTACCACCAGAATCAGCACTCCCACTAGCAATGAAGAGAAAGCTTCCACTTACCTGGAAAATAAAAACAAACATAAAATTAAAGGTAGCTCTTGAGCAGCTGTTCTTTCAAACAAGCAAACATGGCACTGGAGTTTGGGGATTTGTTTGATTTTAACTTGACAAGAAACACTCAGATGTTTTTCAGGGTGAGGTAATAAGGCACATGTAGCCTGCACTAGTAGAAATGTCACTATCACAGAGTTAACCAGCTCTCCCAGCAGGATGTGCTCTTAATTCACAATGGGTTACAAGCTAAGTGTGGAAGGGAAGTAAAAATTCAAGGAAGAAAACGCAAAACAGAAGCAAAGGAAAAAGGTGCTCTCAGAACAGTGTTTGAACTGACCATTATTCATAATTCCTCCACACTGGCCACCTGAGAACATTTTCCTGTTTCCTCCTCAAACTAATTCATGAGTATTTAAGGGCCAGTGCAAAGAATAATCAAATAGGGCCAAATTCAGCCCGCAGTTACAACTGGTGCAGTTTGATTGATTTCAAATTATTTGCTCATTTTGGTGGTGCTGCTTGAGTGCAAATGCAGTGGAATTTTACTGGTATTTACAGTGTTGTTGCTGTATTGAATGTATTATACATCTACCTTTTCAATTAATGTAGGGTTCAAAGGTATCAGATTGACAACACAGGAAAATGAAGTCTTCTGCTGTACAATACCTTTGGAACCAGAAACAGTATGAAAGAAAATACAAATCAACTTAATGGAAATTTAAGTAAAATAGTTTTTAAAAATTACTGGCACGTGGATGGGATTTTTTAGAAAGTTAAACATTTTGTCTTCTGAAAAATGCATCTTCAACTACTGTAAATCCCTTTCTAGTAGTTAGTATGTGCTCTTAGAATACAGTTTAGCTCTAATGTACAACTTTCCCACCACTTAGGATAGCCACAGGAAACAGATAATGTACAAGGACACATTAAAAAAAAATCAGACCAAAGCCCCCCATTTAACTATGCCTAATTTAGCCATCATAGGAAATGTTTGATCTAATTTTTGAAAAGAAAAAAAGCTCTGCATTTCAATAAGGAACTTTGAAAGTCCGTTGAACAGAAACAAAGGACTTCCTAGAGTATATTTATAGTATACTTCATAATAAACCTCCATCTCCCAGAACCATTTTAAATAGCATGCATGCAGATGTGCCCTTCTGGCATATACTTTCTAAAATGTATTGAATCATTTTTAAAAAGTAACAAAAATATTCACATTCTTTTGAGACATAAAAGGCATACAGTTAGAAGCTACAATGATACATCTCACAGTATAACACTGGTCTCTTTTTCTTTCATTAAAAAAGCCAGAGAGCGAGGGAGCGAGAGATTAACATGTCTCCCCACGCACCAGCATGATTAGAGCTCCCACTAGCTAGTCCCTTAACAGACTGGGGTTACTAGTTTTGAACATCCACAGTTAACTGCTCTTCCACAGGGAACTTTTAGTCATGAAATGTACAGATCAATGCAGGTGCATTGTGTGTATAAAAACAGAGGTTTTACAATGGAAGTGTGCTTTAATTCCCTCAATAACTATTTGAATTTCAGCACGGCTAAGAGCGGTTATAAAATATCACCATTAGTCTGGTGGATGCTTTGTATACTGGCAAGAAACCCCAAACCTGTGAGTGTATAAGCGTTACAGACTGACTTGCCTCTCTGTTGCATAAAATTGTGAGGGTAAACTATTTATTATCCACATTTAGATAGTTGGAGTGTCCATAACCTAGAGAGGACCTGAGCACTGCACTTAATTCAGTAACTTAATTAATACCAACCCAGGCCTAATGGCCCAATATCAAACATCCCTTTTACCTGTACCCTCATTCTTTCTATTCAGAAAAGATGGAAATAAGGGATGTTAAATGGTCACAAGTCAAATAACCAAATCACGGATTTAAGAGTTATGAGTGTGTAAGCCCTGACTCTGCATGCTTAACTTTACAAAGGAACTGCTATAATGATTTAGCCATCCCTTCATTCACTAAGAATTATTATTTAGCTTGCAGCTCTCCTATGATTCATGGATGACTCTACTTACCTCGCCATATATTCCCCCCTTCAGATCACCTCAAGCATCACATTTCCTAGGTCCCTTAGGAAGGTTTGTGTTATTTTAAAAACAATCTTAAAAGAAAAAAAAGTTTTACCTATCTGAAGGGACATCCCATTTTTCATATATCTGTTTTCACATTTGAAATACAGTACTTCATTATGAAGCTTACAAAATCGCTTCCCTCCTGAAACCACAACACAGCAGAATTCTGCTTTGCCTATGTGCCAGATATGTACAGTACTGTCTTTCTAAAGCTTCCTGGACAATTTTCTCTTGTAGTAATGACAAGAAGTGGATATTGGTGGTTTCTATAAGCATAATAGCAAGTCTGACCATAAATATGTACATCTTACTGTTAACACTTTTGAAGTCATCACCTGTACATTGCCAACTTAAAGGAACACAAAAGAAACTCTCCTAGTAAGGATAAAAGGCTAGATAAATTTAAAAAAAAAACCACTTGCAGATATTTCCCTGTAGGAAAGTCTATGCTAGAATTTATTTTAGGAGAATGGTTGAAATACCCACAATATCACATGCTCTCTGTGATTCTCACAGATGAGAATGACAAGCAATTGAACTACAGTATTCCAAGAGAATATGATATGGTATGATGGTGTGGATGGCAGTACAATACTCCAGCAAGTGAGACCACGAGATCTGGTAGTGCCTTCATGCATGTGAAGGTATTTTGGAAGCAGTGAAGAGGTACTATCAGCACTGCCAGTCATCAGGAAAGGAAACTGGACAGGTGAGATAAATCAAGTGTGGGACCACAATTCCAGAAACCTGGAACTAGCAAGTTGTGCATACAGCTAAACATAAAGAATGTGTGTTATCCCCTTCATCCCATTCCCTTCCTTACATATACATACCCCTTTTCTTTGCCTGGTCTTAAATTAAGTACAAATAAGTAAGGGGGAATAGGAGTTCTCTTAAGTCCCTGTGTGAGCTTGAGTCCCTGAGTCCAGGACACAGAAGTAAGCAGTATTCCAAGCCCCTTCTCCTCCTCCCCTAAACAGATGGGCAGAGCCTCAGCTCAACTTTCCTCCCACTTCCCCCGTTACTTGTTGGTCAACACAGGTGTGGGACTGGTAGTTTTAGGAATTACTATCCCAGGAAGCAGGGGGGAATTGTGATTAAGGTACATCAACACTGCAATAAAAGATCTGAGGCATGGCCACGGCTGGGGGGATGTTCCCGAGGATGAAAAGAATGTTCATATTTTGCCAATATTTAAAAAGTGTCAATGAGATGACCTGGTTAACTATAAGCCCACTGGCCTGGTATCAATTCCAAGCAAAATAATCGAACAGCTGATGTGGGACTGTCTTAAGAAAGAATTCAAGAGGGTAATTAATGCCAAACAACATGGATTTATTAAAAATATATCCTGTTAAACTACTTGATATTTTTAATGAGATTACAAGTTTGGGTGATAAAGGTAATAGTGTTGATGTAGCATACTTAGACTTCTATAAGGCATTTGACTTGTTTGCAACAGTTGACTGAGAAACTAGAATGATGACACACAAATAGATTAGAGAGTGGCTAACTGATTGGTCTCAAAATATAACCCAAAATGGACCCTTCCCCGTTTAGCTTCCACTGGTGCCAGTAGATAGGGACCACACACAGTCAACATCCTAGGCTATACCACAATAAGATACAAAAAATAATACATACTGTAAGTAATACAGAGTTAAGCAAATACCAAGTCTGTTTGAACTATAATATTCTTACCCACTGGATGAATTAGGAGTCATATTATTCTTATGATGGCATATCACTATTCATTCTTATGCAAAATCCTAGTGATCTCAACTGCAAGAGTGTCAGGCATTTAAACCGCATTTTACAAAAGGAAGATACCACATGTCTCATCAAATAGGACACACCAAGTATTACTCTGACTGCATGGTAATTCTCTGTAAGATATCTCTTATTACTGAACATATTTAACATGCAAAGTCCCATAAAGTAGCATACACAAGCATTTTACTCACTACCCTGGATCTTTGCATACTAAAGATAATGCACAGTACAACTACTGCTTAGAAACACCATTCCTTATCATGAAGGACAGATTGACAGCAATAATGTCACTGGAAACATTTTTTGCCATTCTGTCCTAAAATCAGATGAGATTATTTGCACCAGTTATATTAGAGAATATAAAATGATGCCTCTGCATTGACAGCATATACAACAATGTGATTTGAAATGGCCAAGGTGTTAATCTCTGACACACCAACAGAACCACCATGAACTTTTACTAGAGCTAGTTGGTGCTGCTGTGCCAGTCCCGGGGGGATATTGGCCAAAGGTGAGACTTTGTACCACGTTTCCAGTCTTCAGTCTCAAAAAAGAAAAAAAGACTCCTGTAGGTCCCAATTCAACAGTCCATCTCTATTCAGCTAACAATTTAAGCACAAGCTTAACTTTAGGCATATGCTTAGGATTCAATTAAATTTTATGCTTAAATCTACACAAAGACCCTAAATCAGCAGAAGCTGTGGTTTTTCTAAGTCTGAATTCAGATTGTCTCAGTATAGCTGATCCCAAATTGTGCAACTTTTAAATAAGGCAAGATAAACATTACCTAGCTTTGCTTCTGTTTTATAGCTTGTAATGTAGCCAAGCACAGAAGAATCGCCATATGCTCTAGAACAACAGGAAAATAGGAGACAAAGTATTTTAGTTCAAATTTTATTTTTAATAAAACTTCAACGATCCAGAAAATGCCAAACTATTTTCCAAAATCTAAATGCATATTCTAGGGATTGGTATATAGGCCACCAGCTTGATGTAAAATACTGGATATATAAAAAAAATCAACCAGATAAAAAATTCTTTCTTCTGGCCAGTACGCTCAAGAACTTCCATAAACCATCAGTGCACGCTGTAATCATCCTATTTTTCTTCCACCTCATTAGATCCAGTTTAAGGTAGAATTAGGGGCTGCACAAACTCTGAAGGAACCTGCAAAAATGCCTGCAAGAGGGAGATAGATGATGACCACAGTTGCTGCTCTATTAGTTAGTTTGCATGTTGGATGTTTTTCTGATTATAGTTACTCCATGATTTAACAGTAGGAGGCTAATGGAAATGTTGTTCACTGCAGTGGCAGACTAAGTCAGTTAGGGAAAGAAAAAGAAATGTGTTTACACTTGAAGATGTCACATAAAACAGTTGGAGGCTCCCAACCCCCTGATACCAGGAATGGCATTTTCTTTCAAGAACTCATCTAGGTTATTACATGCTCCTTCACACTTAGAAATCTATTAATTTATAATTAGTTGTATTGATTTTCTAGCAGATTTGTAATTTCTGTAATAATTTACAGACTACTGAAGATATTAACTATGCCCCATAGAAAGATAAGCATTACTAGGACATAGATCTCGGCACATATTGAACATATTGACCGTTTGGATTTTCTGCTTTAAATTCTACATTAATTACAGCAGAACTGATTAGTGGATTCTATCTCCCCATGCCAAGAGAGTCTCCCTCTCCCATCTGCATGATCATCCAATAGCAAAATCTCATCAGGAGGTACAGATAATGTCCGTTCAACTTCTAATGTCTTGTTAGTGTGGGGGATTTAAAATAAAGTAAAGTAGTTACTATGTGGGCAAGGCCACACTGTGCTCTCCAAAAATGCAGTCTGTAAGTGATCCTGCATAGCACGCTAATACCTGAGTATTCGATAATATTTTAAGAGTTCTATATAAACTGAGGCTTGGGGGTGATATGTGAACTGTCTAAACCAGTGTTTTTCAAACCGTGGGTCACAACCCAGTACTGGGTCACGGCATGTCAGGCACTGCATAGCCTTGTGCTGGTCAGCACTGCTGACTGGGACGTTAAAAGTCCCATCGGTGGTGCTGCCCAGCTAAGACAGGCTAGTGCCAACCTTTTCCAACACCGCGCTGCACCCCGGAAGTGGCCAGCAGCGGGTCCAGCTTCTAGGCAGGGGGCCACAGGGCTCCACGCGCTGCCCCTGCCCCGAGCACCAGCTCCATACTCCCATTGGCCAAATTCCGGCCAATGGGAGCTGGGGGGGGGGGTTGATGCCTGTGGGCGAGAGTCACGCAAAACTGCTTGCATGCCTCCGCCTAGGAGCTGGACCTGTTGCTGGCTGCTTCCAGGGTGCCAGGACAGGTGAGAAGCCTGTCTCTGCACCCCGGCTGCGCTGCTGACTGGGAGCCGCCGGAAGTAAGTCCGCACCTCATCCCCTGCCCCAATTCCCTGCCCCAGCCCTGAGCCCCCCCCAACCTGGAACTCCTTCCTGCACCCCAAACCCCTCATCCCTGTTCCACCCCAGAGCCTGCACCCCCAGCCCAGAGCCCTGAACCCCTCCTGAACCCCAACCCTCTGCCCCAGCCCAGAGCCCCCTCCCATATCCTGAACCCCTACTTCCTGACACCACCTTGCAGCCCGCACCCTAACCCTCTACCCCAGGCCTGAGCCCCTCCCACAGCCCAAAGCTCTGATCTCCAGCTCCGCTGGGTCAGGGGCATCAACAATTTTCTTCAACTGGGTCCCCAGAAAAAAAGTTTGAAAACCACTGCTCTAAACCATACAATAAAGCAACTGAGATTAGAATCCACGTCTCTCTCCTGCCCAGTAGATACACTGCATAATCCACTAGAACATACAGTCTCCCAGGCAAATCCCTGTTCCCCAATCTGTAAAATGTGAAAACCGTTTACTTGTGGCTAAGGATATGCTAACTCCTATATATTTTCAGATTTATCCTATGGTAAACAATATAGCCTTTGCTCTAAATATGAGGGAAAATATGGCACAGAGGTCAAATGTCTTGCTTTCCACCATTATTCAGCCTTACTACAGTGTTTCATCCCAACAGTGGGTGCATTTCAGTACTGGGTGAATTGTATGAATTCTTTTCTGTATACAATTTCTCACTATGTAAAATGCTTTGATGGTTGCAAGAAATAAAATAAATATATCAGCAGTAAGAGGTTGTCTTTGCTGAACACAGTCAGTCTTTCAGAAACCTCTTTGGTGTGAAAATTTTAAATAAAAAGCAAAATTATGGGCATTCAGTAATTTCTTGAATGTATCCAATATGAACTCTAGGTGCACTAGTATCTTGATATAACTGGCTGCATATATACATATGCTCACAAGTGCTATATATTGATAAATATAAAATATATTGAACTTGTATCCATACCTGCTCATCAATTATCAGTGGCAGGGAGAGCAATTCTGCAATGTTTTTGCATATTTGTTCTACATAAGTTTTATGTAAATGCTCGTTGCTAGTGCTGGATAGCTAGTTGTAGCAGTGTCCACTCACTGCCAGTAGGGTTGCCAAATTTCTACCCGCACAAAAACGAACACCCTTGCCCCAACCCTGCCCTGCCTCTCCTCCGAGGCCCCGCCCCTGCCCCACTCCATCCTCCCTCCCTCTGTCACTCACTCGGCTTCTCTACACTTGCAGTGGTATGTAGGGTATGTGTCGCTACACACTGAAGTGCAAAGCAGGCTGCATCAATACTGAGGTCTGTAGCTATATGCAGTAGTGAAAGGGTCTGGTATGGGTGAAGCAGCAAGGAAAGGCTTCAACAGCAAGGAGCTGCCAAGACTTTTCCCCACTGCCTCCTCTCCTGCCAGAGCCTTTCCCTGCAGTGGGGAAAGACTCTGGCAGCGGGACACTACACTGTTAAAAATAGCAGTGTAGACATGGAAGGCGCTGCTTTAGCATATGCAGAGCCGTGTAGGGTGTGTACCTTAAAGTTCTGGCATGTTTCCAATCTACTGGCCTAAGCAGTGCTTCACCATCTACACTGCTGTTTATAGCCATGCTAGCTGCACATCCAGCATCTGTACTCGACATGCAACCGTAAGTGTAGCATACCTACAGAGGGCAGCAAACAAACACCACCCAAAAGGAACTCAGGGAATCACAAAAAAGAGGTAATCACAGACTGATCTAGGAATCAGAGGCAAGACATCTGGGCAAATGAGGATTCTTCATAGTAATCACTGCAAGCTAACAAAACCAATGACATATGAAGTAAGGCAGCAGATGCTAATGTTATCTGACCAGGCAGCCAAGCTTTCGCATGGTATTCTTTTTACCCCACAAACAGTGGCGTGTGGCACATGCACGTACAAAGCCAGTAAATGTCTTTTTGTCCAAAGTGTCTTTTTCACTAAAGGAATAATTTAAAAGATTTATTTAACAGTAAAAAGAAAAGGAGTACTTGTGGCACCTTAGATGCATACTGTATGCATCCAATGAAGTAAGCTGTATCTCACGAAAGCTTATGCTCAAATAAATTGGTTAGTCTCTAAGGTGCCACAAGTACTCCTGTTCTTTTTGCAAATACAGACTAACACGGCTGCTACTCTGAAACCTGTTATTTAACAATGCATACCCAGAGTCCAGTTACCCAGCACCAACACATCATTCCAAATACTGCTATCAGTACTGTAAGTACTTGCTATACGCCAGCATTGTAAAACCACCACTATATTTCATGGCTGGAAATTTGCGAAGTGTAACAATATTTGACTGTCTCATTTCTAGGCTGCGTGCAGCCTGCTTTCCTCCATCATCAGTCGTTGCTATACTCTCACCAATCAATAAGAAACGAGGCCTCAATTTATAATGGGTATTTACTCTGCTCAAAATTCATAGCAACTGCTAACTGCTGCAGTTCTGCAATCATCTGCAAGTGTACAACAGGCTGTGGTTTGAGCAGTGACAACTGTGCTGTACATTATTACCAGACAAGTTCCCTAGTGCCTACTGCTACTAAAGGTCACAGGTAATTTACATAACACACCTGTGGACACAAAAACAGTGATAAGGAAAAAGCTGTTAGCCGGTGTAAGTGAAGCTTAAATATATGTTTATTTGAGACTACCTAAAAGGGACACTGTCAACCTGTCTAGGTAAGTCACAAGGCTATTTAAAAATCAATATAGCAGAATCCTGAAATTGGGAAATACTAGTGAGTATCCTGCCATAGGGTTTATGTAGCCATGCCTCTTTTGGGAGTTTCTCAAGGAAGCAAGGATATTCAGAATTGCCATGTTGACTTCAGGGATCAGTAAGTAAAAGGATTATGAGTTATTGCAAGGTAGAGGAAGAGTAAAAGAAGGACAGGAAAATGCTGGCAATTAAAGAGGAGGCAATTAAGAGGTTGATGAGGGGGTCTGAATCCAGGAGAAGAAGAGGTGGAAATTTAATTTGCTTGGTATATTGAAAAAACACATGGCATGCCAAGTGAAAGGAAGGAGATAGCTGTAATAGGGAACAGGTTACAGGACTTAAAAGAAGGACATGTGTGTTGGGACATGAGTGTACATGGGTAGTGAGATTACTGAAGACAGACTGAGGGGGGGCCAGAAGGTACATAAAAAGAGGACCATCGATACTGAGAAAGTCTTGCAAACAGGAGATAAAAACATAACAAAACATTTCAGGGACAAGCTAGAAAGCTGGCTCAGTAAACAGCTGTTTTCAGTAAAGACAGCCATTTTCAAACATCACTCACTAATCACACCAAACTATGATGTTAACTGGGAAAGGCAGATAGAACAGACCACACAGTGCTCCATTAATACAAATGCCTGTTCAGTTCTGTGGGGGCCCAGAAGTAACAATTTTGCCCAGAGGTAACTTTATGGAGCTAATGCTTAATGTGCATCTAAAGACTAGTAGGAGTTCCCTTAGGGTTTTGCAGGGTAATATTGAATTCCACAGTAAATACTGCAAAGATCTTTAATCTGCTTCTTGATATGTGACTAGCATGAAGATCGCTTGTTGAAAGGAAGGAAAAGCTGACGATAACAGCAAAAAGAGCCCAAACCCTTAAGGTCATCGAGTAGCTGAGCATCTTGAAAAATTAACAGTTGAGGATTATAAAGTCTCCTTGCTTAATATATATGTTAACTAAAAGGCTATACCAATGATACAAAATACCACAATATGGAATTTTCAAATAGGCAATGAAGATCGGATTGATGCACAGGACTATCCAACGCGATTGGAAAAGAAAACCTATCTCAGCAAAAACTTTAAAGCAAGCAGCTTCCCTAAACAGACTTCTACAGCTGATCAAGACTTTCACCCACATGCACTCACTCTTTGAGCCTGGTGTATCAATATGGAAACAGACAGAGTAGTTTTCTGGCAGGGATGATGAGAGAAAAGTGCTTTGAGTAATTTACATACATCGAGAGAGTGGATATTATAGACCAAAAAAGAAAAACCCCAAATAAACACAGAGGCAAACAGTGGTGATGATCAAGTGGTGCCTAAAAGAACTAGACAGAAATTATTTTTACAGCCAAGCTCAGATATGCAATGAAAGCCACTGCTCAGTAACTCAGATTAACAGCAAGGTTCTGTGCAAGTCAAAAGAAGAATGCTTATGGGCATGTGTATGAACACAGGGGATTTAGGGTAACAAAAGCTTCTAAAAAATATGTAGCTCTGTTTGTGAGCTGTGGTTTCTTTGTCAGTTACAGCAGGATTTAGCTAATGCAAAACTTAATTCAATGTTAATTTCCAAGGAGTATCATACAATGTGGCAGTGACCCTTTGTAGAGGAAAATCTAAGAGGCAGTGTTATATAAGATGACAGGTATACTACTCTGAAGCAAAATGAAATGCTGGTGCTACACTACAAACATTCAAACACCAGCAATATGTTCAACATCATTCACTTTGCTTGGTGGGTTTTGGCTGCTCATACTTCTGCAAAACCAATTTTGACTGAAATAAGCAGCACCCCAAAACCTTTTTCATTTCTCAGTCCCCTTCTCTTTTTTCCTTTCATCCCTCTTTTTTACCTTTTTCTCTGCTTCTTTTCCCTACTTTGATTACAAGTGAGGACCTGAATCCTCACTAATCCAGAGCTGATGTGGAAAACAGGCGTAAGTGATAGGGAAACAAATCATAAAGGCCTTCTTAGGAATTCCTTCTTTGGAAATGCCCCATAACCCTTAAGGTATGTTTGTGAACTTCTGGGTATGAGAGCTCCTATTCTGTTCTTTGGGAGTCTTTATTTTAAAAATGTTTCTGTGGCAGATTAAGGGGTGAAATCTCAGGATGATAGCTGGGGAAAAACACAGGTGTCTACCACATGTGATCATTAAAGATCCCATGGTACTTTCAATTAAGTAATTTGATTCCAGAGCATAAGCAAAAATCCAAACCCAGCAATTACATGCTGCCTACTTAAATTCTCCTTGCACTTTCAGTTGTACAGTACTCTCTGTGCTAAACTGCTGTGCAATGTTGAACAGCAGCTTCATTTAATTTCACCCTGTAGGTAATGGTATTTTAGTCGTGGCTGAAATACATTTGTGTATACACACCATTTACAATATTTCATGGAGCTGTCAAGAGGCTCATTTTTTTAAATCTTTGTAAAGCACTTTAAGATCCTTTAAGATGTGGTATAGAAGTTAAAGATATTATATCTTACTTTTCCTGTGATCACCTTTATTTAATAAGAAGGCCTAACATTTATATATTAATCGATAGTTTTCAAAGTTTTTTTTTACAAGGGTAAGTAGCGTTATGTCCATTTCACTGTCCAATTGAGGCAGAGAATGTATATTACCTGCCAATTTTGCATAGAAAGATTTGGTAAGCATCTAATATCTCACTTAAGATCCAAAGTACTTTTTCCATAAAGATACAAAATCAGAATTAATCTATCCCTGACTGATGAATCTGTGTTCTTTTCAGTCCATTCAAAGCTCTAGAAGACTGGCATGTGGTGGTTTGTTTGGGTTCTTTTTCTTTCTTTCTTTCTTTTTTTTTTTGATAATCTTTCAGCTGTGACTGTTTCTCAGACTGTTCTTCTTTGGTGTTTCTAAGTATTGAAGAAAAAGAGATCAAAGGTTTAACTTTTTCATTATTAAAATATTTTTGTTGGGTTAAAGAAACCTTTTGGGCTAGACATGAAAAAATATGATACATTATGGGTTTGGTTTTCATATAGATCTATGATTAATCTAACTGTTGATTTGACTCTCTTTATAACACAAATCTATGACTTTACAACATTTTATTGTTCCTATTTTACAGATAGGATGTTTAAGGCAGAGAAAAGTAACATGCCCAAGATTACACAGTCAGAGGCAGAGCTAAATAGAACTCCAGATCTCCTAAATCCCTAATGTGCGTGTAAACCTGTAGAAAAATGCGAGCCCAAATCCCGTCACAAAGGAGTCAGAATTAGTAACAGGATTGTTGAGTTGCTATTGCCATAGAAAGATGGAGTTTACCAATACTTGGGGGATGGAGAGCTTTTAATAATGCTTGACCTTTGGAGAAAGTGTGTGTTTGGTATTGCTAAGACACTCAACTTGAATAAAATTTTATTTTTACATCATTATACATTGTAACCACACATTTTATGCCAATTATGTAAACTAGTGTAATTACACTAATTATTTAAATACATGATACTCTTGAGTAGGAAACCCTAAGAAAATTCTCCTTGATGTAGTGAGACAAACTCATGACTGCATGTTCATGGTGGTGCCTTGTTGCAAACAATTCAATAAATAACAGGACTATGTATATAATTCTCTGCCTACACACATATCGGTTCTGTATTTCTCTTCACAGGCTATTTATTATGAGGAAGATTTTGGAAGCAAGACCTCCCCCCCTGCATATTTTTATCTTCTTTGACATTGGAACTGGTTGCTGTAGGAGTGATTGTGATGCTGTAGAGGTTATGACTTCAGGTCAGGAATAAGAATTATTCTGAACTCATCTGAACTCAGAAGAAACAAAATGTAATTACAACTGGAGAACAGTCACCAAGCTGATCTGTTTCCAGTGGGGTCCCGCAGGGATCAGTTCTTGGAGCTATGCTATTTAACTTTTTTAATCAATAACCTGAAAGGGAGGACTGATGAAACAATGAAGATGACAGGTCACTGATTTAGAGCAATCTGGATTGTTTAGTAATCTGGACCCAAGCAAACAATATTCATTTTAGTACAGCTAAATGTAAATATGTACCTCTAGGAACAAAGAATGTAGGCCATACTTACAGGATAAGGGACTCTGTCCTGGGAAGTAGTGGCTCTGAAAAAGATTTGTGGGTCATGGCGGATAATCAGCTGAACATGAGCTCCCAGTGTGACACTGTGAACAAAAGAGCTAATGCTAACCCTGGATGCATAAACAGGGGAATCTCGAGTTGAAATACAGAAGTTATTTTACCTCTGTATTTGGTACTGGTTTGACCAAAGCCGAAATAGTGTGTCCAGTTCTAGTGCCAACAACTCAAGAAGGATGTTTTAATTTGAAGATGGTTCAGAGAAGAGCCCCAAGAATAATTAAAGGATTAGAAACATGCCTAATAGTGATAGACTTAAAGAGCTCAATTTATTTATCTTAACAAAGAGAAAGTTAAAGAGTGACTTTATTCCAGTCTTTATTCCAGACTTTATACCTACATGGCGAACACATATATAATAACAGACTCTTCAATCTAGCAGAGACATGTATAACACAATCCAATGGCTGGAAGTTGAAGTTAGACAAATGCAGACTGGAAATAAGGTGTAAATTTTACCAGTGAGAGCAATTAACCACTGGAAAAATTTACCAAGGGTTGTGGTGGATTCTCCATCACTGACAATTTTTTACATCAAAATAGGATGTTTTTCTAAAAGATATTCTCTAAGAACTACTTTGGGGAAGTTCTATGTCCTGTGTTATACAGGAGGTCAGACTAGATTATCATAATGGTCCCTTCTGGCCTTGTAATTTATGAAAAAGATTCCAAAGAAGTGCAGTTTCCAATAAGATAAAAGCAGAAAATGTGTGTTTATAAATGTTCTTTAAAGGTTTTGATAGGGCAGTTTTAAGAATTAAACCTTTAAGGACAGGCTCCATAGCACCATTCCCAATTGCCAGGTACCCACTGTGTTTCAAAATAGGAGACTAATCTTGTTTTTAGAAGTTTCTCATTATGATGCCATTTAGAAATAAAGTAAAAGAGTGCAAAATAAAGTACTTCATAGCTGGAAAAAAAACCCTGTTTAATTACATAAGAACTAAGGGCATACTTTTCCCAAGCATCATTGGATTTCTCCCCATTCATTGTGGTGTTATGGGAATGTCAATTAGTGGAAATACAAGGCTAGAATTGACAGCTACAAATATTAAAGTATAAGAGGTAATATTCCAGAGATATATTAAAAATGATAACGCTGCTGAGTTCCACACTCAAACAAAACCCAACGAATCAAGAATTACGAGAATTTGCACCAGATCCTTAGACTTGATCCCAGCTGCCATGTGCTTCTGCGGCAATACAAATCAGTTGAAAAGCTGGCATTAATAGGCAGCAGAGACTCTAAGTTTTGCCAGGGAATGTTGATCCTAGTGGCCACAAGACTGTTGAACAGAAAGGTGGTTTAGGGTATGTCTGCACTGCAGCCTCTCCATATGTCAGGACACATGGAGGTTCACAAAATCCACCCCTCCATCATACACGGTCAAGCTCCTTAAACACACGTCTTAGGGAGAGCAGATCCCGAGCTGGCAAGCTTGACTGGGGAGTGTGGATATGTGCATGGGTTAAGCTGTGTGACCCAGTCCCGCTACCTGCCTACTTTGCAGTGTGGTGTTAGCAAAGGCGACAGTTTGAGGGGTGTACCTGGCTCTTCGTGGCCCTCTACTGGCCCTTTGTGGCCCCTGCTGGAAGCCCGGCAGTCCTATTACAATGGAATGTAGGGAATGGAGCAAACACCAGGAGCAACTGAACCACAAAGCACACTGTTAATTTGGTACCACATCCTCTGTGCCCCTGCTATGAGGAGATTGATTAGGCACTTGCTACAGCACCAAGCACAAAGTACTTCTTTGCCCATGATAGCATCCTGAACCCTGGTGGTCTCTGTGACACTACACCCCATATTCTTCATAAAAATATGCTTGTGATATGAATATGGTGTAACTATGATGTATTTTACGCAAGATGGGTCATGTGAGATATCACTGGAAAAATTGTGATTTACTGAATGTGATTCTGTATCTGACATTAGGAATATTAACTATGTATCAATTACAAAAGTGTTTACACCTGGGGAATGCACATTAGACTAAATACAATCAATCTGGCTGGTTAGTCAATGAGCCATTAGGGAGAACAATAGGACTTCGAGAATGCTAATCTCAGACCTTCCTGAGAAGCTTCCTGGGATGATGCTTTATATTGGAGGGTGATGTGATCATGTCACTGGTACAGGACTCCATCTCGGACTGCTAATATTTTTCCACTAGTAGGGGGTGGGGATCAAACTGGGAAACAAAGGATTGCTGCCATATGTAAAGCCTATTTAAGGCTAGGGAATGAGTTAATCAGGGTCAGTTCTTCACTGAATCCCCACCCAAGATTCTCATAATTCTTGATGCTGAAAACACCTAAGACTGATCTGGGGAAGAAAGAACTGGACCCAGGCTGGAAAATGTGTCTGGCCTGTGAAAGGAATACCTGGAATTCTAAGCTGCAAGCAAGAGCAGTTTGTCATCAAGAAACTCTGCAACCTGCTTAAAACAACATTTAGGATGAGAAATTACTACTTGTAGCCAGTTTCTTTAATGTATTAAGTTTAGTTTGAGTATTTGTTTTATTTGCTCAGTAATCTGCTTTGATCTGTTTAATATCCCTTACAATCACTTAAAATCTATCCTTTGTAGTTAATAAACTTGTTTTGTTTTCTCTAACCCAGTTTGTGAAATTCATAACTGGGATGGGGGGAAGCTGTGCATATCTTCCTCCATGTTGAGAGAGGGGGTGATTTTCATGAGCTTACACTGTACAGTTCTCTGTGCAGAGCTAGGCAATATAATTTGGGGTTTGCACCCCAGAGGGAGTGTGTACTTGAGTGCTGGGCAATCCCCTAGCTGATTCTTCCCACACAGAGCTGATTTCAGTGTCTGTGTCTTTCTGCAGCTGGGTGTATCCCTACCTGTGTGTGTGCTAGAGGAGGCTTGAGAGCCTGGCACAGCAGGACAGGGTGAAGGAGCCCAGGCTGGTGGAATGGATGGCCTCAGTGGGACCCAGTGCATCAGGTGGCACCCCGGAGTGGAGTGCAACCCATCACAGCCTCATGATCAGATCAAGTAAGTAAGTGATGCTGCAGCAGAGTCCAAGGAATGGGATCAGACAATGGACCTGGAAGCCCAGGATCAGCCTACTCAGCCAGATGGGCAAGAAGGCACCGCTGGGAAATTCTCCAAGGACCTGTTGGGGAATGAAACTAGGTTAAAGCTCACAGAGGAAGAGGTGCATGGCCAGGAATCCATTTCCCACCCTGTTAAATACTGCACACCATGTTTTGATTGTACGGAGAAAATTGTAGTTTGTTTTTAAAAAATGTGATTTACAGGTTATGGAGAATAAAATAATTGTCAAAGGATATTGTGTGTCTTGGGGTGTGTTTCATTTCTGTTTAGGGTGGAAGCCACACCATTTCCTGGGCCCACCTTTCTCTTCGCCCACCCTCCTGGCATGTACTATCCAAGATGGATGCCAAGGAGAGAAGAAAAAAATGTAAGTCAGTAGCACTGACTCTTCAAATCTTCCCTTTTTCTATTTTTAAATGAATAACTGGATTACAGTGTGTATGAATTAGTTCAGTTGTGAGTGGTAAATTCGCTTGCCTCTCCACACCTTCCCCAGCTGAGCTGATTTGCGAAAGAATTAGTAGGTACTACATCTTTTGGAAAAAGATATGTTCTCTACATACTTTTCAAAACACACCCTTGGGAATAATGGAGAAGTAACAACATGGCAGAATACTTCAGAGCAGAGGACAATAGGCACACGTTTTTACCTTTCTATAATAAAGTGCAAATCACAATCGTCAAATTTGTAGCACTTTCTATTGCATGCATATGTATCAATTTCATAATACCACCCAATGGAGCCCAAGTTTATTCATCCCCATACTCAGTTCCACTTTTCCCTGCCTGTAACAGAACAGTCATCCCAGTGCCAGAGTATACCACAGTCCTTCTCTTGCCCTGGTGCCCCCTGCAGGCTGCCAGGCAATTAGATGGGTCTTCCAGGGCCCTCCAGCACAGTCACAAAGTCCAAATGAATGCCTCCTGGCTATTGAGACTCCAACAAAAAATCATTCAACTCCCCCCAAGTAGGGTCTTCAGCCCCAGCTGTGGGCCCTTTAAATTCAGGGCCTTTGTGTAAGGTCTCTGTGATAGGGTGTCCACCCCACACAGGATTGGAAGGGGTTAAGATGGCCAGGAAAGCCAATTAACTCCCCAGACTGCACCTGCCAGCGGAGGATTAAGTGAGGCCCAGCTGGGAGGAACAGGAGCAGACTGTATAAAGCCTGGGAGCTGGGCTGCAGTCACTCCCTGGGAGGAGGGAAGTGCCTTAGGGGCTAGAGGGTAGTCCACATACCCTCCCTGACAGGAGGGTATTAGGAGGCTGGTAAACCCAGAGAACGGGGAAAGCCAGGAAGGTAGGAAAAGGCTCACGGGAAAGGCAGCGAGGTATGGGGTAGGTAAAATCTTGGCTGCTGCTGAGAGAGCCCCTGAGCTAGGACCTGGAGTAGAGGGCAGGCCGGGGTCGCCCTACCAGCCACTGACAAAGTGGCAGGCACCAGCAGGGCAGTGAGCAGGAAAACTACCTGAGCCCATTTGCCAGGAGGGACTCTGATACCCCAGAAGGGGGGAACATATATGGTGACCCAGCTGGAGGACCAAATCACAAAGACAAGGCTGCTGTTCCCAAGGGGGCTGCAGGGCAAGACAGGATGGGCAAAGACACTGCCAGACGGGAGTGCAATGCCTGGCAGAGCTAATCCCCAGGACGGCTAGGAGGAGGCACCACCAGCAGTGACTGAACCCCATGACACTCCTAAATAAGGCCTGTCCCCTTTTGAGGGTTTACTCCACTTTACCTGTGGCCATCTACACAGTAGACACATTCTACTCACTCCAATACATCGCTGCTTCTTCCTGGGTCTCTACCTACAAGGCCGCTTTTATCTCCAGCCCTATCTCACGGCCAGTGTCTTCAGATTATAATTTATCTTCACGCTAGAGAGCAGCACCCTTCTTCATACCTCTGGTCTCAGCTAGGACCTCTCTTGCTAAGGCCCTGTAGCTCCATTTATCTGAGCCTGTGGGGCTCTGACTGGCTCCTTCTGTGAGGTCGCTTTAGGCAAGTACAAAGAACCCACCAACCTTCATTGCCCCTTTCCTGTCACTTCACTGATTCCTGCAGCAGGGTGTAGTAGGACCATAGGACCTCCTGTAGGGAGCCACAAAGGGCAGGTTACACCCTGTCACACAGCCATAGGCACCATTCTTTGAAACCCTTTAATTAATCTCTCCAGAAACTTGACAGCAGCATTTGCTTTCTCTATCTTGGTGCACTTAGGAAGTCTCATCAAAATAGCATCAAACTTTGACAATAAAGCAGCTATTTATTTTCTTCTATATTTAGAATGCTCTCACCAATATTAGAGAGTTGTAATCTCATCCTTAGTAGGATTAATGAACAATGACAGAAAATAAGCAAAACATTGTATTTTACTTCAACCACAACATATTTTCTGGTTATTTGTTTGACTAGAGTGGAGCCCAGATTATCTTTAGATCGTCACGCTCCTTCAGAGAAAGATTTGATAAATTCTCCCTCATTTGCTATACAAAATAATTTAAGTCATCAGTGCAACAAGTCCACTTCACATATTTACTAATACACAGATTGTCAGTCTCATTTTAAAGCACTAAATGAATGGGTTTTTTTAAGTTGAAGGGTTCTTCCCTTCCACTATTAACAGTAGGTGAGGGGCTCTTTGAAAATCTAAGCTTAAATCTTTTCTGGGCAATAAGGAAATGAAGATTTGAAAATTATGATACTCAAGATCTGCTTGAGTTAGATCTCTCTCTCACAAACGCACCCCCCCCCATGTGCATGCACCTTTGCCAATTTTTATAACCTTTAAACATTTTAAAAGCAATGGGTGCACTCCAGGTTCCATTGAAGTCAATGATAAAACTCTGAGTTTAATGGGACTAGGATTTCACTCACTGCTTCCCCCCACCCCATTCCTCAGCTGATTGAAAGGGACGCTTAATATAAAACTCACATTAAAATACATATCTTTAATAAAGACAATTTAGATAATTAAAAGGGCTGACTTTTGCTTTGAGATCTGCACTCAACTATTAAATCAGGAAGTATCTCTCATATTTTTGAAGGCAGGATTCCCTGTTCAATATCTAATTTATTTTTCACTATGTACGCTGTTTGTTTATTTTTCATTTCATTCAACAAGGGCAGTGAATATACGCTGATTAATAGTAGTATGTAAATAGTCAGTTTTTACACATACATTCATAGAGATTAAAACTAGAAGGAATCATTAGATCTAGTCTGACCTTCTGCAAATCACAAGCCATTAAACTTCACCCAGTCACTCTTGCACTAAGCTCAATAACTTGTGTTTGGCTAAAGCATATATTCCAGAAAGCATCCAGTATTTATCTGAAGACATCAAGAGATGGAGAATCCACCACTTCCCTTGGTAGTTTAATCACTCTTGCTGTTTAAAAATTTGTACCTTATTTCCACTTTAAATTTGTCTGGGTTCAGCTTCCAGCACTTGGTTCTCATTAGGTCTTTCTCTTCTACATTAAAGAGCCTTTAGTACCTTGAAGATACTTATACACTGTAATCAAGTCACCTCAATTTTCTTTTTGATAAACTAAACAGACTGAACTCCTAGTCTCTCCCTGTACGCATTTTCTCCAGCCCTAAATGCTCTTCTCAGCAAAAGTTATTAGCAGAGATCTCCTCAGTTAGCTCTTTTAGGAATCTTGAGTGCAAGTTATCTGGGCCTGCTGACTTAAAAATGTTTATCACTAATAGATGTTATCAAACATCCTCCTTGGTTGCTAATGGATTGTAAAGTATTTTATCTTCCTCACATGATACCAGCTCAACATCCTGCTTCTTTCCAAATACAGAACAGTAATATTTATTGAATACTTCTGCTTTTCCCGCATCACTAACAATTTTACCATCTCCATCTAGTAATGGACCTATACAATTGCTAGCACTTCTTTTGTTCCTAATATACTTAGGAAACTCCTTATTTTCCATGCCCCTGTCAGCCAAAGATTTTTCCCTGACACCTTTAGCTTCCCTCTTCTATTTTCTGCACTTAAAATTCTAATTTATATTGGTTGCTATCTATTTTCCCCCTTTTTCTATTTATTATATTTTTTTATTTCTAATTGCTGCCTCCTATTTGCTACTGAACTAGAATGGTATTTAGCCAAAGCTGTCCTCTTTACTTGACTGTGGAATTGTTACTTCGTGGCCATGTAATAAACTCTTCTGGAAGAGTTCTCAATTTTAATTTACATTTTTCTGTCTAAATTTTTCCTCAGCTTTAAGAAATTAGTCCTTTTTGAAGAATCACATTATATGTGTGCAACATGAAAACTTATAGGTATTTTCTACAAAGTATTGCACCCGACATGTGAACTCTATTTTGGACCTCATTCTCACGGATAAAGACGAATTAATCCCTGGGGTGGAAGCTGGTGGTTTCCTAGGTACCAGTATTACATTCAATATGTGCAAAAAAAGGACAATCCCAA
The DNA here is from genome assembly GCF_965140285.1 of Lepidochelys kempii. NCBI lineage: Eukaryota > Metazoa > Chordata > Testudines > Cheloniidae > Lepidochelys > Lepidochelys kempii. The sequence continues at coordinate 113,233,414 of NC_136382.1, read as the reverse complement.
CAAGTATTAATTTATAATATATATTAAATATTAGATATAATTATATATTATATAATAAATATGATTATTACTGGCTGAGACTGTCCTCTTTTTGCACATATTATATGTAATTAGTCATGATCACTGATCCCTAAGCAACCACCAACTTCCACTCCAGTCATTAATTTGTCTTTATCTGTGAGAATAAAGTCCAAAATAGAGTTCACGTATTGGGTGCAATCCTTTTCATGGTAGAAAATTATCTATAATTTTTAGAAACACTGACGATGTTTTACTTCTGGCTGCATAATACCTCCAGCACATTTCTCTCAAACTGAAGTCCTCCATAACAAAACAGTTTTTCTTTCCACACATTAGCCAGGTGCTTAAGGAGTGACTTATCCTTCTCTCTAGTTTGATTTGGGGTTCTGTAACAGACCCCTGCAACACCCCCTTTCTGGGTTTTGTTAGTTACCACATTGATCCATATGCCATCACTATCCCATAGTTCTGAGTTATCAACAGCTCTCAAACAATTTATAATGTCTTTAATGTACCCTCGTAAGAGCATAAAAACATAAGAATGGCCATACTGGGTCAGACCAATGGTCCATCTAGCCCAGTATCCTGTCTTCCGACAGTGCCAGGTGCTTCAGAGGGAATGAACATAACAGGTAATCACCAAGTAATCCATCCCGTCACCCATTCCTCCCTCTTTTCATCATCCTTCCACCCCCCCATTAGGGTTCCTATTAGGGATGTAAATATCAGTTAAAAATGGACCAATTAAATGATTAAAATTATATCGTTTAACCAGTTAACCGTTAACTGAGGTAGCTTCAGCAGGCCTGGCATGGCGGGGACTAGGGCTGGGGTTACTCCAGCCAGCTGGCACAGCCGGAACTGGGGCTGCTCCAGTCGGGCTGGGGTCCCCGCCAGCTGATGCAGCCTGGGGCTAGGGCACTCTGGCCCGGCTGGGGTTGGGATCCTGCCAGCCCAATGCAGCTGGGGCTGCTCTGGCCAGCCCAGCGTGGCCAGGGCTGGGGTCCCTCCTGCTGGCCTGGCTCGGCTGGAGTTGGGGTCCCTCCAGCCAACGTGGGGCCGCTGAGGTTAAAGGTAAGCCTAATGCTTAGTGGTTAACCGGTTAACCTTATACATCCCTAATTCCTATGCCCCAAAACAATTCTGTTTGGTTACGAAGAGCTACAGGAAGATGTTCAAATTAGAAAGAATAAGAAAAAGATGATTTTGTTTAAATTTTAAAAACAAAACCAACTATTTCTACTCATATTAGGTTTTCTACATCCCTTCCTTTTTTTTTTACAACATATAAATGCAGAATCTAAAATTGATCAACAGTGTCCCTTTAAATCTTTGTTTCTTTTCTTACATATTTTTGAGTGCTTAGCTTTCTACATATAATAGTACTAGTTCATGTTTTCTAATTCTGCTTCAGCCTATTGGTTTCTTAACTGTCCACATGTATAAGCTAGAATATACAGTGAGATTATATTCAGCTTGATTTTCTAATGTGTCCAAGGTCAAATCAATCACAATCATTTCCTCCATTTCCTCAATCCTCTGTGTTCAGGTCATCACATATTTCCCCCCTTTTTTTTTTTTTTTTTATCAGTGATTGGCAGGCAAGCCCGGGGAAAATAACAAAATCATTCCTTTTATTACTTCCATTTGCACAGCTTTATAGCATCCATGTAATGATAGGTATAAGTTAGGTGCAGCAAAGGCCATGCACAATATCGTATCCTGGTCTACCCTCTTTTTGCACTTGCTTATTACTAGGAATGTCTCTTTCAGTGCTTTTAGAAAACATGTGCCAGCACCAGATTCTATTTTTATTCTCATATTTCACTCGGTGGAGCTGATATGTGACTAGCCCTGACAAGAATACATTTATAAGGAGCTAAGCAACAAGGAGCCCTGAATATATTCTAGTTAAAGGTCCTCAGAGACAATGAAAGAAATAGTCCTTAACTCATCTCTGAGCACTTAAAGAAGGGCAATTTCTGGGAGGAAAAAAATCGAGTTTTACTGTTGCATTTTGATGTTTATAGTTTTCCTACCTCAAAATGAAGATACATAAACAACAGAAGTACAATATTTACATAACAAGGCTTAGCTATTAGATAGTTATTGGTGATGTTAAACAAAAATCAATGAGTAACTTTTATGTTAGTTTTATTTTGTTGGTTGCTATTTTGATTAATCATGTTGAACAACCTTCCTTTGTGAGATTTTTTTTTTTAATTTCTTGTAATTTCACTGGTACAATCTCTTTCATGGAACTTGATACTGTCATCTACACAGGACTCAAATGTGGGGGTTCCAGTCTGGATTCTCCTTCCCTTGACAGCTAATTCCTCATTTTCATTTAATTATAGTTGAACCATCAACATCAACATAAGGACATTAACCACAGAGGAAGATATTATATATATAATCTTTAAAAAACAATGTATATATTATTATATATAAACACACATCACAAGTATGTAGTTCCTATGTGTAAGCCTTCAATTAAGGTGTAAGTATATATTGATAGAAAGGGGAATAGAGCACACAGGGCTAGGACAAAAAACCTTTGTAGCATCCCTTCTAATTTAAAAACATTGAAGTAAAAGCAAGACATGAACAAATATAGGACAGTTATCCTCTGACAAATATACTGTAGCCACTATATATCACAGCATATCACTATTCAAACTGTACCACAAGTTTATGAAGACTTATTCTGTTAGTTTAGAATAAATAACATAAATTTTTAAAAAACCATGCACCAAAGAACCTACTCAAATGTATTTGCCACATTTTTGTTTTTCCTGGATATTTTCACATGATTCTATGGCAGTCAGAGCATATTAATATCCACACACACACTTAAGTGTGTCCACAGATAAAATCCAGCAAAATTATTTCTGTACTGTTTCACCTCAGGGTGAATTTGCTATCTGAGCCAGGTGGTGGACAGAAAACAGTCATCTGGTAAGTATGCCCTGGCTATAACAGTGTCTAGCCTTGCCTCAGTAAATTATATTGACTGATGGATCCAGAGTGGACTTCTTCAGTTTCACTCTGAGGCTCAACCTCTCAAACAGATGTAGAAGCATGGCAGTTGCTTCTCATGGTTCCTGGCAAGATCATCCATTCAGAAGCCAATTATCCAAGTAAGGATAAACCATCATACCTTATTGAGGAAAGCTAGCTGCTATCACCACCAATAGCACCTTGGCACCGTTAAGAGTCCAAAAGGGAGACACCTGTACTGGTACAGGTTCTGGTGTTAGCTGCCCACAAGTCTCAGGAATCTCCTGTGTGCTGAATGAATGTCCACAAGAAAGTAGGTGCCTGAGATAGGGGGCAAGTGAGTTAACTATCTGGTCTAGACGCAGGATAATTGACGACAGGGTCACCATTCTGAACTTTAGGCAGCAGACGTACTTGTTCAGTTCCCAAGGTCCAAAATGCGTCTCCTTCTCCTCTCTTCTTGGGAATGAGGAAGAACCTTGAGTAGAACCCCTTTCCCATTGCTGTTAGATATACTAATTCTATCAATTGTGTGGAGAAGTGACTACCTCCTACTGAAGAAACCACTTATGGGAGGGTTTCCCAAAAGAGGGCAGGAATGGAGGGTGGGGTTGTGGTTGGGGAGGGAAGAGAACTGGATGGTATACCCTGAGGAGATGACCTCTAGTACCCATCTGTCCAAGAAAATAGGTAGTGGAAAGTCAGCCTCCAAAGGGAGGGGAAAGACCAGAGGACTTGTGCAGATGCAGAGGGACAGTTGGTGCACAGCTCTTGAAGGTCCTGTCACAATGCGGTGGTTGGAAAGTGAAAGACAGTTGACCATGGGCACCCTTATTTGTGTGGCAGTTCTTTTTGCCACTGATGATAAGAGGCAAGTATGCTGGTAGTATGAATTGCAGCTTACGGGGGTTTTTCTTGTTGCAGTGTGTAAATTCCCAGCAATCAAAGTATGACTTGGGATCCTTTCAACAAGTGGTGAGACTCATCCACTCATCAAAAATGTCTGGTCTTGAGTATGTGGCGCACATGCACAACCCGGAAGTGCACTACACGCAAGGGCAATCCCTTGAAGAAAAATAGGGGCATCTGGCCCAGATTCCTCATTTACAACCGTGAGATTCCTAAGAAGTTTTATCAGTGTAACAGATGAAAATCTGGCCCAACATATATTTATAGAGAGTTCAACATACTGAAACATATAATAAACTCGATAAGACAGACTCAATAAGCAAAACTCCTTGTATTTGCTAGGCCACCATCTGATGCCATTTAATAAGGTAGGGAGGAAGCTTAAGATTCTTAGTCTGTATGACAATACAAACACACCACATCTTTTTATTTCTTTCCTTTTTATATTTTTCCCATGTAACCCACCTTTTTCTTCCAAAAAGTCCAAAGAAAACTTAATACAAAAAGTTATGTTCCTATAAAAGTACTGTTAGAAAATTCAAATGCACATAAGTCAGGAAATTAAAAGATACATTTTCAATAACAAACTTAGCTACACTGCACATATCTTATGTCATCTATGTATCAGTATAAACTTCCATATAAAATACTGTGTACTAGTGTACATGATGGGGAAATTTAGTTATTATAGGAACCTTAATTTTTAATTTCCTGACCTTTGTGCATTTAATTTCTCAAACTAATGATCATCTCAATGTATTATTTTGAATTTAATTAATAAGATCCTTCTTCCATGACCTAAAGTTTGGGAAAGAGTAAAGAAATAAATTAATAATCAATGGGTTAAGAAAAAGCAATGTTTGAGTCATGATACCACAACTCTTCATGTGCCAGCTGATAATTAAGTTTTTCTAATATTTACATAAAAATCTCTTTCTATCCCTGTCACTTAGAGATGGGGAAATACAGACATGTAGACCTAGGCATTGTACCAGCATAAATGACTAGTGTACACTTTACAGAGACAAGTGACTAGTGATTGGGTGTCCATCTTGAGAAGCCTTAAAGGAATCCAATTTCAAAGTCACCGAGGCCTACTCTCTGAAAATCAGGCCTCTTTAGGGAGGCTCAAGTTGGACATGTGAAAATACAGGCAACCAAAAGCATTAGTCGCTTTTGAAAATTTACGCTGGAGAGAATTTCTGAAACATGTCAAAATGACCTTTCATTGCCAACAAATAGAGACATGTAGCTTGACATTTCTTTGAAGAATTCTAACAGAACCAAAAGAAAACTGAAATAATCAAAACTTTACAATCACCGAAAGGGCCAAATTCAAGAGGCAGAAAACAGAAGGACAAGAGCCAAAATTTAGAAAGATACAGAGCATTCATTGTCATCTGAAATGCATGAGGAGGATGTCGAGATACCATTGCCGGTTAAACAAGTAAGAGCTTCCAAGTTTCCTACAGTGTTGGTGCAGCCTGTAACTCTTTCAACTTTAGGGAGTCACAATAGAGTCTGTACTTAGCCAAGGAATACCACTTTGCTTTGTCCAGCTAGGAAGCACAGCTCTGATACAGTATTAGAAATGGCACATTAACTCCCAGAGCTGTAGGGTTTTGATTATTTTATTTGTAAGTAGCACTTACATTATAACAAAATGACCCTTCTGCCTGTTAGAATCCTTTATAAATTAAGTGGAAATTAAATACACAAATCTGCTGTATGCATTCACAAGAAACCTTCATTCTTGTGAAGATTAAAATACTCTGCGGAGATACAAAAGAACCCAGCCAAGTAAAAACATTTACATATAATTTGCAGAATGTTTTCTCCTCTGGAAACAATTGCTACCACCACAGTCATTAAACCCTGCGCTCTAAAATGTGAATAATGCTACACTAGTCTGAGAAACTGAAGAAATCAAAGATACCTGAGTGGGACTATTGTAAGGAACAGACTAGTCTCCAGATATATTTGTGTGTCAGAAGCATTAAGCGCTGCAAGTGCCAATTATTAACCTTGCAACACACATTGGGACAAATATGAAGGGCTGGTTACTTTGCTAGTGCTGGAATTTAAAAAAGAAATACTTGTCATCCTTTTGATAAAAGTGCACAGAGCTTTCTAAGGGCTTGTCTACAGGGTGCCAGCAAAGCATGCCAGAAGGGTGTGAGCTAGTGCCTCCGACCCAAAGCCTTCCTAAAGGGAAAGGTTTATCTTAGCTGTGACAGTCGAGATGGCCAACATTTTATGAATTTTGAAATGCCAATGAAACATGTCATCAACATTTTAAATTTCGGCAACAAAAAGGGATGACTTTTTTACAAAAAAAATCGTATTTTTTAATTTTTTAAAAAATCGTAAATTTTCCTTCTTTAAGGGAAAAAAAACAGATTATGTGACAGTACCCCAGCATTGTGCTAGGCACCGTACATACAGAGTAGTAGAGAGTCCCCACCCCATACAATTTCTTGTGTGCTGCCCATTTAATTAATACAATGACCTGCAGTCTTTTCACCTAGGAAGCAGAGGCAAGGGCTGGGGACACAGCAATTAAGATCTAAACCACTGATTTTTAATGTTTAAGTAATGAATACTGTAGTCAAATTGTAGTCTAAATAGACCAGTCATTATTTAAAATGTGTGGATAGGGGAAGAGGGTTGGTACCCAAACTAGATATTGTGAATGAGATATTCCCACGTTCACTTATGGAGGCTATAAAATGTCCCTAGAAAGGGATTCCATGATGCTTCTTTCCTGCACGTATATCCTCTCACACTTGTTATAAACATATCCTTTCAAAATATTACAGAAATAAGCTGTTCTTAATTCATGCTTTATTTCTTTCAGATGATGAATTACATAATTCCTTCTGTCATCACATGCTTCAAAGGCGTTTAAAGTCTGGATCCTCATCTGAGTATCAGGCTGTGTCTACACTACCAAGTTTTGTCGGAAAAAGTTATGCCGCTTTAATTAAAGCGCTTTAATTAAAATCGCTGTTGCATGTCCACTCTATGCTCCTTGTGTCGGCAGAGTGCATCTACGCTAGCAGCTCTTTCATCGACACAGAGAGCAGTGCAGTGTGGCAGCTATCCCACTGTGCAACTGGGGCAGCCGTGCTTTGGGAAGGTGTTTACAATGTGTCACATGATGCAGGTTTTTCAATCCCATCATTCCAACAGCATCCTAGTAGACTGTCAGTTGCTTTTTCAACTGAAATGTGTGGGAGGAGGGAGAGGAGAGTGGTGTGTCTGGGGCAGGGGAGACAGCAGGCTGACTGACCTATCCTGAGGAAGGCCACGTCAGCCCCCAGTTCTGCTCAGCACAGCAGTCTCTCCTGAAGCAGCTCACTCTGCCTGCCTGCCTATGGTTCTGTGATTCCCTTTGAGTTCTCCCACAGCCTCCTCAGCTGTCAGGAGCGGCATCCTGAGCAGCTCTGCGAGCTCTCCGTGCTGAGGAACCTCAAAAAGCAGCACAGCAGTCTCCCCCCCCCCCCCCAGCCACCTTCCCCAGTACCAGTCTGCCTGCTGCTGCATTCCTAGTGCAGGGCAGAACAGGAGTATTCCATGCTAATGATTTGCTCTTTGTTCCCCAAATGGAGCAGCATACTTCCTGGAGCTTTGAAAGGGGAGGGGCACATGCCTGCAGGGCAGGAGAGATCAAAACAATGAGCAAAGCAATCAAGATAGACATTGTGGGATACTGGCGGAAGCCAGTTCTGTTGACAAAACAAACAGCAGTGTCTACACTGATTCTTTGTCGCTTTAACTTTGCAGCAAAAGGCTTTATGGCTCTCATTGAGATGGTTTTTATTTTGTCGGCAAAACAGCAGAGTTTTGCTGCCAAAAGTAGCTTTATAGTGTGAACACCTCCCCCGTTTTGTCGGCAAAAGGCAGCTTTTGCCAACAAAACTTTGTAGTGTAGACAAGGCCTTAGGCACAGATCTACCTACAAACCAAACTTTAGACAAATCATCTGCAATATACAACTTCATCTCTAGCTCTGCAACATAAGACAGTGCTAATTTAAAGAGCCAAGGTGCAATGTAAATGTGTTTTGATTGTCACCTTTAAAAATCCATTTTCTCACTAAACAGTTTGATAGCTGCTGCCTCTGTTGCTAAGAAATAAGGCCTTGGGACTTGAAAGTTTATATTTTAGTGCAGATTTTAGAATGCTTCATTAGGAATGGAACATTTCCTGTGTGACGGAAGTTCCATTATCCATCAGTCACTCCATTTCTAACTTCAGAATGATCCATGTGGATTAACCTGAGGTCACAAGACTACTCAGTTATATAATTACTTCAGGGGAACTATATCATGGAGAGGAGTTTGAGAAAGATTCTGCTAAAAAGCAAATGAGAAACCCATATTGCTCCTCCTTAAAATTTTATACAGAGACACATGTACATAAACAGTAATCACTATCAGGAAATACATACATAACCTCAGAGTTGTGAACATCAGAGTTATGAACTGACCACACACCTCATTTGGAACCAGAAGTACACAATCAGGCAGCAGCAAAGACAAAGACACCCCCCACCCACCAAAGCAAGTACAGTACTGTGTTAAACATATACTGCTAAACAAATAAAGGGAAAGTAGCATTTTTCTTCTGCATAGTAAAGTTTCAAAGCTGTATTAAGTTAATGTTCAGTTGTGAACTTTTGAAAGAGCAACCATAACATTTTGTTCAGAGTTACAAACAACCTCCATTCCTGAGCTGTTTGTAACTCTGGGGTTCTACTGTACAGTAGGTAAAAAATGGCATCACTACATTACATTTTAGTTTTATAAGAAACTTTCTATACTTGATGGATCTATAGTACCTAACATGGTATGTTCAGTATCAGTGATACAGTAAAACAAATCAGTTTCTATGAACCACTTAGCAATACTCACATAGCTGTGGATAGTCGACAGCCTAATTTACTGATAGAGGGACATAACGTTGTTCAGGGATCCAAATTTCTTACTTTTTAAAAAACGTAATATGGAGTCAAAAGGCTTTTTGTTTCAATGTCTCTTGTGAAAACATTAATAATGTATATGCTACATTTTTTGTAATAGAGAATACTTAGTACTGGTTTTTTAACTTCAGATCTTTGAGATATCAATTATGAAGTAACATTGTCTTCTGATCTTCAAGTTCTTTTCTGAGTAATTATTACCAGATGCATCTTAAGATTTCCAAGCCTGCTTCCACACTGGTGGATTTTAATATTTTTCACCCCTTGCATATTAATCAGATTTTTTGTAAAGTTCCCCAAAATTTGTTTTCTTGACATATAGAAGCCTTATACTACTTAATTCAAGTAGCTCATGGGTCACGGATTCCAGATTTCCCTTTAATTCTAATGTTCTCCTAATTTTGTATAAAAGGGTTGCTTTTCTTTTGGATAGAGTCTCTTCTTTCATTGTATTGATATTCAAGAAAGCCATCCCACAAGAGGTTTAAATTATGCCTACTAAACTATAAAACCCATTATTCAGAATCACACCTAGAAGTTTTTTGCTTACACTTGCACTTACCATATTAACACCTCTATTTTCAGCTTCACTTTGTTCATTGGAATTACATGCCCTACTTTAGTTAATCAAAAACTCCCCTTCTCCCAATTTGTTATGTATTTTAAATCTTACCGAATAGTGTGTCAATACTGAGCCTATATAAAGATGGAGCCCCTTCCATGTAAGGCTCCAGTTCAACAAAACACTTAAGCACGTGCCCAATTTTAATTTAACGAATTCTTTTCAGAGTAAAATAACAGAACTCAGAACATGCTAGAAACATACAGAACCATGCTTTGTATTCTTTTGACTTCAATCCAAGTTTTCCTAAATGATCATCTTTGGGACCCATGAATATTATTAATACTTATCTCTCACATAAACTTCATTAACTTAAGAGTTAATATACATCAAGCAACTCAATCAATGCAAACAAACCAAGCAACCACCCCCACCCCAAGCCAGAGGGAATTCACCCATTTCAACTCACTTGACTTGCAACCCACATACCATAACTTGAGACTCCTCAATGCAACAAGTTTTCTTTCTTTCTCTCTTTCTTTCTTTCAATTCCAAGATACAATATAACCAGCCATAATGCTCACACCCATTTCCTCACATCACACTGAAATGCACAAGTTGATCTCCAACCTAAGCTACATTTTAGAACGTCAAGTATCAGAGGGGTAGCCGTGTTAGTCTGGATCTGTAAAAGCGGCAGAGTCCTGTGGCACCTTATAGACTAACAGACGTATTGGAGCATTAGCTTTCATGGGTGAATACCCACTTCGTCAGATGCATGTAGTGGAAATTTCCAGAAGCAGGTATAAATATGCAAGCAAGAATCAGGCTAGGGATAACGAGGTTAGTTCAGTCAGGGAGGATGAGGTCCTCTTCTAGCAGTTGACATGTGAACGCCAAGGGAGGAGAAACTGCTTTTGTAGTTGGCTAGCCGTTCACAGTCTTTGTTTAATCCTGAGCTGATGGTGTCAAATTTGCAAATGAACTGAAGCTCAGCAGTTTCTCTTTGAAGTATGGTCCTGAAGTTTTTTTTGCTGCAGCGTGTGTCCAGCGAGGTTGAAGTGTTCTCCTACAGGTTTTTTTATATTGCCATTCCTAATGTCTGATCTGTGTCCATTTACCCTTTTACACAGGGATTGTCCAGTTTGGCCGATGTACATAGCAGAGGGGCATTGCTGGCACATGATGGCATAGATTACATTGGTGGACATGCAGGTGAATGAACCGGTGATGGTGTGGCTGATCTGGTTAGGTCCTGTGATGGTGTTGCTGGTGTAGATATGTGGGCAGAGTTGGCATTGAGGTTTGTTGCATGGATTGGTTCCTGAGTTAGAGTTACTATGGTGTGGTGTATAGTTGCTGGTGAGAATATGCTTCAGGTTGGCAGGCTGTCTGTGGGCGAGGACTGGCCTGTCTCCCAAGGCCTGTGAAAGTGAGGGATCGTTGTCCAGGATGCGTTGTAGATCACTGATGATGCGTTGGAGATGTTTTAGCTGAGGACTGTATATGATGGCCAGTGGAGTTCTGTTGGTTTCTTTCTTGGGCTTGTCTTGCAGCAGAAGGCTTCTGGGTACACATCTGGCTCTGCTGATCTGTTTCCTTATTTCCTCGTGTGGGTATCGTAGTTAGAAGGAATGTCATAGAATCATAGAATATCAGGGTTGGAAGGGACCTCAGGAGGTCATCTAGTCCAACCCCCTGCTCAAAGCAGGACCAATCCCCAACTAAATCATCCCACCCAGGGCTTTGTCAAGCCTGACCTTGAAAACCTCTAAGGAAGGAGATTCCACCACCTCCCTAGGATAACCCATTCCAGTGCTTCACCACCCTCCTAGTAAAAAAGCTTTTCCTAACATCCAACCTAAACCTCCCCCACTGCAACTTGAGACCATTGCTCCTTGTTCTGTCATCTGGTACCACTGAGAATAGTCTAGATCCATCCTCTTTGGAACCCCCTTTCAGGTAGTTGAAAGCAGCTATCAAACTCACCCTCATTCTTCTCTTCTGCAGACTAAACAATCCCAGTTCCCGCCTCATAAGTCATGTGCTCCAGCCCCCTAATCATTTTTATTGCCCTCCGCTGGACTCTTTCCAATTTTTCCACATCCTTCTTGGAGTGTGGGGCCCAAAACTGGACACAGTACTCCAGATGAGGCCTTACCAATGTCAAATAGAGGGGAATGATCAAGTCCCTCGATCTGCTGGCAATGCCCCTACTTATACAGCCCAAAATGCCGTTAGCCTTCTTGGCAACAAGGTCACACTGTTGACTCATATCCAGCTTCTCGTCCATTATAACTCCTAGGTCCTTTTCTGCAAAACTGCTGCCTACCCATTCCGTCCCTAGTCTATAGCAGTGCATAGGATTTTTCCATCCTAAGTGCAGGACTCTGCACTTGTCTTTGTTATTCATCAGACTTCTTTTGGTCCAATCCTCTAATCTGTCTAGGTCCCTCTGTATCCTATCCCTACTCTCCAGTGTATCTACCACTCCTCCCAGTTTAGTGTCATCTGCAAACTTGCTGAGGGTGCAGTCCATGCCATCCTCCAGATCATTAAGATCTGGAGGTGTAAGTTAAGATCTAGAATGTATTTTTTGTACAAGAGAAAGTATGATAGGTGGATTTTCATTTTGTTTTGTTTAATTAATTGATTTACACTCCACTTTAAGAGGAAAATACATCACCAACTAATATATGGAGAGATGCTCTGGCACCTTCATTACACTACAAATCAGGATTTCGGAGGTTGGTTGGATGGGTTTTTTTAAATGCTCTGACCCCATATTTAGCCACTTTCAACCAGGCTGCTTCAGATATGCTCCAGAATTCTTTTCTTAATTTTTAGGTTTACAAAAGAGTTCCTGAAATTCTTTAGAGAGACATCACAGGAAGAAGCACAGTAGGTGAAGGTTTGTGTTGTTATATGTTTTAGTTTGTTGTAGGAATGCTCAGAGTACTTATTTTATAAGTCAAAATATAAATTTTGCATCACTGAAAGGCTGGAACCTGCCCAAGTGCAGGTCTCCTTTCTAAAGAACTGATTAACTGGTGCACAAACCCTATTAATTGTTCACTTTCAATAGGGTAGAATTTCCAGAAGGCTGCTGTATGTATTGAAAGGATTTCCATTTTACAAAACAGTGTGTGTGTGTCATTACAAGGGAGCTTCCTCTGAATCTAACAAAACAGAGCTTTAGGGTAGAAGAAAAATCTGAGAGAAAAATAATTGGAATGGAGTAGACAATGCAGAACTTATTAGAGGCGGAAATAAGAAATTATGAATATAAGCAGGGAAGCTGCATATATGTACACAGACCAAGACACAGAGAAAGAGGGGCAATATATTAGAGTCCCATTTAAAATTATTTTTACATTACAAAGTGAATTTTAGAAATGAAATTTTCTGGAGTACACCTCTGATGTAAGATGGGTTTTATTTCCAGGAGATGTGTCTACATAGAAGTTGATTTTAATTCTCTGCCTTCTTTTGTAAGGTAATTTCCTTATTCATTCTCAAATCAACTTTACACTGCCAAATAAATTTCAATTCACTAGAGACTTCTATATACCAACATAAAGGATCCTGTTGTATATTTATATTTTTCTGTTGTCTAGAAGATGCTTTTCATTTATTTAAATTAAACTGGACACCATTTGCTCCTGTTTTTCTCACACTTTCACCTGAAATGCCCTCACAGAAAATAACAAATAAGCCTCTGATAAGACTGTCCAGTCACAATAGTGAGAGGTGGTGGTCCTTCTGGTAGGCCAGTTCTGTAAACAGGGTACAGGGAGGCAAGCTCTTCCCAAACTTGCTCTGTTCCTTTCAAGTGCTACAGACAATATACTTTAACAGAATATGATGGAACAGACACAAATTACAAATCCCATCCTAACACCATATGACAGCAGTTGGGGAGAATTATGAGCCACCGCCAGTCTTTCCTGCAGGACCAGATGAGGAGACAATGTCTGCTTTGCATCAGCCTGCAGTGGCAAGATGGAGGCACAGGTGATTAATCACAGCAGAAAGTATTATGTGATAAATAGCTGCATGATAAATGGATTTATTGTGCATCAAATCCAAATGATAAATTGCATTTATCATGCATCTTTGATTGCCTCACCTGAACTATGCCCACTAATCCATCTCTCCTAGGATTATTTCTAACATTCCAAACTTCCGAGCAGAATTGAGCAACTACTATTTAAAATTTTGAAAGAAGTCAGAAAGTTGTATCCTTGTTTTCCCAATATATGGAATTTCTCCCCCTAAATGACAATTGAAAAATTGATTTTGTATGTGACCAATGCAAAATAAATACTATTTGCTCAGAGTTGCAATGTTGTTTACAGAGCTATTGAACAGCAGTTACATAACATCAGTTTTAATTATGTTAGTGTGGTCATGTATTGCTATTGCAAAGTGGATGGGAACCTGGGAGGCAGTGACCATGAGATGCTCGAGTTCAGGATCCTGACACAAGGAGGAAAGGAAAGCAGCAGAATACGGACTCTGGACTTCAGAAAAGCAGACTTTGACTCCCGCAGGGAACTGATGGGCAAGATCCCCTGGGAGAATAACATGAGGGGGAAAGGAGTCCAGGAGAGCAGGCTTTATTTTAAAGTATGCTTATTGAGGTTACAGGAACAAACTATCCCGATGTGCAGAAAGAATTGTAAATATGGCAGGCGACCAGCTTGGCTTAACAGTGAAATCCTTGCTGATCTTAAACACAAAAAAGAAGCTTACAAGAAGTGGAAGATTGGACAAATGACCAGGGATGAGTATAAAAATATTGCTCAGGCATGCAGGAGTGAAATCAGGAAGGCCAAATCACACCTGGACTTGCAGCTAGCAAGAGATGTTAAGAGTAACAAAAAGGGTTTCATCAGGTACGTTGGCAACAAGAAGAAAGTCAAGGAAAGTGTGGGCCCCTTACTGAATGAGGGAGGCAACCTACTGACAGAGGATGTGGAAAAAGCTAATGTACTCAATACTTTTTTTGCCTCTGTCTTCACGAACAAGGTCAGCTCCCAGACTACTGCACTGGGCAGCACAGCATGGGGAGGAGGTGACCAGCCCTCTGTGGAGAAAGAAGTGGTTCGGGACTATTTAGAAAAGCTGGACGTGCACAAGTCCGTGGGGCCGGATGCGTTGCATCCGAGAGTGCTAAAGGAGTTGGCGGATGTGATTGAGGAGCCATGGTCCATTATCTCTGAAAACTCATGGCAATCCGGGGAAGTCCCGAATGACTGGAAAAAGGCTAATGTAGTGCCAATCTTTAAAAAAGGGAAGAAGGAGGATTCTGGGAACTACAGGCCAGTCAGCCTCACCTCAGTCCCTGGAAAAATCATGGAGCAGGTCCTCAAGGAATCAATTCTGAAGCACTTTAGAGGAGACGAAAGGGATCAGGAACAGTCAGCATGGATTCACCAAGGGCAAGTCATGCCTGACTAATCTAATTGCCTTCTATGACGAGATAACTGGTTCTGTGGATGAAGGGAAAACTGTGGACATGTTGTTCCTTGACTTTAGCAAAGCTTTTGACACTGTCTCCCACAGTATTCTTGTCAGCAAGTTAAAGAAGTATGGGCTGGATGAATGGACTAGAAGGTGGATAGAAAGTTGGCTAGATTGTCGGGCTCAACGGGTAGTGATCAATGGCTCCACGTCTAGCTGGCAGCCAGTATCAAGCAGAGTGCCTCAAGGGTCGGTCCTGGGGCTGGTTTTGTTCAATATCTTCATAAATGATCTGGAGGATGATGTGGATTGCACCCTCAGCAAGTTTGCAGACGACACTAAACTGGGAGGAGTGGTAGATACGCTGGAGGGTAGGGATAGGATACAGAGGGACCTAGACAAATTGGAGGATTGGGCCAAAAGAAATCTGATGAGGTTCAACAAGGACAAGTGCAGAGTCCTGCACTTAGGACAGAAGAATCCAATGCACCGCTACAGACTAGGGACTGAATGGCTCGGCAGCAGTTCTGCAGAAAAGGACCTAGGGGTTACAGTGGATGAGAAGCTGGATATGAGTCAACACTGTGCCCTTGTTGCCAAGAAGGCCAATGGCATTTTGGGATCTATAAATAGGGGCATTGCCAGCAGATCGAGGGACGTGATTGTTCTCCTCTATTTGACATTGGTGAGGCCTCATCTGGAGAAGTGTGTCCAGTTTTGGGCCCCACACTACAAGAAGGATGTGGAAAAATTGGAGAGAGTCCAGCGGAGGGCAACAAAAATGATTAGGGGACTGGAACACATGACTTATGAGGAAAGGCTGAGGGAACTGGGATTGTTTAGTCTACAGAAGAGAAGAATGAGGGGGGATTTGATAGCTGTTTTCAACTACCTGAAAGGGGGTTCCAAAGAGGATGGATCTAGACTGTTCTCAGTGGTAGCGGATGACAGAACAAGGAATAATGGTCTCAAGTTGGAGTGGGGGAGGTTTAGGTTGGATATTAGGAAAAACTTTTTCACTAGGAGGGTGGTGAAACACTGGAATGCGTTCCCTAGGGAGGTGGTGGAATCTCCTTCCTTAGAAGTTTTTAAGGTCAGGCTTGACAAAGCCCTGGGTGGGATGATTTAGTTGGGGATTGGTCCTGCTTTGAGCAGGGGGTTGGACTAGATGACCTCCTGAGGTCCCTTCCAATCCTGATATTCTATGATTCATGTGCAGTTTCACACATTTTTGAACATGTAACTGGAAGTGAAAAGTGAACTCATCTTAGAGATTAATCTTTTTGTTTAGAAAAAACAACTAAAGTAGAAAGAACACATGTTAATTTAATATTCAGGTTACAATGTAAAACACTCAAATTTAGGAAATGTAAAATTAAGGTTCTTTTAGGAACCTTAAACACCACCACTTTATACATGTGGAGCTTTTAAATTCCCATTAGTTATCCCATGACATGTATATTACAGCCAAAAAGATGTGTTAAAACATGTTATTTAGGTAGTAAACTCAGACAGTCAAAAGTTAAGAAATGACAGATCTAAGATAAAATTTTCAGAAGTGCCTAAGTGGTTTAGGCACCTAAGTCCCGTATTCAAAAGGGACTGGCATTTCAGAGCCTATGTCATGTAGGCACTTTTGCACATTTACCCATTCTTTAATTATGTTTTCAAAAACTGTCTCCACCTTGCCCGCCCAGACCTCTGCTTCATTCTTTCATAACAAAGGAGGCAGGAGGGGTAGGTTGACCTTGAACAGCGATATTGAGGTATAATATTGAGGTATAATATTAACTTGCATCTACACTAGGGAGAATGTTGGGGGAGGCTGGGGTTAGTTATCATCTGTTAACTAACCTCATCCTCTCTTGTGCCTAGATCAGGCCTTGTACTCAGACTAGTGATGTCAGACACTGGGCAGTACGTACACTGTGCTAATGGAACCGATGAGGATTCCTCAGCAGAAAGCCATTAACAAGCTGTGCTGTGTGAAATACAGATGGGCAATTGTGATTTTCAGTCTCTTAAAACTCTGCGAAATCTAAATGAAATTTTCAGAGATCAGCAAAAGACACTTCCCAGAGCCCAAGACTACCTGCTAAATTTTGAAGTCCTTCTCCAAACCACAGAAATACCAGAGCTCTTCCAAAAAGTTACAAGCATTTTTAGACAACCTATATATAGGATCTTGCCCTATAGGGTTTTTAAATAAAAAGCCACTGTATCTTTTCTACAGTAATACCACTGTGGATTACTAAAAATGATAGTTTAATGGCAACTAAGTAGACTTAACGTTACAGGTTGATTTTTTAAAAACAAATTACTTTCATTATTTTTAGTCATGCAAGACCTGATTTTCTCTTCCTAATATAAACTTTTAATCAATATCTAGAGACATGACATTGAGTCCTTTCTTCTTTCTTGCCTCTTCCCTGTTCAGGATCAGTGAACATGAGCATATCTATTGGACGAGCTTTACAGGTTGGCTGTGCAAACCTGACACCCTTGGTTTGAAATTGGAATTTCCTTTCTCCTCGGTGAATTGCCTACACCTAAGATACCAACCCTACCTACCCAGGCAAGACTTATTTTAAGGTGGTCTTTATTTGCCTTGACATCCCAATCACAAGGCCTATATGGCATTTTATAGAAATAGTCGCACCACCAGGTCCCCCACCATACCCTGCCAAGAGATGCTGCCAGTTGGTCTGCAACTACTTATTGGATATTTACAGTTGTCCTGCATCCACAGAATGTTCCCCTATCTACTATCTTTGGATGTGGGATAGGGGTGTTG
Organism: Lepidochelys kempii; assembly: GCF_965140285.1. Classification (NCBI taxonomy): domain Eukaryota; kingdom Metazoa; phylum Chordata; order Testudines; family Cheloniidae; genus Lepidochelys; species Lepidochelys kempii. The sequence continues at coordinate 113,215,678 of NC_136382.1, read as the reverse complement.
GTCATTTGAGTCATTTCCATTCTTAGAAATCTGAATATGCCATCCTCAGCTAACATTAAATGCATGTGATGAAACTTAGCTGGTTATGTTTATGATGTATTCACTGATAATGTATAAAAATTGAAAAATACAAACACAACACATCTGAAGACATGCATGAGCATTGAAAGAATGGGAAAATTTTCATCTGCTAACAAAAAAAATATGATTTTAAGAACAGTATTATTATTAATAGAAAGGGCCAGATTGTTGGTCCCGCTAAGGGATGACAAAAACAAAACAAAACAAATAAATCCTGTATCTGCGATAAACAAATGTTATTCTATAATACAGAAAATAATGACAGGTTTCAGAGTAGCAGCTATGTTAGCCTGTATCCGCAAAAAGAAAAGGAGTACTTGTGGCACCATAGAGACTAACCAATTTATTAGAGCATAAGGTTTCGTGGGCTACAGCCCACTTCATCGGATGCATAGAATGGAACATATAGTAAGATATACATATACACACACACACATACAGAGAAGGTGGAAGTTGCCATACAAGCTGTAAGAGGCTAATTAATGAAGATGAGCTATTATCAGCAGGAGAAAAAAACTTTTGTAGTGATAATCAAGATGGCCCATTTAGACAGTTGACAAGAAGGTGTGAGGATACTTAACTTAGGGAATCTAGATTAAATGATAAATTTGTTAGTCTCTAAGGTGCCACAAGTACTCCTGTTCTTTTTACAGAAAATAATGTCCAATCCTGGAAACAATTTATGAATCTGAACCACTAGCCTCATATCAGAAGTCCACTGGAGTAATCCCATTTTAAACAAAATAACATTTTAAAAAATTAGTTCTCACTACTTATGCGTCATAGATATTAAGCTCAGAAGGGACCATTATGATAATCTAGTCTGACCTCCTGCACAATGCAGGCCACCGAATCTCACCCATCCATGCCTACAAAATACCTCTCACCTATGTCTGAGCTATTGAAATCATCAAATCATGGTTTAAAGACTTCAAGGTGCAGAGAATCCTTCAGCAAGTGACCATGCTACAGAGGAAGGCGAAAAACCCCGAGGGCCTCTTCCAATCTGCCCTGGAGGAAAATTCCTTCCCAACCCCAAATATGGCAATCAGCTGAACCCTGAGCATGTGGGCAAGATTCACCAGCCAGATACTCAGGAAAGAATTCTCTGTAGTAACTCAGATCCCACCCCATCTAACATCCCATCACAGGCTATTGGGCCTATTTACCATGAATAGTTAAAGTTCAATTAATTGCCAAAATCATGTTACCCCATTATACCATCTCCTCCATAAACTTATCGAGTATAATCTTGAAGCCAGATAGGTCTTTTGCCCCCACTGCTTCCCAGGAAAAGCTATTCCAGAACTTCACTCCTCTGATGGTTAGAAACCTTTGTCTAATTTCAATTTACTTCAGTTTGTACACTTTTTGTTTACTTCAGCTAGAACAGTAAAAATAGTTACTCCTGTTTTCATTAAATTTCACTTTCTAGTTCCCATCCATTAACACGATTCTTTAAGATAGACCTTGGAAACCCTAATCATGGAAACATTAATACATGTTTTACAAATGTTTTTGGCCAAATTAAACATGACAGTGCCTCCTAATTTTTATACTAATGTATATTTTTGTAGTTGAAAGAGGTAGCTTCTAAATTACAACAACAAAAACTAAGCATGTAAAATTTTGTATTACTATGAATGTATTTTCAACCCAAATAACTTAAATAACTCTGACAAACATTACCTCTAAAAAGCCTTGACATAGCCAGTTTTTATACTCAGCCAGACACCCTCTTCCCCCACCAAAACAAACACACAGGCAAAGTCTTTTGCAGTTGTCAAGGTTCCTCCCCCACTCTGAACTCTAGGGTACAGATGTGGGGACCTGCATGAAAAAAAACCTCCTAAGCTTATCTTTACCAGCTTAGGTCAAAACTTCCCCAAGGTACAAAATATTCCCCCCGTTGTCCTTGGACTGGCCGCTACCACCACCAAACTAATACTGGTTACTGGGGAAGAGCTGTTTGGATGCATCTTTCCCCCCCAAATACTTCCCAAAACCCTGCACCCCACTTCCTGGACAAGGTTTGGTAAAAAGCCTCACCCATTTGCCTAGGTGACTACAGACCCAGACCCTTGGATCTTAAGAACAATGAACAATCCTCCCAACACTTGCACCCCCCCTTTCCTGGGAAATGTTGGATAAAAAGCCTCACCAATTTGCATAGGTGACCACAGACCCAAACCCTTGGATCTGAGAACAATGAAAAAGCATTCAGTTTTTTACAAGAAGACTTTTAATAAAAAATAGAAGTAAATAGAAATAAAGAAATCCCCCCTGTAAAATCAGGATGGTAGATATCTTACAGGGTAATTAGATTCAAAAACATAGAGAACCCCTATAGGCAAAACCTTAAGTTACAAAAAAGATACACAGACAGAAATAGTTATTCTATTCAGCACAATTCTTTTCTCAGCCATTTAAAGAAATCATAATCTAACACATACCTAGCTAGATTACTTACTAAAAGTTCTAAGACTCCATTCCTGGTCTATCCCCGGCCAAAACGACTACAGACAGACACAGACCCTTTGTTTCTCTCCCTCCTCCCAGCTTTTGAAAGTATCTTGTCTCCTCATTGGTCATTTTGGTCAGGTGCCAGCGAGGTTACCTTTAGCTTCTTAACCCTTTACAGGTGAGAGGAGCTTTCCCCTGGCCAGGAGGGATTTCAAAGGGGTTTACCCTTCCCTTTATATTTATGACAGCAGTATTATCTTAAATACAATGAAGGAAGTGGTTGAGTCAAAGCTCAGGTAAGAACAGGCTGTATTTTGTCCCAGAGATCATATGTCCACAATATTTCCACCCTAAGAATAATCATTGAAGAGAGCACAGCATAGCTAAAACTGTTCCTCAACTTTAATAGACTTTAAGAACGCATGCAACAGGCTCCAGCATGATCCACTCAAACATTTTTAAGTATTTTGGTATGCCAACACAAATAATTATCATCAAGGCTTTCTGTCAAGGTATGGCTTGAACAGTTCAAGTCAACATAGGCTTGAGTGAATGGTTTAACAAATACTGGGGTCAAGCCAGGATGCGTTCTCTCATCTGTCCTGTTTGATATCAATATTTAATTCAATATGAGGGAAAAAAGTAGATGGATACAGCACAGGCATCGGTCAGCTGAACAGCTTACACTAGAAAATTTTCATTTTTCTGACAACAGCTCTTCTAAATGACAGCTCAACTGACATACAAGCAAAGACAAAAGATAATCCAGCACTGCAAAAAGACAGGGTAAATAATTAGTTATAAAAAACAAATCTAATGAGAACCCCATGAATTCCTGACTCAAGCATTACATTAAAAGGCAAAGGAATACAAGCGGCAAGTCAATTCATATACCTTGGCAGTAACTTGCAAAGCCATGAGGATGTCCAGAAGGAAATAACATCATGAACTGGCAAGGCAGCAGCTACTTTCACCAGCTTAAATAAGATTTGGTCATTGAAAATCTACAACTGAAAGACCAAACTACGACTCTTCAATTCAATTTGTTACTTCCACCTTAGATGGATGTGAAAGTTGGAAATCCAGCAAAAGTAGACAGGTTTCAGAGTAACAGCCGTTGTTAGTCCGTATTCGCAAAAAGAAAAGGAGTACTTGTGGCACCTTAGAGACTAACCAATTTATTTGAGCATGAGCTTTCGTGAGCTACAGCTCACTTCATCGGATGCAGGCGAAAGCTCATGCTCAAATAAATTGGTTAGTCTCTAAGGTGCCACAAGTACTCCTTTTCTTTTTGCAAAAGTAGACAGGTGTCAATGCTCTGAAGAGCAAATCTCTCAGAAAAATAATAGATATTAACCAGAATGAATTTACATCAAATGCCGAGATTTGTCAGAGAGAGGTCAACAACTCCTTAGCTCCAAAGTTGAGAAAGAAGAAGAGATGAAGAGAAGTTAGAAAAGAAGATGAACGTATTTGGGACACATTAAGAATGAAGCCAGAGCATCTGCCATGGGAGGCCCATTGGGCAGGTAGAAGATCGAGCAACAGGGGTCAACTAAAATAATCCCTCCATTGAACAGTACTTAGAAAGGGAAAAACATAGGGGACTTAACAGAGGACATTCAAAGATCAGTTCAGGACAGACAGGGATAGAGAAGCCTTGTTTGTGTCTGAAGCGATGTTTGACAGTGCAGGAAGGATTCAGATTCAGAAAGGAGTTTCAAGGAAATTCAATATACTACAATGGCCATCATCACTGGAAAGGAAAAAGAATAAAGAAAAATATACTGGCACTGAAATAGAGATAGAAAACAAGCTCTGGATGAGTGAGTTTGTTTATTCTTTAACATATCTCAAGTAAAAGTACCCAGAGCAAAAAAAGACAGCTTTTTCAACTGCTGAAGAGGTACTGATGCAGTGCCCCATATAATAAAGCCTCTTTTCATGGAGAAACTTTTATTTAGCATAATCACTTGTCCATCCCACTTTATGACCAGCATTTCAGCACAAAGGCTTTTCTTTTGCAGCTGACTTAGTAACTAGTAGCAAAGACTGAAAGACTAGGAAGTCTGTGCCAAAAAACAAAAAAACAAAACCCCAAACCCTGGATCAAGCAGCCAGCTGTCTGTCAAACGGGTTGTACATAGCAAACAAACTGAAGAGCATCATTCTCTGCAGAACAACTTGCTTTTCAGTCCCAGCACAAAAGCTTCAATATAATGCGTTGTAAAGCTAGCCTGACAATAAATACAAGAAAAGGTCATTTTAGATTGAACACGGAGTTTTGATAATAGGAATTATCTAATGCAACACATGGACATGTTCTTCTTTTACCCTGGAGACATTTCAAATCAATGATGGGGTGGAGACGTGTGCAAGATCTAACCTGTAATGAATTGTGTCTGTGAATCGCAGGAAACAATATTTTTGTAATAGCTAAAATGTGCAGTACTATTTACTAAGGTCAAAAAAGCAAAGCAAAAGGACCCACTCTCATTTGAAACTCCACTTTCTTTGAGATTGTTGCTCCAAAGTAATATTAATGTAGGTGAGCCAGTATAATGTTGTCCCCCTTGATACATGGCTATCTCAGAGCCTTGACTGACAAGTAGCCAAACAAAGAGAAAGGCTTCCATTTTGCATGTGTTGTACATGCTACAACCTTTCTGCCACATCCCTAAGTGATACATACTGTATTATGCAATGTTTCAGAGTGGTAGCCGTGTTAGTCTGTATCAGCAAAAACAATGAGGAGTCTTTGTGGCACCTTAGAGACTAACAAATTTATTTAGGTACAAGCTTTCGATGAAGTGGGTTTTAGCCCACGAAAGCTTATGCCCAAATAAATTTGTTAGTCTCTAAGGTGCCACAAGGACTCCTCTTTGTTTTATATTATGCAATGCATCTTACCATCTCTCTCTCTCTCCCCACTTCTTTTCAGTATCCTTAAATGAACATAGGGTAATATATTGTACAATTATTCATATTCACCCAAAGAGGTCTCTAAGACATGAAAGGAAACCATTGGAACCATGGAAAATACAGCAAATTATTCAATTAATATAATGGAGGTGCAAACAGGAATACTTTGATACAAGAAAGACATTTATAATGAATAGGTAGGGAAGCCATGCTAAAAAGCACCTCATGTTTTTAACTGAGGGACTGCTTAATTGCTTATCACAATTGGGTGTGCTATGAAAATTATGAATTAGAGCATTAATTCAATATGAAATTTATTACAGAACTGGGCCACCAAATCAGTATAAATGTACTGTATGAATCATAGCTCATATTAGCAACTTTCTGAATATATTTGCAACATGCAGAAATATATTGTGTATTTATGGCTAACCATAACCAGACTTTCATCTGTTCTTGTTCAGAGACATTTTAAAGTATATTTTGAAATAAGTTTCTTTTGTACATTCTGAATAAAAGTGAACCCAAAACCTCAGATTTTGTAAAAGCAAGCTTTTTATAAAACCTGTAGCAAAACTAAAAGTTTTCCATGCTATGTTCTTTAATTCCATTATAAACCATTAAGAACAAACATTTTTTCCTACAGTGTCTGGAACCCAAACACTAAGAGATCTAGAACCCATTGTACTAAGAGATCAAACAAAAATGCAACTGACTCCAGAAATTTTCCTTGTCCAGCCCAAAAGAAATCCAAAGCATAGAGAAGTAATGGCAGGAAAGTACAATATAACAAGACAGCAATACAAAATGAAAGTTTCTGTATAATTCATGTGGTGTCAGTTCAAGAGCTGTGGTTTACATTGCAGAGGTTCAGGTAGGTATTTTCGGGTTAGTCCTATCATGGTTTGCACTCCAGAAGGCAGATCCTCAGAGGGGCTAAACTGTCTTAACTTAACTGACTTCAACACAGCTGCTCCCAAATTTCTATTCAAACAAACATTAAGTTGAAGTGCAACTCAGACAAAATTCAGATGCAAAATCATAAGTCAGTCAAGGTTTACACTTGAAAGATTTTACAGGTTCCTGGAACTTTTCAATGAATTTTATGGGATTTGGGTTTGTAAACCAGAAACCAAGCTCCAGGTAAGTTTCATATTCTTCATGTTTCTACTGCAGTCATTTCCCCCACCCCCAATTGCATTGAGGGGGGCAAAGCAAAAGAGGAAGAGGAAAGACTTTCATACTCAAACCTACAAAAATATCTTAGGGCAAATATTTACCGCTATCGCGTAAAGTCACAATGTAGTACTATATAGGGTAAAATTTGCCAGAGAAAGAGTTCTTACTTGCTTTCTTGGGGGAAGCAGAAGTGCAATGTGCAGCAACATGGATAAGATCAAAAATGGATGAAGTATATAAGGCTGAGAAGAATCTCATCTAGTTTCATTTTTTTCATTTAAATAAGCACACCTTTCCCCCACTCTCAGACAGATATGCGTAGGTAACATATGAAAGGCCATGCCTTGGGTGCACTGGGAGGCAGATGACTAACAAGGCCTCCAGATACCAAAAAGCATAATTAGGCCTGCCACATGTTGCTTTTCATCGTTTTTAAACTTAGCTTTATTTTTAGACAATAAAGCCACAACACAACGGCTAACAAAGTCAACAAGAACCTACTGTATCCAGACAAAGAAGCCATTCAGACAACTGGAGTTTTCCAGGTCATTTCAGAATAATTTTTTTTATACCCTGTCTGTTGTCCTTGGCAGCCAGAAGTAAATGTAATATAAGTGTTACTGTGTAAGGAAGAGAAGAATTAACTAAGAGTGAAGAGGTTTCTTTAACTACCCATAAGGAAATTCTAGTATTCCTCCTAATTCAGCAGTAGCACTAGATTTAGAATTCCATCCACAACGTATGGCGTGTCATGGCAAACTGAAAATGTAAGAGGAGATGTTTTCAAGTCACTCTACCTACTAAAAAGGTAGAAAAAAAGGCACTTCAGGTGTAACAGCTAACATTCTCCTTCTCCAGTCTCCAGTAATGGATGGCAAGAACATTTCTGCTCAGACAAGCACAATGTACATAATCCTTAATTCTCTTCCATGCCTCTCTTTCCGCCCTCCCTCCCCCTTCATTAGGTTAATGAACTTTAAGCAATTGCTACCATTTTAGCTAAAGGGAAGTGTTACTTACAGTATGATAACCACATCTTTGAGTCACTTTAGACTTAAATTAGTAAGTTCCAAACAAAAAAAATATGCCCTTACGGTTATATCCTTCTACTAAGTTTACACCCTGCTATATCTCCCAGTTTGTCAAATTACAGATACACCAAATAAAGCTTTTAATGTGGTAGGGATGATTTATGCAAAGCAAAGCAAGCATATCAATAATTTCTTGTGTACGTTATGGAGTTACCCTAAGCAAGCAGAAAACATCTTCTGACTTCTGGGTGATGCCGCAGGCTATCAAGAACAAACAAACCAAGACATACAGAAACACATAATCCCTGCAACTCCATACCTGATAGGCTACAGAGTTGGAAAACTCTAACCATCTGCATTGCATTACATTCTTTTTCTCAGTAACAGGTTTTATATTTCTTGCAGTACATCTAGCAGCAACTCATGTTGCTTACTAGTCACTTTTGATACTAGAGTAGTACAAACCATTTCAATAGTGTGATATTTTATTTTGCTTTACAGCCAGTTGATGTCTACCATATATCTGGGATATCTATATTTAACTGACCAGTGATTTGGAAAGTAAGTTGGATGGAAAATATTATTAAAATATGGTAAGAATTGGTCATTATTTTTCAATTCAATGATACTGGAAAATGACAAGGAACAGAAAAATAAAAAGCAACAATGCACGGGAATTTGTAACATTTTGTAACATTTGTGGCACATGTAACACTTTTGTAGTTAGAAGCTTTTCAAGAAATTAAAGAGGCAGCATAGTGTTGTGGATATATATCATGTTTCACAAACCCTATATATAGTAGGGAAGAAAACAAACAGTCTCTTCTACAACCATGGCAATGGCCTTTAAAAACCTTTGCTGCATTGAGAAATGAACACAATGACCTTAGTTGGAGTGCTAACTTCTGTCCCATGCACTTAATCGGTCATGCGTCATCTTGGCACTGGACTGAGATTTGGGAGAGCTAGGTTCCATTTCCAGTATTTGCCACTGACCAACCATTGATCTAGGGCACCTCTGTTTCTCCTCCCACCCCTTCTATTGTCTGTTTACATTTTAAGCCCTTTGGGGGCAGGGATTGTCTCTCACTATGTGAACGTACAGCACACAGACCAATGGAGCCCCGACTTTAGTTGGGGGCAGTAAGTGCTATGGTAATACAAGTCACTATTATTAATAACAGATGCATTAGTAAATGTCATTTGTGTCAACCAGTTGTACCTTGTGTACACGGTAAACAGGATTAATTAAGGACACACTCACCTAGTCAAAAAGAAAAGGAATACTTGTGGCACCTTAGAGACTAACCAATTTATTAGAGCATAAGCTTTCGTGAGCTACAGCTCACTTCATCAGATGCATATCGTGGAAACTGCAGCAGACTTTATATATACACAGAGAATATGAACCAATACCTCCTCCCACCCCACTGTCCTGCTGGTAATAGCTTATCTAAAGTGATCATCAGGTGGGCCATTTCCAGCACAAATCCAGGTTTTCTCACCCTCCACCCCCCCACACAAATTCACTCTCCTGCTGGTGATAGCCCATCCAAAGTGACAACTCTTTACACAATGTGCATGACAATCAAGTTGGGCTATTTCCTGCACAAATCCAGGTTTTCTCACATCTCCCCCACCCCCATACACACACAAACTCACTCTCCTGCTGGTAATAGCTCATCCAAACTGACCACTCTTCAAGTTTAAATCCAAGTTAAACCAGAACATCTGGGGGGGGGGGTAGGAAAAAACAAGAGGAAACAGGCTACCTTGCATAATGACTTAGCCACTCCAAGTCTCTATTTAAGCCTAAATTAATAGTATCCAATTTGCAAATGAATTCCAATTCAGCAGTTTCTCGCTGGAGTCTGGATTTGAAGTTTTTTTGTTTTAAGATAGCGACCTTCATGTCTGTGATCGCGTGACCAGAGAGATTGAAGTGTTCTCCGACTGGTTTATGAATGTTATAATTCTTGACATCTGATTTGTGTCCATTTATTCTTTTACGTAGAGACTGTCCAGTTTGACCAATGTACATGGCAGAGGGGCATTGCTGGCACATGATGGCATATATCACATTGGTGGATGTGCAGGTGAACGAGCCTCTGATAGTGTGGCTGATGTTATTAGGCCCTGTGATGGTGTCCCCTGAATAGATATGTGGGCACAATTGGCAACGGGCTTTGTTGCAAGGATAAGTTCCTGGGTTAGTGGTTCTGTTGTGTGGTATGTGGTTGTTGGTGAGTATTTGCTTCAGGTTGCGGGGCTGTCTGTAGGCAAGGACTGGCCTGTCTCCCAAGATTTGTGAGAGTGTTGGGTCATCCTTTAGGATAGGTTGTAGATCCTTAATAATGCGTTGGAGGGGTTTTAGTTGGGGGCTGAAGGTGACGGCTAGTGGCGTTCTGTTATTTTCTTTGTTAGGCCTGTCCTGTAGTAGGTAACTTCTGGGAACTCTTCTGGCTCTATCAATCTGTTTCTTTACTTCTGCAGGTGGGTATTGTAGTTGTAAGAAAGCTTGACAGAGATCTTGTAGGTGTTTGTCTCTGTCTGAGGGGTTGGAGCAAATGCGGTTGTATCGCAGAGCTTGGCTGTAGACGATGGATCGTGTGGTGTGCTGCTTTCCAATCTCTTTTCCTCACACAATTTCAATATCCTTATTTTCCTGTATGTAGTGCTGTGGTGGAGGTGTTTTTTTAAAAATTGTTACACATTTACTTGATTATCTAACCTCAATCATCAAACAGACTTTCACTATATTAAAGAAAAGTAGGGAAATAGAAAGAAACGTGAAGAAAAGGCAAGAGTGCTTGACGTTCTGCTTTGATGTTTTATAACTTTTTATTTACAGAAGATTTGTGAACACAAACTATTTTTTGTTAACATCTATTCTTATTCCACTTGCCTTAAAATGGGCACTGCAAATGCTTTGATAAATTAATTGAAAGGTTGTCAAGGGAGTTCACTGTAGCTCCTGCAAGCACCCCGAATCTTTCACAAAAATGCTAGTTTGCCTTGGTACACATTTCTGTGGCTCACATAAGAAAATGCATCAGTAGATATCAAAGAGAAAAAAAGGACTCTGTATGATTGGTTGCATGTAACAGCTCACTGCTTTCTCCTTGAGAAAAATATCTACCCAGAATGACAGAAACCGCTAAACCATGAGGTATTTTTTTCTGCCTGCAAGCAACAGACAATATGCAGCCTCAACATGGGCCACCTATCTGCTTCAATTGAACAAGATCAGTAATAACTCTCTACATATCTATAATATTTGGATAACAATACTGTCTGCTGAGAACCCACATTTCACTTTCTTGTACCTGTTGCATCTGGATATCTTATCCTCTTTGCTCAACATCTTCTATTCACTTAAGTTTTGGTACTCCACTCCATGCTCATATGTGCCTCGTGATCATTTTGACTTCCAGGCGTATCGTTCTAGGAGATCTCTCAACTAAAAATATGCTTGTTTAGAACTTTCTACATATGGCAAATATAATCGGAACAGCAACAGCTATCCTCAGGCTTCCTAGAGCCACGTTAATGGAAATGAGCATTTTTTTCTCTCACTCCCAGTGGAATATTAGTCATACAGATCTGCTAAGTAAGACAGCTGGCTAGGTACTCCTCACATATTTTTAGGAGTGGTGGCTGAACTACCTACAGAGCACAAGTTCATTTCCTTTCCTAGCAGAAGATTTCTCCCACTCACTTCCCAGTGTTGCTAGCCCTTTTGCCTTCTTCCTATTAAAATGGAAAAAACTTGCTTCACTCCCAGTGATTTTTTTCCCAAAGGGCCACACAGTTTACCCCTTAGTACTGATATAAATATACTTGTGAATGTGCATCCCTATCAACCTGGAATAGAAGGCCAGTTTAAATTTTCCTAGGACTGGCCTTACACTGGCTATTATGCTCAAACATGTATCAGTCCTGAAAGTACAAGAAAGGTATTATGAAAAAGAAAAGTATTGAAAACTGGTATTATACTGATCACCCTACCTATTTTTAAAATCCAGATTAATTCCAACATATGTTAAAAGATAACAAAAATGGTGCAGCAAACATGTACCCCACTCTTAAAGTGAATACCCGCCTCTTAACCCATGGATTATCTAAACGAACATCTCTTTACACTGTACAAAACTGTCACCATCTCTCCTGCTGTCTAATTACAAATGCAGAAAGAGCCTAATTCACATTTCCACCATCAAAAGACATAATTTATTGAAATGCATGTATGAATTCTTGGCTTAGAGAATTCTCATATCTCTGAAAAAGGTCTCCTTCCCCATCATAGAAATTCTTTTAATTTAGTTGAGCACATTTTTGCTATAAGATGGCATCAAAATACACAAATATGAATTTACATAGATTTTTTAAAAAATGTCTACACACAGTTTGTTTTTCTAGCTTGCCTGCCATTGGACTTTACTTAATACCTCCTTTCTCAGCTAAAATTCCCATTTCATGGGCCAGATGATTAGGGAATGCTAGGTAGGTCACTTAGCACATTCATCTTCTGAGTTTTCTAAAAAATATTTTTCATCAGATATACAAGCCTAAATATTTTCCACTGCTATAGTTTTGCAACAGAGGTTAGGAACTCAACATGTTAGCCACTACTCTCTTTTGTAACTGCTTCATGTTTTTTCTCTACAACAGCATGTTTTCACTTCTTCATACCTGATCTTCCTCCATTTCCATCCTGAGCATTTCAACTCCCTTTTTAGCCATTCTATGAATCTCCAATTTAATGCATTTAAAGAGTCCACTGCAGCTGTCTTAAACCTTGAAGTTAATTAATTAAGTCTCAGTATTTCCAGATTACTTAAAAACAATTTGTCATTGCATGTAAAATGGTATAATTGAGTATTATAAATGTTTTCAGGCCAAGTCTTACTGTGAATTATTTAGTTCATCTGTCCTAATTAAAGACCTATTGGAGGATTAATGTCCCATAACCTGACAAATTACTAAGTAACAAATTATCCATATAATGACCTCAAACTAAATATAAATAACCCAAGTAGTAATTTGTATGGGTATACAAAACCCCATGAAAGAGAATTTCCCCCCCTTAGGTTCACATAGACCTTCAATCTGTGTTTAGTAAAAATTGTTATGATCAGATATGAACCTATAGAGGTGAAACTCATCTATTAGCATTCATTGTTTTTGTCAGCAGCTGGTGTAAAAGTCAACGCAAAATGATTCCTATGAATACAGCAGTGATTTTTATGTATGAGAATTTACTATATTGCTAAGTGGTGGTGTGGATGCTCTCATGAAAACTCAGGTTAGTTTATCAGTTATGGGCGCTTCATTATAATTCTGCTGTATATATTAGGGGCCAGATAAGATAGTCAAATGTATTCGGAAGTAAATATGGGGTCCAAAAATGTATGCAGAGCTGAAATATAGTTCAGATCCACAGCAATGTCAACATTTATGTCAGGAAGAAAATTGGATAAGATGCTTCTGCTGTCAATCAAGAGCTTCAAACCTATTTGGTGTTACTGTTAAAATATTCTATATTTATAGTAAGAAAAAATACACTAAAGAAAATAATATCAAGCACTAATGTAGAGAGTTTAATTTAGGAATGAGAGAGTTGGTGGGGGAGCGGCATTATTTATGAAAGAAAGCATAGAGTCAAATATAGTAAAAATCCTACATGAATCAAATTGTACCATAGAAGCTCTATGGATAGAAATTCCATGCTTGAGTAATAAGAATATAGCAGGAAAATACTACTGACCCCCTGACCAGGATGGTGATAGTGATTGTGAAATGCTCAGGGAAAAACATAAAACCCAGTAATAAAGGGGGATTTCAACAATCTCCATATTGACTAGATATGTGTCACCTCAGGACAGGATGCAGAGAGAAAATTTCTAGACACGATTAATGACTGATTCTTGGAGCAGCTAGTCTTGGAACCCACAAGAAGAGAGACAATTTTTGATTTAGTCCTAAGTGGGGAACAAGATCTGGTTCAAGAGGTCAAAATAGCGGAACCACTCAGTAACAGCAACCATAAGCTAATTAAATTTAACATCCATACGGGGTGGGGGGGGGGAAAGGGGGGAATACCAAAGAAACCCACCACAGTAGCATTTAACTTCAAAAAGGGGAACTACACAAAAATGAAGAACCTAGTAAAATGAAAATTAAAAGGAACAGTTACAAGAGAGAAATGCCTGCAAGCTGCATGGAAACTATTTAAAAACACCACAATAGAGGTTCAAACTAAATGTATACTCCCAAGATCATAAAATGCCGCCATGGCTAAACAAAGTAAAAGAGGTGGTTAGAGGCAAAAAGGCATCCTTTAAAAACTGGAAGTCAAATCCTAGTGAGGAAAATAGAAAGGTGCATAAATTCATTGGCATGCCAAGTGTAAAAGTATAATTAGGCAGGCCTAAAAAGAATTTGAAGAGGAACTAGCAATAGACACAAAAACTTATATCAATTTTTTTTAAGTACAACAGGACAAGGAAGCCTGCCAGTCAGTGGGCCCATTTGATGATCAAGGTCCCAAAAGATCAGTCATGGAAGACAAGGCTGGTGCAGAGAAGCTAAATGAATTCTTTGCATTGGTCTTCACTGCAGAAAATCTGAGGGAGATTCCCTCACCTGAGCCATTCTTTTTAGGTGACAAATCTGAGGAAGTGTCCCACACTGAGGTGTCATGAAAGGAAGTTTTGGAACAAATTGCTTAATTAAACAGTAAGTTATCAAGATCAGATGGTATTCACCGAAGAGTTCTGAAAGAACTCAAATATAACATTGCAGAACTATTAACTGGTATGTAAACTATCGCTTAAATCAGCCTCTGTATCAGATGACCGGAGGATAGCTAATGTAAGGCTGATTTTTAAAAAAGGCTCAAAGGGCAATCCTGACATTACAAGCCAGTAGGCCTACCTTCAGAACCAGGCAAACTGGTTGAAATTATTGTAAAAAACAGAATGATCAGACACATAGATAACACAATATGTTGGAGAAGAATCAACAAGGCTTTTGTAAAGGGAAATCACAGTGTGATCTAGTTGTTATAGTGTACTTGGACTTTCAGAAAGCCTTTGACTAGGTCCCTCACCAAAGGCTCTTAAGCAAACTAAGCAGTCATGGGATAACAAGGAAAGTCCTCCAATGGATTAGTAACTGATTTAAAGACAAGAAACAAAGGGTAGGAATAAAGAAATTACTCACCTTGTACAGTAATCTTGTGTGTCAAGATGTGCGTCCCTATGAGTGCTCCACTGTAGGTGTCTCTGTGTCCCGGTGCTACTGATCAGAGAATTTTCATAGCAGTGTGCATTCAGCCTGCACATGCATTCCCTCCTTGTGTTCTACCACGAGGCTAACCAATGTGCCCAGGCAAACCCTCCTCAGTGCCTTCTCTACTACAGAGTTTATGATGAGAACTCTCAAGTAGAGGAGAAGAGGGTGGGTCATGGAGCACCCATAGGGACACACATCTCGAAGAACCATCACTACTGCAGAAGGTGGGTAACTTCTTCTTCTTTAAATACTGCCCCTATGGGTGCTCCACTGTAGGTGACTCCTGAGCAGCAACCCACACTGGAGATTGACGCTTCAGAGTTGAGTCTGTTATGAATAATAGTACCGTAGTGCTGAATCTGGTGTCTGCAGCAGAGTCCCCCAGGACAGCATAGTGCTCTGCAAAGATGTGTGCTGATGCCCGGGTAGCTGCAGATTTCTGATATAGGGATACCATTGGAGAAGGCGACAGATGAGGAAACTGATATTGTAGAATATATGTGGACTGTAGATGGAGGTGCTAAGTTGCAAACCTGGTAATAGAGTTTGATACGGTTTGAGACCCATGTTGTCTTTGTAGATACTTTGAGATCATTGAGATGTGCGCCCCCTCCTATGAAGAATGCTTCAGTGGTGAAGAGCAATGATGTGGGAGGTTGACTGAACGAGATTTCCATGCAGGCATTTGCTGAGTCTTGCCACCAATTCAACAATAGCAATTTGTCTAGGTTGTCTTTGTTTCATTTGTAAACCGAACTAAACCAGGACTGCAGGCATCTCATGCGAAGTCTGGCATGAGGTATCACCGAAGCACCAGCGGCCATGTGCCCCAGAAGCTGAAGGCAATATCTGGTTGATATTTGGGGGCTGGATTGTACTGTCTCTATAAGCATGGAGAGACTGAGGAACCTGTGATTTTGGAGGAGCACTCTCGCTTGGACGGAGTCAAGGTCTGCTCCTATGAATTCTAGTCTCTGTACCAGTATTAATGTTGATTTTTGTGCATTGATATGCAGGCCCAGGTACTTGAATAGTTCCAGTCTGGGTAACTCCCTTGGCTTCAGCAAAGGAACTCACCTTCAGGAGGCAATCGTCCAGGCAGGGCCATCCCTAGGGGAGAACAGGACCCAGGGCAGAAGTGACGGATTTGTCTCTTCCAGGACTGACTGCACCGGCCAATCGCACCAGCCCGTGGAGCCCCAGAAAGCACAGGGCCCAGAGCAGAAGTGATGGATTCGTCTCTTCTGGGACCGACTGCACCGGCCCATGGGGCCCCCAAAAGAGCGGTTACCCAAGGGATGGCTCTACGTCCAGGTAAGGGTAAATCATAATGCCCTGGGAGCATAAGGGGGCCACCACTACTGAGAGGACCTTGGAGAATAATCTGGGGGCCAATGAGAAGCCAAAAGGGAGTACTCTGTACTGGAAGTGGTCTTGGCCTATTGTGAATCTGAGGTATTCACACTAGGCCAAGTATGATCAATATGTAGAAGTAAGCATCTTGAAGGTCAAGGGCCGAGAACCAGTCTCCCTTTTCTGCCAGTGTGACCATCCTTAACTTCTGACCCTTGACAAATTTGTTCAGAGCTCTGAGGTCTAGTACGGATCTCTAACCTCCCTTTTTCTTGGGTATTAGAAAGTAGTGAGAGTAAAAGCCTTTGCCTCTTAGATGTATGGGCACTAGCTCTATGGCTCCTAAATGGAGGAGATGGTCTATCTCTTGTAATAGCAGGCTCTCATGAGGGACAGGGAAGGACATCGGGGGGGAGGTGAAATAGCTTAAAGTCATCTGCCTACCATGGTGGAGCAGGCATCAGCACCTCGTCTGGTGATGACGATGAGATATTAGTGGGAAGAATAGCTTCCTCCTCGACTTCAGCGTCTCGTTCCTCTCTTAATTGTTCAGGCGGCTCGGATGCCCTCAATGCAGCAGCCTAAGGAAGAAGTCTCCTTACCTCTTGAGAGGCCACTCTAGAGCCATGGGAGGCACGTGTCTGTGTGCCTGCCAAGAGTCCCAGTAGTGCCATTGAGAGGGAGGAAGGGGCACAGCGGTTAGTACCATGGCTGCCCATACCAGGGAGGCTGGGGATCAGAGGGACGATACAGCGGAGGTCCATACTGGAAGGGGTTAACAGTGAGGTGGCAAAGTTTGCAGACAATACAAAATTACTCAAGATAGTTAAGTCCAAAGCAGACTGAGTAGAATTACAAAAAGTTCTAACAAAACGAGGTAATTGTTCAACAAAATGGCAGATAAAATTCAATGATGATAAATGCCAAATAATGCAGATTGGAAAACATAATCCCAACTCTAAATACAAAATTATGGGGTCCCTATTAGCTGTTACCACTCAAGAAACAGTTCTTTGAGTCATTGTGGATAGTTCTCTGAAAACATCTGGTCAACATGCAGCGGCAGTCAAAAAAGCTAGCAGAATGTTAGGAACCATTAGGAAAAGGATAGATGAGAAGATAGAATTAATAAATCCATGGTGTACACACACACACACACACCCCTTGAATGCTGTGTGCAATTCCAGTCAGCCCATCTAAAAAAAAATAGAGTTGGAAAAGATACAAGAAGGACAACAAAAATGACTGAGCATATGTAACAATTTCCATATGAGGAGAGAAATAAGGGGACTGGGACTTTTCAGTTTAGGAAAGAGTTGACTAAGGGGAGCGATGATAGAGATCTATACAATCATGAATGGTGTAGAGAAAGTAAATAGGGAAATGTTGTCTACATCTTCACTAACACATGAACCAGGGGTTAGCCAATGAAATTAATAGGCAGCAGATTTTAAAAAACAACAAAAGAAAGCACTTCTTCACACAATGCACAGTGAACCTGTGGAATTTGTTGCCAGGGGAAGTTATAAAGGCCAAAAACATAACAGAGTTCAAAAAAGAATTAGATAAGCTCATGGAGGATAGCTCCATCAATGGCTATTCACTAAAATGCTCAGGGATGCAATCCCAGCTCTGGGCACAAGCCCTGCCAGCACAAGTCTGTGGACTCAGGCTGGGAGGCTCACTTCCAGTTGCAGTGTAGACATACCTTAAGGCTCCAATCCTTCCAATACCCATGCATGTGAATAACTTTTGAGTTTGGTCATTGACTTAGCTGAGAATAGTATCGCAACTTCGGCCCTTCTTTTTAAACTTAAAGCACGTATTAAATAGCCTTTTTATTATTAATTTAGGCAAAAAAGAATGGACTGGCCTTTTCTCTGGGTACATATTTTAAGACTGAGCTACATCATATAAAGAGAGCAGTTATCACCCTTAATTACAGTTCCTGGACAGCTGTGGGACCACAAATATTTGAGAAATTAATTTAAAGTAGAAAACTGGAAGTCTTCCTACACTATGTTGCCTATCCAGTATTACCCGCATCCTCACTGTGCTGGAAAAAATGGAGCACAATCGTCAAAACTAGTAAATAGGGTCTGGATAAGAATATTCAAAGAGTCAGAAAATCTTGGTTTATAAAAGATCTCAAAATTCTGTCCATGCCACACAGACATATGTTTCCCTTGGGGAGAGATCAAAGAGAAAAACAGACAAATGAAAATCCCCACATTTTATTCCTTCTATTTCTCAATATTAACTCAATTATCAACTGTTTCTCCCCCTTAACGTTTTTGAGAGTTGTTGCAGAATTCACATCCCAGAAAATAAAGATTCTCCCATCAACTGCAGTGCAAATTTTCTCTGTGAGTAAGATGGAGTCATCTGAGCAAAGGAACCTTCACTCTTGGTTTCAAAAGGAATCAGTTTTGTGTAAGATCACTGTTTGCATCAATCTGCTCAAATGCGCTGAATCTACCTCCCCACCATAACTGGGTTAGTGCCTCCTGTAAACTAGCTCAGGTCAGGCTGTCCAGCCACAAAACCTCAGGAAGTACTATGTATGTGTTGTGGGGCCCCCCCACATTTGTACATCCAAGCATTGCATTAATCCTTTTTTGCCCTACATTGTCCTGGGAATTCATACTGAGTTGCTATAATCCCTCAATTCTGTCCAGAGTCGCTGCTTTCTAGATACAGTCTGCCATTCTGTAGGTATGACCTGCATTCCTTGAGCCTAGATGTATAACTTTGGATTTGGCTCTATCCAAACACATTGTTTACATGTGCCCAGTTTATCAAGAAATCCAGAGCACTCTGTATGACTGCTCCTGTCCTCATCCTTACTTACCATTTGTGTCAGAAGTGGCAATTTCCCGCAATACCCTTAAAAATCTTATTGTATTAAGTTTAACTATCTTTGGAATCCATTGTATTAAAATGAAGGTTATGTATTATTGAAGACCTGGATGATTGAAGGACTGTACTGAACAATATGGCAGACAACAATGAACTTTGGAGAAATACATGTGAAGTGGATTTCCTGTGAAATATCTAAGGGAAGATGAATGAAAATTTTCCACCCCCTCCTGGTTATGCAAAATCCCATCTTTCTGAAGCCATGCTGTGAGGAAGGGACTATGGTCTACTGATTACCTGTTCTCAGAATCTGAAGATCAAAAAGCCAGGCTGTATAAAGGAAAGACTAACCTGTGCGTGTGTGTGTTCGTTCTGAACTAAAATGGTTATGAACTTGTAACCACAGAAAAACCCCTTGGTGGGGTTTGAAGGACCCACACCTACTAGCGCCCCTACTGGACTTGGGTGTGCAAGTTGCCCTGAACTTGGGTGTGCAAGTTGCCCTGAACCATTAAACCAATCTTTGTCATTCACAAATTTTATCAGCAGTAATTTTATATTTATCTTCAGATGATTGATAAAAGTGTTAAATACCATCAGAACTTGTACTGCTTCTTGCAGAACTCCACTAGAAACACCCATATTCAATGACTATTCTGCACAGACAACTACTTTTTGAGATTTATCAAAGCTCATCTTACTAGCCAGGAATTTATGAAACTTGGAGGTGGAGTAAACTAGCGACGGAGTAATTAACAGAGGATTTCAATGGGGTTTTTAGATACAGAAGGGGAAAGTGCTTTTGGTTCATGAGAGCATCCTTTAGTCTATAAATTAGTAACTGAATTGTACTGAGTTGAAAAACAGTAACAATATTTTTTGGATACATATTTGAAAGGTTGGTTTTTTTAAATTTTGGGAGGTGTGAAGAATAATATTAAAGGGGCACCAGGAAAAGGAAAGAAAGAAAGAAAGAAAGAAAGAAAGAAAGAAAGAAAGAAAGAAAGAAAGAAAGAAAGAAAGAAAGAAAGAAAGAAAGAAAGAAAGAAAGAAAAGATAATCTTACATTTTCAACTGGAAAATGCAAGGCCACAGTGATTTAACTGAAATCTGGTGAGAAAAGCTTCACCCAGAGGTTTACCACAGGAAAATCCTGCAAGGCGGTACTACTTCTCATGAAATTTTCAATTCAATCAATATGACAGTTCCACATTTAGATCAGAAATAGGAAGGAATCCTCAAGCACTCTTCTTACCAAGGCCTCACAGAGTATTAAGCTACCTTTGCTAACCAGAGAGGAATCACTTTCTGATCTGAAAATGCCGAAACATATGTTTAAAAAAACCAATGTTCCTGGGGTTTTCTTCTTTCTCTTAATATCAAGCAGTGACACCTTTTCAACTATTTTGGATGTCTCTACAACTAACCCCAATAAGGATCAGATTTGAAATGCTACAATATAAATCCCCTAAAAGGATATTTTGAAGAAAAAAAGACACACATGTTAAAGAAATATCTTACCTTGAATCAAAAGAATCACCCCAATTAACAGTATTCACTAGAAAAACTGATAGCATTCCAATATATTAATTTCCTGCATGGCATTATATATTTTGCACTTTGTAATTTGTGGAATTCCTCAATGATTTCTGTCCTTAAAAGGCTAAACTGAAAAGCACAGAACAGCCACTAAGCCTTTTTGCATTTGATCTCTCATTATAGATGTTTTCTTATAATACTTCCAGTGTATGAGTTTGCCTCACACAGACATAAATACATACAAACGTGCATTAAGGCCAGATTTCTCTATCCCCCATATCATTTTGGTAAGAATTTTATAGGCCTAGATCAAAGCAGAACTTGTGCTGTCCCACTGCTATATTAAATGTGAGTTTTAATGGGATGTGATTTATAGATTTTGAAATACTTCACAACTTTACGGTAAAGGTGAATATATACAATGCATATAATGTTTACATTTAAGCTTTACATTCTACTTACTCACCATATTTTTGAAAAAATGAAATGGAAAAAGGGACCGTGAAGATAACTAGAGAGCACAGAAAAAGTTCTAGATTTCATGCACTGTAATATCAGGCAGATTTTACTTGGCTGTTTTCTGAGCCATTTTTATTGTGCTTTATTTAATTTGCTGGATATCTTCCTTGGTATACAGTAAGTAGTGGAACACTCTTTGAAGGAATATGTATCCAAAATCAAGACCTCAAAACCAAACAATTTAAAACTAATAACTATGAGGGGGCACTAAAATAAATGGAACATTAAAAAAATTCTAGGCTTGTTCATGTGTTTTCTACTCTTGTGCAGAATAAACTGATGTACAAGTTACTTCAACTTTATATATTTTACACACAACTGAAACAAAAATTCTCAACCAATTTACAGGGTAATCAGGAAATCAGACCAGCATCACTCACTCACTCACTGGTATAATGAGGGTCGTGAAACCCTTTTCCCACACACACAAAACCAATTGCTCCTCCCCTATGAAAATAGTATCTGTGAGTCATCAGAATGGGACTGTAATGGGGCGGTCACCCTGCTCCAGCTCAGAAGAGGTTAAAAGACAGCCCTTGGAGAGGACCAGGGCTGAGAGAAAAGGTGAGACTGATTGGAGAAGCAGCCACAGCTGGGGTCACGCCCCAATCAGGCCACAGCTGGCCCTTAAAAGTGCTGTGAGCCAGAAGCTCAGACACTCTCTCTCTAGTTCTTGAGGGAGAAGGACCTGGCTGCCTGGGATAAAAGGTAACCTGGAGCGGAGCAGGGCTGGGGAAAGGCCAGAGGAGCTGGGGAGCTCCAGCCTGGAGAACCTCCAGGCCTTGCTAAAGGCCAGGAAAGGTACTGGGGTTACAGAGGTGTAGCCTGGGAATAGGCAACGGTAGCAAGTCCAAACCCCCCTTGCCGATGATAAGTGGTTTACAAACAGCAGTCTGCTCCAGTGAGCAGGGGCTAGATGCTGACTAGCAGTAGCCATGGAGGTAAGATATAGGGTTGGGGGGGTTCCCCTAGGAGGGGAGACCCAAAGTGTAGGGACACTGCCAGGGGGCAGCACCCCAAAGTAAAGGGGCACTAGAGTCTGGAAGGTACATGGGGGGCCAGCGGCAGGTGAGACACTGGCCTGCAGAGGGCACTCTGGGCTGGAAGAGGTCATTCCTGAGACAACCAGCAGGGGGTGCTGCACTGGTGAGTCATCGCTTCGCTACAGGGACCCACACGTCTGTCCCAATACTGTATCAGTGCCATAAAAAGGAGAAAAACCTAGGTACACTTTGCCTTCTGTGGACTCAACTACCAGGGCTTATATAAGCTTTTTAGGAAAAGAACCATCTCCTCCCTGAAGATGTATCCAGCTAAATAATTTTGTCCAGACTGGAGTGACTTATTGAACCTGTGGTGTTGTTTGCTTAAAGGTGAATGATATAAAGTAATCAGATACCACTGTGTGTAACTACTATCACCAGTTGTCAGGTTTCAACTCAATTTTGTAAAGCATGGCATTCAATATAGGGTGATTGTACATATTAAATAGAGGAGGAAAAGGATTGAGTTTCAAAATTGTGTAACTCACAGGCTGCAGGCAATAAGACAGGGATATAACAGGAAACAAAATCAACTAAAAAGGAAGGTATCACTTAAATTTAGACACTGACTACTTGGACTTGCAAGTTCTTCCGTATGTACATTATACCAACTCAGCATGCCACAGATGCAGTAAGTCAGTTTTAGAGGTGATGAGTAAGTGGTATAATTTGTATGACAATAAGCAGATATACCTCTGTGGAAATCTGAGATGGCACAGCTTACAAACAGAGGGCAGTGGAAGAGTGCTTCAAAGGGTTTAGACCCAAATAATCTAGATACTTTAAAAATATAATACCTAGATAATTAAAAAGCAATCCTTTGGGAGGAAATTCTGGACAATATTCCAAAGTCATTGATCATTAAAGATCAAGAATGTTATTGAGATAAAAACCAGGAGACAGGCAGCTGAACAACTTGGACAATGTAAAATCCAAAAGTCAGTTTAGCAATGACAACTGGACACATTTTGAGGAACACTTTGTCATTGTGACAGGAGATATAGTTAACAGTCTCGGAATATTCCAAGAGATGATATAGCTACAATCTAAAATGCCACTTAAAGGGGGAAAGTGCCTTTTATCCTAATGGCTCTGAATGCTAGGAACTACTTTTCATACCAAGTTTAAATTATGACCAGGAGTAGATGACCTAACTTTTGTTTTGAATATCTACAGAACCTTTGCCTACCCCCAGAGGCTAGGCTTGAATTTTCATGCAACCAGAAATGAACCCTTCTCAAAAATGTCCTAAAAGGAAATAAGCGTGGATAGATATATCATGCCAACAGAGCAAACTACCACAGAAACCTTTCCTTCCCTTAGCACAAAGATGAAAATCACTAATATGCCTTGTAAAATCTAGAAAAGATCACTTTTTCCAAACATATCAGTCAGATACACCTCAACATCTTCTTTTGCCCTGGAAGGGATATTGGTTCAATGACTATTGAATCTTTTTTGTTTGAACCAGTATGATACTTACAGGCTAAATTATGCAAGTTAAATGTCACAGGATGGTGCAGAGCCAAACCACTTCGGGTGGGAGCACTGAAAGTAACTGCCTCCAAAAGCAATCTCTTCCCCTGGACCTCTGTGTTCAAGGAGGAGATACACAAGTTATACTGTTCTCAAAGCTGTACCCTATTGATCTCCCCGGCGTGCCAGACCTGCTCTGCAGACCAGTGTGCAGAGTTGTGGCATTATGCATCTGGCTTGACTGTTCTTGCCACCTCTTTCCAGGTGATGTGCTCTGGCATGGGTTACACAAATGGTAGGATCAGGTTTCTTCTGGGCTCTACTCCACACAATGACAGATTATGATGTCAAAGCTGGTAGATATTTTTTCATTGAAAAGTTCTCAGTGAAAAAAATCCTTTGAATTATATAGAAAAAACACAGAAATTTATTTAATGAAAAATAAGAACTCAATGGAGTTTAAAAAAACAATTTTTTTGACATTTTTAAAGAAAAATACTATTTTGACCAACCCTACAGGCTAGCTGAATACCTATCATGAGCTCAATAGACATTGGGCACTGTTGTAATGGACTGATATATCTCCGAAACTATGAAATCCAGAATCCTCCTATGATATAGTTCATGTTTCTATACCAATATCATAATGGGACATTTGTAACAATGAAGCAAAACAAAGGTTAATCTCCAACAGACAGAGTGACAGATTGAAAGTATGATCTATTACCTTACAACTTTGGAGAAAGATCTATTACATAGAAAAACAAGAATGGGGAAGGTCAGAGACAAATGAGTAAGTTATCTAAAATTATAGAAGATCGAAAATTATATTTTTTTTTCTGGGTTAGATGACTTGTTGAGTTACAAAAGATACCTGTTGAAATCCTTGTACCACTGAAGTCTAAGGGAGCTTTGTCACTGACTTCAATGGAGCCAGAATTGTTTCATAGATTCCAAGAAGGGACCACTGTGATGATCTATGGGTAGTGTTATATGGGATGTCAACCTAGAACTTCACAAAATAATTTCTAAAGCAGATCTTTTAGAAAAGTATCCAATCTTGATTTTTAAAATGGCCAGTGATTTGGTAAATTGTTCCAATGGTTAATTACTCCCACCGTTCAAAATGTATACCTTATTTCCAGTCTGAATTTGTCTAGCTTCAACTTCTAGCCATTAGATCATGTTAAACCTTTCTCTGCTTGACTGAAGAGCCCATTATTAAAAATGTGTTCCCCATATAAATATTTATAAAACTGGAACCAAGTAACCCCGTAACCATCTCTTTATTAAGCCAAACAAATTGAATTCTGAGAACCCATCACTATAAGGCATGTTTTCTAATCCTCTCTGAACTGTCTCCAAATTATCAACATCCTTCTTGAATTGTTGAGGCACCACAACTGGACACAGTATTCCAGCAGCAGCTGTACCAATGCCAAATACAGAGGTAAAATACCCTCTCTACTCCAACTCAAGATTCCCGTTTATGCATCCCAGCATCACATTAGCTCTTTTGGCCTCAGTATCTCATTGGGAGCTCATGTTAAGCTGACTATCCACCACGCCTCTGTTTTTCAGAGTCACTGCTTCCCACTGACTTTAATTAACACAAACTCTTTTTAACAAAACATTTTACAAAATGTCATGTTTTGTCCACTCCCAAATGGTATTCTTGTGTTGAAAAGAGCAATATTTTCACATAATTATCCTAGGTGAATAATATCTTCAACACTTTAAAAATCTCATACTTCATTTCCATCTTCCCAACAAAAGTGAAATGCCAGTGTTTCAATGTGATAGCTGCCATTTTGTGCAAATTTCACAAAAGCTATATAAAATTTTGAACTGTTTCTCCTAAAACATTTGCTATCTTTTTACAATCAAATATGAAAGGGCATAAATCTTTATTAATTATAACAAAATCAATGTCTGAAGTATTTTTACATGAATTATATCCTTAATACGTATCAGAAATACCAAGAAACTTGCCACTGATTTCATAAATGTTTGTTTCCCTCTCCCCAAATAGACACTTGAAAGAAGAGATTAAGTTAGATATTCATATTGCTGACCTCTGATGAGCCAATAATGAGCCATAAAAGAGTATATGCAATCTGAATTGCTAGAGCATGAGTTCTGAAGAAACAGTGACTGCTAAGGACCCGATTAGGATGTAAGACTTTTGCATATTAAATCGAATTAGTTAACACAATTCCAAACCTGCTTATGCAACACAATGTCAATTTACACAGGAGATTCCTCCTGGAGAAATTCTTTGGTGTAAAACTGACTATTCCATCACATGGCATCTCCACATCCTCTGCTGGAGGTGTGCCACTCAGTATAAGCTATGGTAGGGACAAAAGGAGATGTCAGAATAAGATTCCCTGTGCCTCTGCTGGCCTGCACCAGCTGCATATGTTAAAACTGCTCTGGGGAGCCTGATACAGAAGAGTCAAGGAGTCATGACTGGCTCCCTGTCACATGCCCATCTCCCTTATGCCTGAGCTCTGCTTGAGTTCAGGGAAGAAATGAACCCTTAGTAACTTGTTACATGTCTTTCAGTTGGAACTCCATTTCACGACAAATTTTGAGGTTTTGAAATTTGTTTTCATTCTGCATTGGAACAAAACAGGGACCTTTTGAAATTATTCATGGAAAAAGAGACCAACTCCAAGTAGCCAATAGTTCAGCTGTTAGGGAATTTATGTGGGATGGGGAAAAGCCAGGTTTAATTCCCTTCTCTGAATCAGGTACAGCAAGGACTTGAATCTGGATCCCTAACATCCCACATGAGCATCTTAACCACTGAGCTTTTGGCAACTCTGGGGGTATATCTCTCCCTCCCACCTCCTCTGCCCAGAAATTCTATCTGGGTCCTGAGAAACCTTCCCAACAAAAGTTTCATTTAAATAGATATATTTTTGTGTAATGTTGCTTGATGAATCAGCATTTCTCAACCTAAATAAATACATAATGTTCAGTTGAAAAATTCCCAGCTAGCTCTACTTTTCAGTCCATGAGCCAGAATATTTTTTTATGCATCTAACAATAAATTAAATGAGAGCTACAGTAGGATAAAAAAAACACAAATGAAATTTGGGTAGATCATCCTCTTGATTTTAAATCTTCTAATTGAAGCTTACTGGAACCTCTAAAAATAATGCTAAATTATGTAAAATATTATGTAAAATAGAAGCCACTTAAAAAAAAAATCTCGAATCCTTCTTGGAGTTTAAATGTTAAGTGTCTTGGGTAGCTGACAATAGGTTTCTCCCAAGAAACAACTTGTCTAGACATAGGAGTCAGGATTATTAGAGCTAGCTGTCAGGAAGCTTTCTGAACTTTCTACATTTCTGTTAGCTGAGGGTCTTGGCCCAAGCTGACCTTCTGTATTCTATTTGAGGCAATCACATCAAACTCCTTTTCTGATGATCCAAAGTGAATGGCACTCTGCTAATGACTCTCTGTGCTATGCTTCAAGATTCATGACCGTTCCATCCAAAGGAATTATGGATCCCATATCTTTTGCCGGCAATTAATGAAATCCTTTCAGTACAAAGACCCTCGGTCTTAATGCTAATTCCAAGGATATCAAAGTAATTGATAGGCTGCATGAATAAATCTGTGTGCCTTAAAATACTTAACCTTCAAAAAAAAAAAACCTCCATCAATTTACAAATCACCATGTCTTTAAATAGTGAAATTGCTAATTAGAAAAAATCCTGACCATTTCACATGGAGTTTGCACTGATGGGGGGGGGGGGGGGAGTTTGTTTCCTTATCAAGTGATTTTATATACGGAGTTCAAGCAGTACACAATTAACTGCCGCAAGACATTCTCTGACCTCTGGATAGGGAGGACTCCTGCTCAACAACAATTCCATACCCAGCATTTCCAATGCTTCTTCTGATTTAAAAAAAAATCCAGACTAATTATGTAACAACTGACAGTGCCAACATACGCTGGGACTTAAATGAACTCCTAATTTGTAAAACGTTCTCAAGGATGCTGTATTATTGATTAAGAATTAACATTTTTCTTGCTCAGCAGCAATTAGTGAACATTTAAGATAATGAATATTTATAAAGCTAATCTTAAAACTATATCTTACTCTCTCTTTTGCAATCAACTTTTTGCATTTAATTGCATTCAACATACTAATGGCAACAAGATTTTTATACTTTACTTTTGGGGGCAAAAGTCTGCTTTTGCTACAGTGGTTCATATGTGGGGCTAAGGAAAGTAGTAAAAACAGTTCTTCCCCATGTATGTGCAAAAGGCAGGGTATCTGCAATAAACAGAGCACCAGGAGACAGTCATGCTAGCACATATTCTCAGGGATCATCTGTATGAAAAAGAAAAGTTCAGTTCTCTACGCAGCTCACAGTAATTGCTGTTGACTTCAGCAAACCTAACTATGAGGTTCTCCCTGAACTCCTGTTCAGAAAAGCAGCCTGTGAACTATACTACTCTATTCATTCTGGCTAACAGGATCCCTCTAGCAAAGGACACTGCAACGGCCAGCATCCTCGCACCTGTTGACTGCACTGGTAAAGATAGAATTTGTCCTCATGTGCTTCATTCTTAGTAACAGTAAATTCCACTATGTATTACAATTTACACTCGTATCAAACTTTGGAGCCATTAGTAGTTTCCCATGCTATGCTTGTTTTCCTTACCTGTCAATATATAGTTCCTACCAGTGTTCTCACACTAATCTGGACTGTCAACAGAATTTTTTCAAAGGATGCATCAGGGGATTGCAAATGGGAATATGGACTCTTTAAACTCTAGGTCACTGGATCTAATCCAGGGGTTCTCAAACTGGGGGTTGGGACCCCACAGGGCATCACGAGGTTATTACATGGGGGGGGTCATGAGCTGTCAACCTCTACCCCAAACCCCACTTTGTCTCCAGCATTTATAATGGTGTTAAATATATTAATGTTTTTAATTTATAAGGGGGGGGGGTCACACTCAGAGGCTTGCTATGTGAAAGGGCCCCAATTCAGCAAAACTCTTAATCATGTCCTTAAGTCCATTGACGTCAATGGGACTTAAGCACATGCTTTCAGTACTTCGCTGAATAGGCATGGATTTAAGCACATGTTTTGCTGTCCTGGGACCAGAGAGTATTTCAGCTTGCAGTTCTCTTAATCCAATACCTTTCACAAGTACTATAACATTTTTCCTTTATTAAATAGATTCTCCACACGTGCTATACATTAGGTAAATCACTTCTTGTTCATTAATCATGCTACCTAAAACAAGCCATTTTCTTCCTCTTTGGTTTATTACACATCTAAAAATGCAGCCCAGTCTCCGCAAGCAGTGGCTCTCAACCTTTCTGTACCCCTTTCAGGAGTCTGATTTGTCTTGCATACCCCCAAGTTCCACCTCACTGAAAAACTACTTGCTTACAAAATCAGACACAAAAATACAGAAGTGTCACAGAACACTATTACTGAAAAATTGCTTATGTTCCCATTTTAACATAATTATAAAATAAATAAAATCAATTGGAACATAAATATTGTACTTACATTTCAGTGTATAGTATATAAAGCAGTATAAACAAATCATTGTCTGTATGAAATTTTAGTCTGTACTGACTTCGCTAGTGCTTTTTATGTAGCTTGTAAAACTAGGCAAACATCTAGATGAGTTGATGTACTCCCTGGAAGACCTCCACATACCCTCAGGGGTACATGTACCCCTGGTTTAGAACCACTGACTTAGAGGACATCACTATACACCATTGATCAGAAGACCCTGTTTTGAGAATGCAACACTTCCTCTTAGGCTACTGAGACTGGGAGTGCTGCAGAGCAGATGTTTTTAACTTCTACTGAGGAAGGTATATTTTACAATAAATTTTCACAATCCTATGAGGATAATTACAAAGCCATGTTTGTGCCTCAAAGAGCAGTCAATAATAGGCCAAGCATAGCAATTTTAACTTTAATGTGGGGGAAATGCAAAGGGGTTTCTGATAGCATCAGGATCCCCACTGAAAAGAGGTTACCACCTTGAGTTATTTGGTTGTTAGGGCAAGGAAGAGCTCCATTTAGATATGCAGTAAGCATAGTTGTTGAACTTGTCTCTTCTGAGGCTAATGTCAAGGCTGGGGAAATACTCTCCACTTAAGCTAAAAGGGGAAGGGGGCAAGCCTGGAAAGTGAAGATGGGATAATAAAAATAGTGCTGGAGGATTACAGCTGTAGTCAAAACTCAGAAATTACACGGATGGAATGATAATGATTGACGATGCACAGGGACATCTTTTGAAATGGTCGTCATTTACACATTTCAAGGGTAAAACCAGCTTACACTTTGACTTCTTGGAATTACAAAAGAGTGTAAATAAATCTCAAGAACTCCATACCTTATTAGCATGACTGCCCAAGGTAAAGAGATGAAAACTCATCTCTTTTGGCCTGTAGTCTTTGGAGAAATAGACCTGCATCAAACAATCACCAGGCAGAAAAATCTACAATCTGTAAGAGGTCTCTTACCACTTCAACAATAAAACTGGACCAGCCCCCCTGTGAAAGCATATGCTCTCACTCTGGTGGGTAGGAGACTAATGAGCTCTTCTGGGCCTGTTCAACACTAACAAGGCACACCTGCAAGGCTTCTTCTGCACAGGGGTGGGAGGTGGCTTAAAAAGGGAAAACCTGCCACAGGAAAGGAAAGTGAAGAGAACGGCTGCTGCATCTCCGACTGCCAACAACAGAGATGGGTCAGCCAAGAGGGAGACCGTCGTAGGCCTCACTGCTCCCAAAGCTGCATGGACCAGCTGCAAAGCAGTACATCCCAAGATATGGGGCTGGAGGTAGACCCCACTAAGGGACAATTGACCTTGATAGACCAAGCTCAAAGAGCTGGATCCAGAAAGACTGCCTGAGAGACAGGCTATCTTTGCCTTTCTTTGTTTTCATTTGGATTCCCCTCCCTCATAGAAGAAAGGTCCTCTCCCCTCCCTTTTGTTTGTTTCACTCAGAGAATCCCTCATGTGCTGTGAACTGGTGGGAAGGACACTAAACAACTGGCAGCAGGGTCTGGAAGAGGCTTGAGGGAATCCCTGCCATCATGCCCCAGCAGAAAGAAGATGCTCCTAGCCCACCCCCACCTTCGCCTCTGCTTGGGAACATTGGTGCATGGGCACACAGATGTGTATGAGATTTTAATTTCTTGTCCCTTTGTTGTTTTAGGACAGGATGAGTAACTCAGACAGGATTTTCTCTGAAAGGGACTGGCATCACAAGCTTTTTGCGGGCAAGTGGGACTTCATGTATTTCACTGTGAGCTTGAAATTGCATTAAAATTCCCCCTCAAAGAGATGCTTTTCTTTTTGAAGGGGTAGCTTATGTCATGGCCACTAAGGGAGAAACTGCTGATCACTGAAGCAGCCATAATATCCTTCAAATTGCAGTCTTCATAGAGATGGTTTTGACATTGAAAGAAATGGATTAAATGCTGTTTCTGCCAGGAATCTAGGTGCCACGTAATATATTGAAATAGGAATATTTTTCTTGTAAGCATGTCTCCAAGAGACATGAGCATTTTTTGTTTCCATAGCTGCCAGATTAACAAATTGGAAGAGAAGCCAAAATGATTCCAGCAAGTTGGGTCCTAGATATCAACCCTCCTAAGCACTAGCTCCCTGGCCTTGATCCAATTAATTGAGGCCTCTAGTACTCTCTCTTTGTAGAACTACAAGTATGATGTCCACTTCAGAAGAAAATGAAACATTGCTGACTTTTTTGGAAGATATTTTACATTTAAGTGGCTTTTTAAAATGTAATCCAAAAGGCCCTCTTGGTTGCATGTTTCTTTGCTAATCAACTTAGATGTACCAGTAAAATAGCACCTAATTTATAAAGTCTTGATAACAGGAGGCTTGAACATAGGCATACTACAGATCTCAGAGAAAGTAATGAGTGGAAGAAATTTGCTACATTGCTCAACAATATCTTCCAGTTGGCTCTAGCTGATTTTACCTGCCAGAGAATACAGTTTCACATTTCACCATCCTCTAGAACAGAACTGGAGGAGATGTCAGAATTTAAAGAATCCACTCTTTGCATACCTTAGTTTGAACTTGAGTCTCTCTCTCCCTCCCTCCCACCCCCAGAACCAAGGGTGGGGGGGAAGGAAGGAAGTCTGCTTTACCCTTTTAATTAGATTTGGATGGAGAAGAAAGAACAGATTTCTGGGGGTAAAAGAAAGTTCCATGTCTCCTGGGTCTCTTCTTTTAAGAATAATAAAACTCCCATTCCATTGACTTCAGTGGGGTCAGGATTTCACCTTTGATAAATGTGTTAGTTTAAAACATTTGCCTGAGGACAAAAGCCTCTCAACATCTTTCAATTACCTTAATTAAAAAAGTGAAACTTTCCATGACCCAAACCTGCAGCTATTTGATTTAATCCAGGAGACCCACCAACCAGGGCTGGATATAGGCAAAAACACATTGTCGGGCTGTCTGGAGTGACTCAGGTGTTTGAGTACCAACTTCAGGGCAGACTGTCAAGAAGCAGGGTCCACACCCTAAATTGGTTGTGAGTTCTATACTTAGATTTTACCAACCAAGGATGAAGTGTGAATTCCTCTTGCTTTACCACAGTCTCAACAAGGAGTCACAGACAGTCCCCTTGGGGACTTTGGTACAGCTTGCCACCCAGAAAAGCTTGCCTTTGTGATAGATGGTCCCTTACACCAAAAATCACAACTATAGTCAGGTTACCCTCAGTCCCAAAGGACCGGTCACTTACCTCAGGTCAACTGCACTTCAGATCTCACACCAAAGACAACGCTTGTCGCCAATACTATAATAAATTAACTTTAAGATTTATTAACAAAGAAAAAGAAATGAGGGCTATTTAGAACATCAAAGCAGGTAAACAAACACACACAAATGAGTTACAGTCTTAGGTTCTAAAAGGTTGTAGAAGCTTCTCTAGTAAACAAGCTCTGTATGTCCTTTAGGGCTACCCAGGCCAAGTACTGGGGATCTTTTGCTTATGCTTAGTATTTCTTGCACTTCAGAGTCCAAGCAGCATAAAGATAGTTTCTTCTTGTCAGGAATTTCAATTCCTTTCCCCCAGAGATCAAGTTGATGGGACAAGTCCACATGCATGTCTCCACTTCATAGGTGTGGGGGGAGCAATCAACAAAGTCTTGTGTCCTCTGATATTCCACAATGGTTTGTCTGGTGTTGTTGGGCCTTCTTTTGTTGGGCAGGAGATAACATTTCCTGTGACAAACTAGTATTTCACACTTGGCATTACTTCTCTCCTGACTGTGGGGGATTTACAGTTTCAGAGCAAAAACTTAAATATTACCTTATAACATGGGGTACAGATATTATTAGCGAGTAACTCATGCAGCAACTTACAAGCACGTTATTAAGTCTAAATACATTGTTATAAATCTAGTACCTATTTTACCAATACTAACACACAGGTGAGCCAGACTGGTTTCCAGCTATGCACTGATGAGTGTTCAGTTCAGGCCTAGGGACCTTGGCATGAGCTGGCACCTGGTCTGCTGGCATCACATGTTGCTAATGCCACTCTTGGGGGGGGGGGGGGGAATAAGAAGGCTCCATGGCAGTGCCCCAATTTCTCCAGAAGGGGAGGGAAACTCTGCCATTGCCACTCCAAGTGGGCACAGAGCTATGGCTGTGGAGGCTCTGCATCATGATCTGTTTAGGCACCTGGAGTGCCTTAACCTGGCCCTGGCACAAACTCAAATGCAAAATTACCATACGCTATTTTTTCATCAATATCAGGTTTTGAATTAGTGCTCTTTATTTTCCCATCCATCTCACACATGAACATGAGGTGGGGCGGAAAAACTATCAGGCATCTCATGAGGGACCAGAAGTCTGGCTGCGATTCAAATTTTAAAGTATTATTAGGATGGCTAAACGGGCTCTCCAGAGGCTGGTAAGTAAACAAGAGTGGAGCTGTGACTTCTGCTTCTCTGCTTGTCTCTGTTCATTTTATTGTTACATCATCCTCCCAAGCCGCCTCCTGTCTGTTTTGCCCATCTGTTGCTTCCTGTCTGTCACCTTTGTCAGTTAGCTCTCTGGCACAGGAACCGTCTTTTTTGTTACTTGTCTATACAACTCCTAGGTGATACCGTACTATAAATCAATCTATGAGGAGCTGAGCAAACACAGTAATAAGGAAAGTTTTTTCCAGTGCCTTTCTCTGCTGGTGCCACAGGATGTGAATGTATTTGTCCAAAATTGGGTGACAGAACCAGAAAAAATGGTTGTATTCTGCCATTGTAAAAATTTCACAACATATGATAAATAGTTCAACTGTCTGAATAATTTGGGTTAACAACAGATAACGGGCATGGCTTCACTTGCAGATGTAGAGCGCTTTGAGTTAAACCAGCCTAAGGAGAGCGCAGTAGGGAAAGCACTGCAGTCTGTCCACACTGACAGTTTCAAGCGCACTGGCATGGCCACATTTGCGGCACTTGCAGCCGCATTGGGAATGGTGCATTGTTGGCAGCTATCCCAGCATGCAAGTGCCTGAAACATGGTTTTCAAATGGGGGGTGGGGTGGGGTCTGACAGGGAGTATGTGGGGGGACAGACAGTGGTTTTTGGGGGGCTGAGAGCATGTCAGCATGCTGTCTTGTAAGTTCAGACAGCAGCAGGACCCCACCCCCACCCCCCCCACCTCTCTCTCTCTCACACCAGCATTCCACACTAATAGCTTGCTTTGTCTTGGAGCAGATAAGCAGCCAGCTGTCAGAAACAGAGCTTTCAAAGGGCATATCCGCATTCCTGCAATGATTCAAAATCAGTGACGAGTGGCCACTTGACTTAAGGGGATTATGGGATGTTTCCGGAGGCTGATCAGAGCGCAGTAATGCAACACCTTGTTCACAGTGGCACTGCGGTGCTCCAGCAGGGGTGCAGCAAACGTTATTCCACTCGCCAAGGTGGAGTACCAGCAGCGCTGTAGCCGTGGAGTCAGAGCGTTCTACGTGCCTTGCCAGTGTGGACAGGTAGTGAGCTAGTGCGCCCGGGGCTCCTTTATTGCGCTGTAACTCGCAAGTGTAGCCAACCCCAAAGCTAAAAGTAAAAATACAAATCTGGGAGTTTAAATATGGATTTAAATTTCTTTTTTGATAACCATACAAAACACAGTTTACAGAAAACATACTTCTAATAGCTTCTTTAAAATGAACACATATAAAAACATCTCCATAGTGATCAAATAAAGATTCCCCAAATAAAGATTCATTCAAAGGGAGAATACAAGGATTCTCTGTACCAAAAGCATGGACACTCTGGGATCCAAGCACTCATCCTTACCATTTACCAGGCAGCAGAGATGTGGAAAACTCTCAGACTCCAAGTTCTTAGCAATGCATGAGTGAAGAAAGAATTTCTTCTCTTAGTGTCCTTACGGGAAGGACTTCCAGAGAGTAGGTCCTCTCCTAAATGTTGCGAGGAGTGAACTGAAACCTCGTTTTAATGCTCTGAGTAATCTGATAGTTACTGGAGATAAACTTTCCATTTCTGATTCACAGAACTCCCAGCACTTCCCTTAGTATTCCCCTTCCTAACTTGATAGGATATGCAGAATTACAATAGTAAGGATTTAATTTAAAAAAAAAAAAGCCTTGGAAAGGATATATACCTTCAGTGCATAAACCAGCCTATAAACAATTGGGAGTCAGGAGAAAATTTCCTTGTGGAGTAGTTACTTTATAATTACTACAAAGTTAATTGAGCATTCCATGGAAAGTTCTGGTACTGGTCATTATCAGAGATCAGTAATCTGACAAAGTATTTCAGTTCCTAAAATACCGCCATTAAGTGGCAGCCAGTCCCCTTTTTGGGATGCAACTTGCTCACATAAATCTATTCCAGTATTCAGACTGCATTCTGGTAGTCATCAGATACGTCCTTAAGAGCTTGACATCCTAAACTCATTGTGTATATATGAATTTTTATCAGAGTTTTGGGGGGAAATGTTATCCTGTCTCAGATATATTATTTTCTATGTGACATGACGCAGCAGATTTCCATTTTGAATCAAGTGAAAAAGGAATAACTGGAGACAGTACCAGAGGCCTTCAGCGTATGTTGATTCTGAACAGAATATTTCAAGCAAAACAATAGCAAATCCTAAAGCTCCCCGCCACCAATTCCAGGGGTTGCAGAAATGTAAGAGTTCAGTTCTGCAGGGTTGTTTTTTGTTTTGTTTTTAAACTCAATACACTTCCTATTGACAATAAGAGTAACTCACTAGATATTCACTTTCACAGAAAGGTGAAAAAGTACTCACTGTGTGCAGATGATACTGTCGGTCATTCACATGTGTACTAGTATTATGAAATAGATCCCCTGGGGTTTTGGTTTATAAAGTATTGGTGGAGAAGGAAATGCTCTATAGTCTTTCTTCCACAGAATTTCCATGAAAATATCCAAGACTTGTTTGTTACATTTATCACTTCTCTACTGGACTTATCCTCTATGCTAGATCCCATTACTTCTCTGGTTGAAGACTCCTTCTCCTGAACCAGTGTGGATGTTCTTGCAACTCTTTAAGATGGTCCCCAAATCTTTTGGACCACTTTACAAACATCTGATCCAACAGTTGTGCTAATATTTCAGCAAGAAAAGGAACTTTTGTAAACCAGCCTTTAAAGTTCAAGCTTTCTATAGTCTTCATCTTGAGGACTATATAGCCCTGACCCTGACTCTTTCGCCAGGCATTTTTTAACTTCTCCAACCTCCTATGTAGAAGGGAATTTGAAGAGTGTGCAATTTTATAAGGTGTACAGAAATGCCTCAGGTTACCACTTTGTTGCTTTGCAGAATTTTCCAGTTGTGAAATCTTAATTCACAGTTTACCACATATGAAACGCTCCTGGATCTCCAAAGTCTTATCTATATCAGTGAGTTTTTACAACCTGCTCCCTCCCGCAAAAAACCTTCACCTTTACTTGTAGCACAAGATGTTGCAGTGTATTTTGTTTTGCGTGGCGAGGAAAAATCATGCTAGGCCAGAAGGTGAGATTTTCAAAAGCACCTACACTTTCGAAAAAATATCTCCCTATACATCTTTTAAAAATCTGGCCCCTCATCAATTAAATATATTATTTAACTGGCAATTTGTTTAGCTTTGCACAATACAAAATTAAGGCATTATAAGGGTTTTTGTAATAGGCAATCTAAAAAAAAAATTTTCAGTCTGGGCACTAGTGTCAGCAAAGGAGTTTAAAGGAAAGAATAGCAATCCTGTGTTAATTATTTCACCTTAGCTTGGTTTCCATAATGAAGCCATATTTTAAGGGATATATAATAGCTATAAACATAGCCATGAGCTGGAACTTTTTGTATCAGGTGCCAAATGAAAAACATTTAATTTTAGTTAAAACTTGCAGTTTGAAGTTGTTATTTTTAGAAGGTTAAAAAAATAGGTTGATCCCTCTACACAACATTTTAAAAGTTTGTTTGAAAAATGACATTTAACAGATTCATAAAATAGTCTAATTGCTTTTTTTAAAGAGAATAGTCAACATTTTATTACCATAAAACAAAATCATGGTTAATGTTGTTTCACATTAATCACACAACCCCCTAGTAATTCCACTTGCTATTATTACTTCTATGTTCTGAAAGTTATAACAACACTGCCCATTTAGTAATATTGCTCATTTTTATTACATCTTTTTTCAAAAACTTTCTACAGCTGTATAGAATTTTGTAATATCTGCTGCAGTGGAACACATTCCATTAAAAAAAAATGTGTACAGCAGATTATTTTTGTGTGTCAATGTCTTACTAAAGAAAATACTACACATTTTAGTTCTAATCCACTGATTAATGTTTAGAGAATGTAAATAATAACATTAAGAACTCTTAACGTAGTCACAAAAAACATCGTGGCCCAGATCCTGTGCTATGGTCCAAGGAGCACACAGTACAGCTAACAGAGCATTTTACATTCCCACAATTCTGGGCTAGCTATGTGACAGGTGAGTATCTCAGTGTAATTTACAGCCACCTACAGGCTGCTCTAAGTTAGATTCTTTGGCAACTGCCTCTATTGGCCAACATAGCAGCAGCGCATCAGTGGAGAATAGGAATGGCCACCCAAGCCTTTGTTAACCAACTACATCCCATATTGAGGCAGAAGGGTAGTTGCATATGCCATGTAGCATTAACATTTTGTTTGATGTGCACTGTAAGTTTTCATGTTTATGTGTAATGGATTTATAAGAAGCCAACTATTTTCTAATCAGACTTCCTTGTCCAGCATAGCTATAAAACATTCTGCCCATGTTTTGATGCATGTCTCTTTCATTCTTCCAGTTTTATTCAAATTTCTTTCTTGTCATCAGTATCACTATTTGTGTTGGGAATTTTTAATATTTGTCACTTTCCTGTTGATTTCCAATAATACAGATTATTCATGATCAGTCTTCTCTCCACTTTAAAAAAGGTTAAATAGACACAACTTTTTGGTTTTGATGATGAAAGACTACATTAAAATGACTATCCTCACAGAATCATAGACTATTAGGGTTGGAAGAGAACTCAGGACTTCAGCTAGTCCAACCCCCAATAAGTCCAATTTATCCTCCTGTAAATCACACCCATATTTTTTTTGGTTCACCACAGCATATGACCACAAGTTTTAACTTTTAGTGTCATAGATTTTATTTCCTCATATTATTGTTACTTGAACAGAGTTATGTGACTAGTAGTAATAAAATAAACAATGAAATATTAAATATAAACAGAGACCCAAACACTTTATAGCATTTGTGCACTCTGACAAGAGGGAGGCAAGAAGTGGCAGGAGGCAAAAAGCTTTCATCTGGAGAGTTTGTGCAGCTGTTATAAAATTATTTTGCCTACATCTATGGTGACTTATGTAGTTACAAACCTTTCATACACATGCTTGCTTTGAACCAGGCAATCTACACTACTAATTTGGACAATAAATCTTAAAGCAGCATGGATCAGCAAAAATTGCATGTCCAGATTAAATCACAGTAAAAAAAATAAAGTTTAATAACTTCCATTAAGCACTTTAAGCTCTAATGTAACGCAATACTAATAGCACTAATATATGGCCTTTGGCATAAAATCTAAATAAATCAGAGCTCTAGTCCTTAATGTCCTTCTGAGTACAAAAGGGTTTTAATGTTTCTTTTTCTTTAAAAGCCTGAGGAAATCAACATGAAAATGGGGAGTCAGAGCAGGAGGAAGCTTATCACAAACAACAGGTACACATTTAAGGAGTAGATGAGCAAGGGAATAATGAATGCTGTATATTAAGACGTGTATCATCATTGTACCAAACCAATTATGAGGATGCCACGTCGGTAAACCTTTTAACATAAAATGAAGCAAAAAGAGTCTGAAATTCTGTTCTGACTGCGACACATTATTCCCTTTTAACTTTTTCAGGGCTGTCAAGCGATTAAAATATTAATTGTGATTAATCGCACAATAATTTGTGCTGTTAAACAATAATAGAATACCATTTATTTAAATATTTTGGATGTTTTTCCACATTTTCAAATATATTAATTTCAATTTACACTTTGTATTGTGTTGTGAGTATTCACTTTATATTTGTTTTTTGCACTGTTAAAAAACAGAAGAAACAGTATTTTTCAATTCATCTAATACAAGCACTGTAGTGCAATCTCTTTATCATGCAAGCTGAACTTACAAATGTAGAATTATGTAGAAAAAATAACTTCACTCAAAAACAAAACAATGTAAAACTTTAGAGCCTACAACTCCACTCAGTCCTACTTTTTCTTCAGACAACTGCTCAGACAAACAAGTTTGTTTACATTTGCAGGAGATAATGCTGCCCTCTTCTCACTTTCAGGTGACCTTGTAAACAAGAAGAGGCATTCACATGGCACGGTTGTAGCTGGTGTTGCAAGATATTTATGTGCTAAATACGCTAAAGATTCATATGTGTCCCTTCATGCTTCAACCACCATTCCGAGAACATTGTTTTGTTTTTCAGTGCAGTTATGTAACAACAACAAAAATCTACATTTGTAACTTGCACTTCCATGATAAAGAGGTCACACTACAGTACTTGATGAGGTGAATTGAAAAATACTATTTCTTGTTTGTCATTTTTACAGTGCAAATATTTGTAATAAATATAAAGTGAGCACTGTACACTTTTTATTCTGTGTTGTAATTGAATTCAGTATATTTGAAAATGTAAAAAAACCCCACAAATACTTAATAAATTTCAATTGGTATTCTATGGTTTAATGGTGTGATTAATCGTGATTAATTTTTGAGTTAATCGCGTGCGTTAACTGCGATTAATCGATGGCTCTACTTTTTTTTACAAGGT
This sequence comes from Lepidochelys kempii, assembly GCF_965140285.1. NCBI lineage: Eukaryota > Metazoa > Chordata > Testudines > Cheloniidae > Lepidochelys > Lepidochelys kempii. The sequence goes on along the minus strand of NC_136382.1, from coordinate 113,175,530 downwards.
TATAGAAACACCAAGAAACTGAACAGCGTCTGTAGGTTTTGAGGAAAGCTGACTTATTACATATTTTAACTCAGTTTTACCCATGTTGATTCAACCCATGGGCTCTCCTGTCTAACCAGAATTATCCATTTCCTTTACTAATTCAGCCCTGGAAACACACTAAATAAATTGCTGTCTGGCCAGTATCAAGGGAAACATACAGTATAAACAGTTGGCTAGAGTTATCACTATCACACTTAATTTTACTGAGATAAATAAGGAATCCCTAGGCATGTCTATCATTTAACATAGTAAAGAACAGGCTATTTTGACAGCAGTCAGCATATGCGTTCATGAGTAATTGACATAAATCAATAGATGGTGGAAATACCGACTATAGAGTCACTGTTAATTTTCTTGCACCACATCCTAATCCTTGTGATATGTTCATCACCTCCTTTGCTTTATTTGTCTGTAAATAAATGTAAAATAATAAACCCTGGTAATAAATGTAAACTATCAGACCCTGGAAAAAATAAAGCCAGCCTATGAGTCTCTCTCCAAAGAAAGTCTTCAAGTCTCACTTCCCCACCAGTCCTTACGTGATCCCTGAGATAATTTTTCATCCTTCTGAATTAGTGTGAGATGCTAACTTGGGTTATGCCGTACTTTCCAACAAAATGAGAATATGTGATTACCATCCAGTTTGCTTATTGTACTTTTTGCTATTGTGATGAATGGAAGCTAAATCTATTCACCAACTTCAGCGTGTCCTGCTGTGATTGACTTGGAGAAAATACCACTTACATCCAAGTTGACATGACCAAGAGAAAAGTGGTCACAAACCAATATTTTATATTTCTAAGCAAGAGGAGGGGTTCTAATCCTGGTAGTGGGACAGGATTGTGTGTTTCTAGGAAGACTGGAGGGGGGTTGGATTGGAATTAATTGAGGAGGTCATGAGCTGCCAGGAGGATGGGTTAGGTTGGAAGGGTTGCGTGAAGTGGGAAACAAGTCATTTATGAATGAGGATGTGGGTGAATTGGTGGTATGTGTGAAGAGGGGGCTAGCCGGGAAAAAGGTAGACTGATGAGGGAGAAATTTGGACTAGGTGTGAAAGGCCAAGGGTTGATGGAGAAATAAGTACTATTTTCTTCCACGCTGACCTTTAAAGTAAAAGTGTCTTACGTTTTTCATTTGGAAAGTGGAGGTCGGGATGAGGGAGTTTTTTCCTTTCTTGATCACCAAACACAAATTGTCATTCACTAAAATACTTCCCTGTTACCTCACTCCTTCCCCTAATGTATCCCAGTTTTTCACTTTGAAAATATAATCAGCCTGCAGCAGAGGGTAATGGTCTGTGTAGGGAGGAAAAGAACATAAGAATGGCCATACTGGGTCAGACCAAAGGTCCACCTAGCCCAGAAATCTTGCTATCTACAGCCCCTCCATTATTTTGGGCACCAGGCATCACTGTTCCCTCCCATATTTGTCATTCTTGGAAGAGGTGGCAGGGCTTCTCAAAATGCAGAGGCACTAGCAGTTCTGCATGCCTGTGTATACATGGCTTTTGGGCTTCATTTACACTAACACGTTGTGCTGTTCCAACTATCATCACAGTCGCCTAGCATTCCTCAAACTATGTTGCCTACTCTCCTGATTTTAATGCTAGTCTCGTGTTGTTTGGTGGTTTTCTTGCAGCATCAGCTCCTAGAATCCTGTGATTACAGGAGAATTTCAGCTTTCCTTCTCCCCTCTTCCCCCTCCCCCGCAAAAAAGGAAGTTTCTAACCCTCATAGTATGACCAAATGCACCCCTGTATTCACACCCTACACACTGTTGTAATAATCTTTCTATAGAATATAGCTTGTGAGGAATCATTTGCAAAATAACTCACTGCTCAATAATATTATGCTGAAATGTGTGTGGCAAAATATATATGTAAATTTATGAACATAAGATGAAATTATGACTGAAATGTGTTTACTAGGCTGGGGAAGGGGTAAACCTGTTTCTCAAAGAGAAAGGACAAGCTAATGCCTCTAGGCAGGCGTCAAAGTTGACTGGCAATCACTGGTCAAGTGGCCATTCTTTAGCAAAAGAGAAGGGCAGGAACAGATTGATCTGCATTTTAATACACACCACCACAGAACCTCTTTCACCATGAGACTCCATGTCTCTGTCCTTACAGACAGAAGGAACTTTTATCTCAGGGTAACCCTCAGGAAAATGCATTTCTAAGAACAACTGAACTATAAAAGTGCAGGTAAAAATAGCCCAGAGGTTCTCTCTTTTTCACCTAAGTCTTCAAAGGAATAAGCTTTGGGAGGAATTCTGACATGAGAATTTGGTTAGTCTCGTTGCTGGGATCACGAGGTAAGGATTTTACCTTGATCCAAGTCTAATTTAAGTTTTAGCTACTAGGAACAGTTTTAACTTTATATCTTTTGTAACCATTTCTGACTTTAATACCTTGTCCTTAAAATCTCTCTCTTTGTAGTTAAATAAACTTTTTTTTAAATCAAAAGTAATCCAGTGTTATGTTTCAACTGAATTGTTTGGTTGCGCAAGTTAAAAGTAGTGAACTGTTGTATATTGACCCCTTACAGAGGCAATGGACTTCTAATATCAAACTGTCCAGAAGAGGGCTGGACAGTATACAACACACATTTTGGGGAAAATTCAGGACTAGGACTGGGTTGGGGTCACCCTTCAGGTCGTAACCAAGGCCAGTTGAAGCCAGAGTGTGACAGGTGTGTTGCTGACCAGCTGCTGGGGTCAGAGTTGCTGGACCAGGGCTGTAGCTATATAGACACTCGGGGAATGACCCACATGCAGATCAGTGTTTGTGAGTGGCCCAGGTTGGGAGATACAACAGAGATACAACAGCAAAGCATGGTGAGACACCCAGGGTTGCAAGGTTGGTGGTGACTTAACTCATCACTGGTTTGGAGTTGCTCCCCAGAATGTGACACAGTTAGGGGAAAAAGCTTGAAAACTTGACCCAACTGAACCCTAAAGGCTCAAAAACCCAATGACAAATAAAAAATACCCCAGTTATTTTAAAAGAGACTGCTTGGTAAGATAATATGATTGGGGGGTGTATGTCCAACTTGTGATTTTTTGAACATCTAGGTCATCAATCCTGCATCACTCACCCACATGCAAAGTCACTACTGGTGATGCCCAGGTGTTCACTCCAACATTAGGACTGGCTTGCTCTGACAATATGCACCTCTCCTTGGAGATTTCTTATACTTTTCTAAGCAACGCTGGCTGCAACAGCACGATCAGTGAGGCAGCCTGGACCAGATGTGGGGATTTTTACATCAGTCATCTATATATTTTAAGAGTAGCACTTGACACCTATTTGGTATGTGACCACTGGTGAGTTACAACAGAATTAGCATGGGACTGTATACTTGGATTTTTTTCCACTAGAGAGAATTGAACCATTGTTAACTGAATCAATAAGGATTCACCACTGTTAGTACAGTTGACTACAGTCAGCGGTAGCAGATTTGGGAGCATAGCTGGTCAGTTTCCCATTGGGGAGGGAGGTCGCAAACTACAGTCAGGGTATATTTTTTAACTGTAATTTGTTTATTTACAAAATGTACACAAGTCCTGCTTCCTTGAAAAGAGTGAGTTTTCCACTTCTAGTCCGGAACAATCTACCATTGCAGTTGCACTGCACTCCAGCTTTGAGGACATGGATAAATTGGACTCGGAGAAAAAGGAGAGAAGTGCAGTCGCTGTTCTTAAATTATTATAGGATTTGGGGGGAGCGTAAACCAGACTGACATGTCAATAGAAAATAAAACACTTCTAATTCCAATCATTTTACAGGTTTAAAAATGATTAGTTTAAAACCACCAGTGTACAGTGTCAGACTTGTATATAGCACATGACACAAATCAAACTCCTTTAAATCAGATACAGACCATGCAACCCAATCCTATTAAACTGGGTAAACAGGAGCCGTGCTTATTTGCTATGTTGAAGATCTGTCTGCAATCATATAAATCTGAATCACTCCTCAAAAATTACCTTCCCCACCCCATGCCCACTTTCTTAAAGTATGTTGGCAGGGTGCATATTAAGTGCAAAAATATCAAGCCATTTTTCTTTTCAGACATATTAAAAAATGTATGGCTTCTGTAAGATGTACATGACCTTGATTTGTATTGCACTAGCTTTAAAACCAATAAAAATGAATCTGTACATTAGCTCTTTCATTGATTCTTTCTTAAATCATGAGAAAAATATGTTTTAAATTGCTTTATGGCAGTGCTTTCAAACAACAAATTTCAATACTTTCATTTCTGTAGATTAAAACAAATAGAACTATGGCAGTAGACCAAATCTGACTGATGTAACCCATGTCATTTTAAATGTAAGTCAGTCAAATTATTTCCAGGTGACAGTTCAATCCTCTGTTTCACTGCCTAGTTTCTGATCAAGTCACAACAAATGTAGTCAGCAATCCTTTTCAGCTTGGGAAGGAGATGTGGCAGGTTTTTTTCTAGGACTTGGGTTTGATTTACCTCAGGTTACATCTATTTTTGGCAGCATTATCCACAGCAGAGATACCCTAGCAACAGAAAGTCTGCCCAGAAATGGACAGTGGTTAACAGAATGGTTACCACAACTCTTCAAGATCCAAAAGTGGCTAGAACTCAATAGAGAGGAGGAAACAGTATTTCAGAACATCCCTTAGGTAACCTCCACTGGAGAGGCTCCTGTACTCCAAAAGCGGTGCTGTCTACACTAGACAACTTAACTTGAGGGACTTAACATCTTTGTCAAGGTGGTGTAGACAAAGATTTGGAAGGTGTGATAATTGCTTAGTTTAAACAAGTCAGTGTGCCTTTAACATATGCCCTGTCTACAGTAGGCTGTTAACATATATTAGCCAACACCTTTTCATTTCTAGGAAAGGCCTAGGTTCAGTCTTCACAAATGTTAATTACCTCAGTTGACTAGCAATCAATTAACTCCAAGTAAAAAAAGCCTAGTATACTGTAGATATAGTCTATATATGTTGTATTCCCCTGATAGAACCTCTGGAGATGGGGCAGCAAAATCAATAACTGTCCTCCCCTGGGATACAATATCCCCTCGCTGCTGAGGTAGAGTAGCACTTTGAACATCCAAAAATGGAGGGAATGATTCAAGCCCAAGCTCTCTCTTCCAAAAGTGTTTATTTAAAAGTGGAAAGGAAAGTGTCACATTCTTGTGCAATTCCTGTAATGTGGTTTAGATATTCCTCTTTTTGACTTATATCCTTCCCCAAAACAATGCTTTGCTTTTTATAGTCTCTTTACTTATGCACTACAGACAAAACACATTTTTGAATGATGATGAAATATACCATAAGCACATACTCTCCTTATTTATTTTTTATTTAAAATAATAAAGATGCCTATCCAAGGCTCTGGGTACCCTAACAATGATATAGTAAATGCAACTTTAAAATTTAAATTTTAAATCTCCGCATCATTAAAATCAGTTGCCCAGGAACTTATGCTAAATCCATACTGCATATCCTACGTACACTGTACATTTTGAAATATTTCAGCCTAAAAGGACTTCCATGAATGGGGGTACTGCTGCAGTAAGCGCAGATGCAAGCCAGCCCCAGAATGTTTTTGAGTTCTTCTTTCAGTATTATAAATAAAGTTGATACTATGAATTGAAAAATCTTGGACACATAATTTGTCTCAGAGATGCATTGTGAACTGAGTCAGCTGCTGCAGTCATAAAATGAGAAAAAAACACTGAAATTTCCTATAGAAAATCTCATTTAATCTAAGTGTTTTGAGGATTTTCCTCCTGCACGGTTTCTGGAAGGCACATTGCCTCCCACTCCTATATTATCAGTTCAAAATGTGCAGTAGAAATCATGAACCTGACTTTAAATAGGAATTGGACTAGATTCACTCATTAGACATAGCATGCTGGCTAAATTCCCATCTTGTTAACTACCCTATTCATACAGATCCATCAATCTCAATGGATGAAACGAGTACTGACACTAATAACTTTCTTAATGCGGCTGAATGGAAGCATAGTCAATGCAGTTGAACTTTTCCATACAATGTGTTTTCCCCTGTTTTCTTCTAAAAATATTTTTTGTGAAGTTGTTCTCAATAAAAAGGCTGATGAATCTGCACTGACATTATTCATAATGTCCTCAGAGCTTGTACAATGAGAGAAAATAGTTCTTGACCCAGGGACCTTAGAATCTGATGTTTAAAAGGTTTCCTGAAAGTAAAGACTGTACTCACCTGCATGCTGAGGATCTACATAGCCTAAAAGTTGTAGCTGAAAAGTGTCACACATTGCTCACCATCAGCCAGCTGTTACTGTGCAAAAAGGGATATCTTAATATAGTGTTAGAGAGTGTGCTGAAGAGCAGAAAATGACCAAATGTCCATATAACTACATGCAATACAAATTAGCTCATACTTAGTCATGCAAACATCAATTATCTCACTAGCAGTTGTTTCTCCTAATATTGGCACTATCATAGCTATCTGGCTGTTTTTCATTTCCATGTAGACCTCAGCAAATAACTGATTTTTTTGGTTCAGCCAGCAACCCCAAAAAAAGTCAGGGGAAAAAAATCAGAAAAAGATATTTTATTTGGTTCCAAGCATGTTTGCGCCCAATCTCCCCTCTTGAGCTGTTCTATTTTGTATAAATACTTACGTTCACTGGGGCAAAGAAAAAGCAAGTAAGAACAACTCTATAGCCTGGTGATTAAGGCACTCACCTGGTAGGCAGGAGATACAGATTCTAATCCCTCCTCTGTAACATGTACATCTCTCAGGCAAGTGCCCTAACTACAGAGCTAAAGGTTATGAAGGGATGGACAAATACACGCGTTTGCTGGGAAAAACTCCTTCCAGGACAGACTAAAACTAGTTTCAGATCAGCCAAAACTGCATTTTTTCAGCAAATGTATTATTTTCACCCAGCTTTATTTTCAAGTACACAATATGCCCCGTTACCACTGACTGATCTGTATCAATAGCCCCTTCCTATATACCGGGCTTCCTGTTACATCCTTACAGCAGTCCAATGTATTTTATAATTGTTTTTCTTAGGCTATTATCCATTTCATAGTAGGTCAGGAAAATGACAGAGTCTAACAGCTCTCCCAAGCCAATTGAAATGTTAAACAGGGAAGATCAATTTCAGAGGAAAGTTCACATATAGTAATTAGTAAGAAATGAGCACTGGAATATCTTATTTAGCCATATGCTGCTATTGCCTGCCTCCTCCTACAGGTTACAAGCTATTAGGAAATCATATATTTGTCTACAATGTAAATACACTTTTTAACTGAGCCTGTTGTGAGGAATACAGTAAAAAGCTAAACCAGCTTATACATGTTAAAATTTAAAAGCCGAGAAATGCCCGTTATTCATCTTCCATGCAGTATTCAGACATTCATGAAATTGAAAGTTAACGTACCAGGGCCTTTCATTATCTGACCCATTCCATCCTATCTATTAGAATCCCATAGTACTTGAAACAGAGGAACAATATGTCACTAGCACAAGACAGGAAAAGGTCACCAAAACTAAGCATCAATAAGGCATTACTTCTGTACTAAATTTCACAACACTCAGCAGAAAATATACCTCCTGAAACCAGTTTTTTTACTATGTAAGGCAGCTAAACTGTGAGAGAAATATGTTTACCAAGGCAAGGGGATAATTATTGGTTGTGTGGTAAAAATAATTTTTTTCTTTCTTTTCTTCTTAACTTCTTTCTCCAGTTCTTCTATTAAAGACATTGTTTGTTGAAAGAAAATGTGTTGCTTACTTGCTTGGTTTTTTTATGGCTACTTCTAACAAAACAAGTTCACACTGTTGCTTGGACTACAGTGCAGTTTTACTTTCACACAGTTGAAAGCTCTAAATATTTGATGGTATGTTCTGAAGTAAAAACAAATGTGATCCCTCTTTTCTTTGCTTAGTGGCATATTATAATAAAAAAGTGAGTTTATTTAGGATTGTTTATAGTAAGCAATGTGTCACTAGTATTCTAGCATTTTAATATATCAGATAAAATATGATACATTGATTCCTTACTCTTGAACCCTCATTTCCCCACTTTTTCCTAAGGTTTCCAAATCTCTACTATTCTTTTACATTCACACACACAAATTATTTTACATATATACTCACAAATTCTACTATTATTTTTACATATTATAAAAATAGGGATTGGGGACTATATATGTACTATTCGTTATTTATGCTGCATAGATCAGAAGACTGCACTGACTGGAAAGAAGTACAACTGAACATGTAGTGGATACACATTATGTGCACTTGTGAACAATGCAACTTTTAAAATAGCCACTTGCCATTTGCTATGGATGAGATATGAACATTCAAGACTTTTTTTTTTATCATCTTGGATTCTCATACAGGCCCTGATTGAGCATGACACAGCACAGTGGGTCAAGACACAGCACAGGCCTGGGACTGGCCTCCCTCTCCCCATGTGATACTGCCACAACTGCAGTTACCCAGGGCGCATCCCCACCAATAAACAGAAAGGGGGAAGATGTCAGGACATTCTCTGTGAATGTTCCAATATTATGCAACTTGATCCCCAACTTGGTCCAAAAAAGCCGGTCCAAACATGATGCAAAAGACATCTTTTCTAAGTTTTGGGGGGATCTGTGGGTTTACCATAACGAAAAAAATCTACAGGGGCCAAAATATTTCCTACTTTGGATTAGCTTCATGGCTGACGCTCTCACCACAGAACTGCACATCAAGTTTGCTATTAGCCATTTTATTGTTCAAGTAGAAAGCAGTTACTATGGGGTTTTTTTTTTTGGATTAGGCCTAAGTTTCCAGCATTGGAAATAATCAGCCATTGTGCTAAGATCTCAGGTTAGGGTGCAGCTGATAGTATGGAGGCTTGTATGTTGAACTGATAGGGCAATATCATCCACAAACATGAATTTCCTTGGCTCCATTGCTGGTATATGCACGGTGTATAGATTAAAAAGTATTGGGGCCACAACAGACCCCTGAGGGATGCCCGAGTTAAGAGTTCTTGGTCTACTGATCTGGCCATTAAGGTGTACCTTAAAGCACCGGTCCCCAGTCATTGCCACCAACAGGCGGATCGTTCGCTGGCAGTGAATGACACGGGAGACCTTGAGGAAGAGGCCCTATCTCCAGACAGCGTCGTATGCCGAGGACAGATCAACAAGGGTGATTCCTGTCTTCAACTTATGTTGGAATCCTGCCTCAATGTGGCTGGAAAGTGAAGCTACTTGGTCATAGCAGTTCCTCTTCGGGCAAATCCTGCCTGCTCCACTGGGAGGATGTCTTCAATAATATCAGTCAGATGGTGGAGCAGCACTGTTCCATGAGCTTGCTGGTGGTTGAGAGGAGAGAGATGGGGTGGTAGTTGGCTGCGTCCTCTGAGGGTTTCCCAGGCTTCAGTAGGGCAACCACTGTTGCCTGCTTGTTGACACTTCTCCAGTTTTATGCATGGCAGTAAAAAGTGCCATCAGCCACTCCCATCCCTGACTCCCCAGAATCTTGAGAAATTCTGAAGGAATACCATCAACCCCTGCAGCTTTCCGGCTTTTGGTTTCCAACAGTGCAACACTGATCTCCTCAACAGAATATGGGGAAGAGGTTGGGGATTCCGCCGGGCATTGTTGAAGGTTTCTGCCGAGTTCCCACTGGACCTCCTGGCGTGTAATCTTGTCTGGTGGCATCTTACTGTTAGAAAGAATATGAGAGGCAACAACATTTGCTGTCACCTTTGCTGAGTGTTGCATTACTGGCTGAGATCCTCCAAGTTGCCGCAAAAGAGCCTATGCCTTACGGCTTGAATGGGTGAATGGGTGAAATCATGGCTTTCAGCGGTCTCTTTCCACCTTTCCAGGCGCACCGAATTCAAGGACTCAAGCAGTGCAGTGGCTTTATCTGGGTTGCCGCTCTTTTCATATTCCCTCAGGAGAGACTCTGATTCTTTTGTCCAGCAGTGGGTGGAAGCCTCACGGTGACCATACAGGATGTACTTCTTAGCAATCGATTTTAGGATGTTTGTAAAATAACTGAAGTTTCTAGGTATCAGTTCAAGCTGTGGGATCCAAGATTCTGTTTCTGAAGTGTAGGGGCCAGTAAGCCTTGCAGAAACTCCAACATGGCTTTTGCACAGACTTCAGAAGAGGCACTTCTAGACCAATCTGGAGAATGATTGGGTGATGTTGGCTGTGCAGGAAGTGACTCAGGATGGTTCTTGTTCTGGCCAGTGGGACACCTGCACTATTACGGGTCACAAAACACAGGTCAGGATTGTGATCCATTGTTCACCTCACAGACCGAAAAAATCCTGATTGCTTCGGATCATAGAGCAAGTGGAGGTCTTCAAGGGAGGCCCATTCTGTGATCTGCTCCCCAGCTGTGTCAAAACAGCATTTTCTAGCACAATTGTTTTGACAATTTTTCAATCAGCTCTAATTCCAGTATTAGAACAGCAAGGGTCTGGTTGCACCAAGTTCTCTTTTCTAAAAGAAAGTCACAGCAAATTTAGAGCAAGGCCATTACAGTCAGCCAACTCTAGTTTCATTAATTTCACAAAAGATATTTTTCCTTTACTGAAAAGTCAGTGCATGACAAAAAATGCTTTTTTTTACCCTAAATGTGTTTGCACCCCAGTAAATGGTTAAAAGCTGTACAAAAGATTTCTCTTAAAATAACCTTCTAGTACACCACATGAAAAACTCAGAGCAGTACAACATTATGGTGTGAGCAAACAAATGTAAAAAAATTTAATTCCGTCTGGCAAGGTGGCTATTTAACATGTTTCTTTTCATTATAGTTTCCTGTGACTGCTATTACAGTTTTAATTAGGTCTTCCTGCCAAAATTAATTATCCAAAGCCTGGCTCAGTGAAAAAATAATAAACTCATTCATAAGTTGGTTTAATTATTTTGCTCTTAAAGAACAGGAACGATGTTTTCTACCTTCAATGCTAGGTTTTTGTATGTTTTTTTAAGGGTGGTAAAAATCGTTGCAAAAAAAATCCTTTAACATTACACAGTTATAATGAAGTTCACATCATGTCATTTCACAGGGCCTATAATAAGTCTAACAGAATAGTGCCTCATTAAACCTAATTTTAAAAAGGGCAATGTTGCATTTGCCAGTTAGGTATCAATGATTAAGAAAAAATAGTAGAGCAAGAGAAGTCTGTAAACTGGTAACAATATAGATCCTTCCACCCCTAAATCCAACCTGGCCTAGTCAGTCAGTGACAAACTTATTATTGATAGTTGTGAAATAGTATGTGAAGCTGAAGTGACAGCCTCAACAACTGGAAATGCAGATGTCCAAAGATGAAAGCCAGCATTGTAACCAGCACTCTTAAAAAAGGAGTTCAGCAGAGTCTAGGACTGGCTAAGCCTGGAGACCAAGTCACTGATATAGGAAAGATCTAAGCATATGCTTAAAAGTGAACATATGCTTAAGTCCCATGTTTAAAGCTAAGCACATACGTAAGTGCTTTCCTGAATCAGTGTCCAAAGTACCTTCTCAGTAACTCCAGCTGAAGCCAGAGATGAGCAGGGTGTATTGCCCATGCTACAAGAAAAGGAGTACTTGTGGCACCTTAGAGACTAACCAATTTATTTGAGCATGAGCTTTCGTGAGCTACAGCTCACTTCATCGGATGCATACCGTGGAAACTGCAGCAGACTTTATATATACACAGAGAATATGAAACAATACCTCCTCCCACCCCACTGTCCTGCTGGTAATAGCTTATCTAAAGTGATCATCAGGTGGGCCATTTCCAGCACAAATCCAGGTTTTCTCACCCTCCACCCCCCCACACAAATTCACTCTCCTGCTGGTGATAGCCCATCCAAAGTGACAACTCTTTACACAATGTGCATGATAATCAAGTTGGGCCATTTCCTGCACAAATCCAGGTTTTCTCACTTCCCCCCACCCCCATACACACACAAACTCACTCTCCTGCTGGTAATAGCTCATCCAAACTGACCACTCTTCAAGTTTAAATCCAAGTTAAACCAGAACATCGGGGGGGGGGGTAGGAAAAAACAAGAGGAAACAGGCTACCTTGCATAATGACTTAACCACTCCCAGTCTCTATTTAAGCCTAAATTAATAGTATCCAATTTGCAAATGAATTCCAATTCAGCAGTTTCTCGCTGGAGTCTGGATTTGAAGTTTTTTTGTTTTAAGATAGCGACCTTCATGTCTGTGATTGCATGACCAGAGAGATTGAAGTGTTCTCCGACTGGTTTATGAATGTTATAATTCTTGACATCTGATTTGTGTCCATTTATTCTTTTACGTAGAGACTGTCCAGTTTGACCAATGTACATGGCAGAGGGGCATTGCTGGCACATGATGGCATATATCACATTGGTGGATGTGCAGGTGAACGAGCCTCTGATAGTGTGGCTGATGTTATTAGGCCCTGTGATGGTGTCCCCTGAATAGATATGTGGGCACAATTGGCAACGGGCTTTGTTGCAAGGATAAGTTCCTGGGTTAGTGGTTCTGTTGTGTGGTATGTGGTTGTTGGTGAGTATTTGCTTCAGGTTGCGGGGCTGTCTGTAGGCAAGGACTGGCCTGTCTCCCAAGATTTGTGAAAGTGTTGGGTCATCCTTTAGGATAGGTTGTAGATCCTTAATAATGCGTTGGAGGGGTTTTAGTTGGGGACTGAAGGTGACGGCTAGTGGCGTTCTGTTATTTTCTTTGTTAGGCCTGTCCTGTAGTAGGTGACTTCTGGGAACTCTTCTGGCTCTATCAATCTGTTTCTTTACTTCTGCAGGTGGGTATTGTAGTTGTAAGAAAGCTTGACAGAGATCTTGCCCATGCTACACTTATTCTGTGGTTAAATAGAAACTTCAGTCTACAGAGCTATAAATCCAGCCCCCTGCATTACCACTAAACAGAGCTACTAGATCACTGAATCATACCTACTCTATTTTTGGAGAGCCACAGTTCAGGAAAACATTGTTTGATTACTTTAAAGTTTTGTAGAAAAGTTCTCTTAGCCCCACATAACTAACCTCACAGTTTGAGGTTGACACACATTTTTTGATAGATTTTAGAGGTTGAATCCAAATCAGGCACATAATTGAAAGTCATTTGTAATAACTATGGATCAACTGCAGCTACTGCATAATTTAGGCTAATCTTTGGAAGAGGTGAGACTACAATTTAGGACCCCCAGGCTCTCAGTATTGTGAACATTTTTCCAGACTAAAAGGGCATTTTGATAGGGAATGAAACAGCAGGAAGGTCCTTTTCCCAAGTGTTAAGTATCCTAAAACATTAGGAAGTTCTGGGGACAGGTTAAGGGTTTTCTGAAGATGAGCTGGCTCTCTGTGAAATTAAGTTAGCTTTGCATGTGTAAACAGCGCATTGTTCCTCAGGTACACGTTTAACAAGCTCAGCAAAAGCCTTCTACTGAACATGCTCAGTGTGCAGTTTTCAAATGCTCATAGCTCATTCAAATCAAAGCCAACTCACTTCAGACTGAGGTCGTACAATCTTCCTCAGTGAGGACTTGTTCCATGCCAAACTGCAGATTTCACACTACAGCTAATTTGACTAAAGCCATGTTTATGGACATGGCAAGACATTTTTCTGTAATACATGACTCTTCCCCTCCCCATCCTCTCACTCAAGAGCAGCAGAGTAGAAGCATTGCCCTTTTGAGCGGACTGACTTAGTTCAGTGAGCAACTTCCACCTTTTTGGGAATGAGAGGAAAGGACCAGAGAGGGCAAGCAGGAAAAGTAATGTGGTCACAGAAGAAACAAAGCAACTCAGATGCAGTTAGGTCTTTTTCATGAAGGCAGGGAGTGAGGGAGAAAAGCTAAAAAAAAATTCACAGGCTAGGAACAGACGGCAGAGCGTAGAATAGCCCCTAAGCCTTTATTCTTTTCCCCAGGATGGAAGGAGGACACTAAATGGCTTCAGAGGCACCATTTAAAAGGTGGGTAAAGGAGGCAAGAGACAGAAGGCTAAGGGTATGTCTACACTACACTACAACCTATGGGAGGTCAACTTACAGCCACTGCAGTAATTATTACGGTGGTTCACGTCCACACCACTCTCCTTTTGTTGGTGGTGTGTCCCCTCATCAGAAGTGAGGAGTGGGAAGCCAAGACCCTGGGGGCAGCCCAGCTCCAAGTGGGGAGCCTGGGCAGCAGCCCAGCTGGGAAGAAGGAGCTGGGAGCCAGGGACAGCCCGGCTGGGAGTGGAGAGGACTTTGTCCTTTGCAGGGCTCCAGCAGGGAGCTGTGAAATTGACAAGAATGACAGCCAACAGTCAATGTAAGCAATCCCTAACTACACCAACATAAGCCCTACACCTCTCGTGGAGTTATGTCGTCGGTGTAGTATGGCACTTGCATCGGTGGGAGCAAGGCTGTAGTGTGTACACTGACATAGGCTGATATAAGCTGCCTTTCATCGACATAACTGTGTAGTGTAGAACAGAGCTAAGGAAGAGAGAACTGATGCCCTAATGGCCTCCTGTATAGAGGCCAGCATTCATTCATTTGATTTGGCTGGGAAACCAGCATTAACTGACCTATTTGGTTGGGCAGCACTGATTTGGTTGGGAAAGACAAAACTGATAGCTCTTCTGGACATAGAATTGAGCTATTTCAGGGAAGTGAAGAAGTGTCAATGAGAATTACACTTTTTCGGGGACATGGCATGGCAACACATGTACTCCTCACCCAGGCTAGTAGGATTACTTTGCACTTGAGTGGAAGGATGTTTTCATGCCTCAACAGCTGCAATTGCTACCAGACACCTACTATAATACCCTGCTTGTTTATTGGCCCAGATAGAATGAAGTTCTACTTTACAAAGTTAGGAAAAATAAGTTCAAAGTTTCTGACACAGTATCTGAAATTGCATGTGCAAAGCACACATTAACATACACGTCAAATAACTGTGTGCACAGCTACTCAATTTAGGCACACTAGTGGGTGCCTGTTAAAAATTTGCAAGCATAGTTTCAGATGCTGCTTTGAAGCCCTCTGAATATATGGCTCTAAGATTTTGTAAATTAAAAACTAAAGGAATGTGACAAGATTTGATGTTGGGTAAAGTCAAGAGTGAGAGTTCATCATGAAGCTTTTAATGGCCAGGCTACCTACTACACAAATGAGTGTAAAACTATCTTGAATGAAGTACTCCAGGTGTCAACAGGTCTTGGATGGAAATAATTTCTTCTCCCCATTTTGTACATTTAAGAGAGAAGATTAAAATTAGCAGAACGCTACACTTCAGAGCAGCTTTGAGAATTTATTTTTAACTGAACAGATGGATTTCACTCATGGAGTGTAGACAGTATCTGAATCCAGGTCAGGTACGGTACTGATACAATGAGATATTCCACTCTTCAGCAAATGAGTGGTATAAAGAATGGGCACTAAAATAAGGTGCAGTACAATGCGTCAGACTGGTATATTTAGACTGGGAGGTTTAGGCAGGACATTAGGAAAAACTTCCTAACTCTCAGGGTGGTTAAGCACTGGAATAAATTTCCTAGGGAGGCTGTGGAATCTCTATCATTGGAGATTTTTAAGAGCAGATTAGACAAACACCTTTCAGGGATGCTCTAGATAATAGTTAGTCCTGCCATGAGTGCAGGGGACTGGACTAGATAACCTCTCAAGTCCCTTCCAGTGCTACGATTCTATGATTTGTTGCTCTCTTAGCTCTTCAGTCCCATTGCAATTTGCATTTTATCCTCTCAGATGTGGGTTTGAGAAACTCTTCACCCTAAATATAAGAGGCTAAATATAAGAAATTTCCACAATATTCATTGTAGATTTTGATTTCATCTTTGGGATGAATGCATAGGAGTTCAAAGTCAGCTCCAAATGTATTTTATAGTTACCAATACCTCAAGCCTGATGAAGCCAAACTTCATGCTCCTGAGCACTGGTTCAGTACAGTCAGACAAATCAATGTCTGTTTGCACTCTGAGCTAATTTGTCACAAATGAATTCAGAAAATGCATTTACTTGACCTTCTTCTTTTAATTCATCTCATTTTCCCTTCAATTCCTTTCCTGGCCAGGGAAGATAATCTAATTAAGTCTCCTGTTGAAAGTAGCACTGTGTTGGTTGATGTCTTCTTTTGTACCCTGGCCAACTGAAAATGATTGACATTAATAACAACCCATATGGCAGTTAGTCTCCCTACTGCTCGCAATAGCAGTGACTGATCCAGAGCCAGCCACCCATGTTTTAAACATGCTGGGAAACAAAAATGTGCTCACATACCTGGCAGCAATAAGAGCACACTCACTGATGGATGGGAATAAATATAAAGGGTGATAGCGCTGTAATAAAACAATGATGATAACCTCAAATTATTTATTGCAGAGCCGGAACACTGATGCCTGCGCAGGCTAAACTACAAATGGAAGTTGTCATCAATGGATGACTTGCAGAGAAAAAACATGGCCCATTTTAATTTGGAAGTTGCAATCTCATTGTTTAGGGCGAAAGCTATTATCGGAGATAACAATGATCGACAGAGGATCAAGGGAAACAATGAAAGCTAATATTTAACCTCTCAGCCCAGGAGGTTTATTGGAACCAGTGGCCTCCTTTTAAATAGAATTTCAGAGTGTCCTCTTAGGAATTTGAAAAAAATTAGCAACTTCTTCCTTGGAATTTGAAGGCCTGCTCTAGATGCTGAATTTGCTAACAAGGCAGCAAGAGGTGTGATAAGTGATACTAGGAGCATTACCAAATAATATTATTCACATAATGACTGCCATTAAAAACTAATTCATCCTACAAGGAGGGAGGGAAGGACACAGAATAAAAACTACTGAAATTGCAAAATCTGATGTTCTATGGTCAGTGACTAAGGAAAAGTCTACTACTCACCATCACCCACCTCTGCTTACCGCACTTGTCCACAACAGCACATTGAAGTACACATTTAGAGATGCCACCTGGTACATTTTGTATATATTCTATGGCGTGAACTAAAATGTCGCCATAGAAACCTCTCAGGCCATGAGGCAGGTGTATTGCTGCAAAGGATTTGGAGGGGAGGGTTACAAATTCAGGTTCCCGTGGCCACATTTTTGTTCAAAGGCTGAAGAACCAAATTGAAATGTGTCAATTTTTCTTTTGGAGCAATAGATAGAAGGGGGGTGGGGGAAAGAATAGTGCAATGTTTTCTCCACTGGCACTTGTAAACATCGCAAAGTGTGATTAGGAAAATAGCCCTTTGGTAAACTGATGTAATAAGAACTCAAAACAGAAACACTGTCACTGACTGCCACCACCAGAAGATTTTGAACAAACAATTGTGTGTGATCATAAAAAATGAAGCAGAGAGATCCAGGAATAACAAACATCAACGAGGTGGGTAACAATTTAACAGAACTGCATTAAAAGTCTTTGGTACTAATCACAAATGGGCTTTAAGGCTTCAAACTCCCCCCAGAATATAAAATATTTCACGACAACCAAAGGCACATATAAGACCAATAAGATGATACAGCAGGAGAGCCTGCAAGTGCAAGAAATCTCATGGCACTTCATTTGATATTTTTATTGTTTGTAAGAAAAAGGAATAGATACTTATATTGGAATGACTTATATTGCCAACATGGGACCCTGAGCATCTGAAAATGGATGCATCAGTTAATAAACCTGTGACTCACATGCCCTCCAATTTTTCCTCCTTAGTCTTTCAGCTTCCCCTCCCCCTATATGTTCACCACCATAGCCTGATGGCAACACAACTCACTAGAAGCAGGCGCTTCTGTCCAGAGACTTGACAGAGACTGAGGGTGGGGGGGTTGTAGGTTCCAGAAACGCTTTACCTTCAGCACCTCTCCTATGGGCTTCTCTTTGGGGGGAGAGGGGAATGTATGTGAAACTACGCAAACAAACAGTAAAAAAAATAATTAAAATAGGGAGAAAATGAACTTAAAACAAAGAATGTTTGTTTACCAGACCTAGACTTGCACTTCTCATAAGTTACAGTAGATAGGTATTCTCTCAGCTTAGTTACTGACCCACATAAGGAAAGTGAATAGCTTACCTCTCAAGACCAATACCCTCTAGTCTGACTGGCTGTCTCTTTGGCTGTCCCAGAACCAACTCTTTCCTTGTCCTTGCTGGACACATTTAATAAGTCACATCCTCAGTTTTCTGAAGGCAGATACTCAACAGGGGTTGGTAAATAGTTTCTTTCTTCACCCCCTACGAGATGGTCCACTGAGGAAGCAGTCATGAACTATGGAAAGAGGCCCAGGACCTCTGTGACAAACTCATAAACATAAGCAACCTAATTTTCAGAGATGGTGAACACCTGCAGTTCTCACTGAAGAAACTGGGAATTGCATGTATTCAGCACCTATAAAAATCACACCACTGAAAACCATTTTAAAACTAAAATTTAAGAATGAATCATTCAAAAATAGGGACTGTGTCTGAAGCACATTTTAAGAATGACAAGAATACTGAAAGATACTAATTCTAAGCACTTATCTATTTTTAGAAAATTCCTTTTAGTACTTTTAATTGCAGTTCAGGACCTTCAGGAACCTAGGACTCAGACCCAATCAAGAACCTATTTAGAAGGAACTCCAGTATATCCCTGGTTGGGAGACAAAAATGTCCTTTCAAGAGCATCATGGGGATTAAGTTCTCAGAATTCCCTGAAACGCCCAATTTTGTGGATAGTTTATATGGTTGAGTGGGAAGTCCATGAGTTCTCAGTATTCATACTCTAGAA
The DNA here is from genome assembly GCF_965140285.1 of Lepidochelys kempii. Classification (NCBI taxonomy): domain Eukaryota; kingdom Metazoa; phylum Chordata; order Testudines; family Cheloniidae; genus Lepidochelys; species Lepidochelys kempii. Next base: position 113,156,732 of record NC_136382.1, on the reverse strand, counting down.
GGTAAAACCTTTCAGTTCCAGGCCAAGGGCCTTAGGTCTGAGACTTTGAGAGGATCCTTTGGACTGGGAGGTTCAAGGTTGCTCAGCTGACATCTGTTGGAGTCAGGGGTTATGGATATCTGGGCCATTCATTTCTGGTAACTGCTTGAGGACTCAGTGATTTGTTCTCATTCTCTTGCATCCAACTGGTGTCTTCTTAGTTGAGTGATAGGCCACTCATTTGCTTAAATGCAGGCACTTTTAATCATTAGATGCCTTATGTTTGAGCTCCTTGCAAATAGCTACTGTTCTTAATAGGGCTTGGCAAACTCCCAAAACACAATTTCCGTATCTGGTCACTCTCACACAAAATAACTGGAATCTCTGGATAGCAAATACTTGGAGTTTTCAGAAGAAATACCAACTATGAAATCTTTCCTTGAGCGACTGAACTAGAATCAGGAAATGTCTGACAGAATCCCAGAAGTGGGCCATATGCCGATAAGATACTAAGAATTCCACTGAAAAAATACATGAAAAAAGCCAAAGCTCTCGAGTACTTGAAAGAGCTTGTTACTATATATATATATATATACTCTCATATAGGTGGGCTTCTGACAAGTCATCTATGACCTTTCTGTCTTAGACCGGCAAGAAGAGTCAAGCATGAGCACTCATTCATAAAGCTCATTGGTGGTGCAGCAAAGATCTGTGATCTTTAAGCCCTACTAAAATGGTTTTACAGCTGTGCAACAAAATAGTGTACTATCCTCCTTTATTGCTGATATTTCAGTGCAGGATTACTGTCATTTTGGATTGTCCATTCGAGCTCAAAGGCCAAAGTTGTGAGAAGCAAGGCAACTCAGCAATATTGCTTGGATAAAAAACAGCTGTCAGGATCAATAAATGACAGATTGGCACACACAAAAGGAAACTGGAAGGATAAAGACAAATCACACCTCTAACTTCAGCCTTCCAAAAGACCATCAAATTAACTGCATGTGCAGACTGGCTGTATAGGGTGTGCTGCTTTGCTGCATCAGTAAGAAAAGCAATAAGTCAGTGTGGCAAAATGCAGGCCTGGGTAAAACCACACTGACATAAGGGAGCCCAAACAGAAAGTTTAATGGCACTGATAGGCTAGGTGACCCTACTGCATCCTGCAATACAGAAAATTCAGAAGGCGGAGGTAAAAATGAAGCACTGGATGAGGCCACACTGACACACACATGTTTGAGGGAGGCAGGGGAACAGAGGTTCGACTGGCACTAGTATGCTGGCAGTATGGGCCTGAATGCTCTCCTGACTCCCTGAGGAAGTGGCAAGAGTGGAGAAATGGCAGATTTGGCCATGCTGAGCAAATCTAAGTCTGACAGAGCTGAGAGGAGAACAGAATCAGTGCAGAGAGCCCTCAGGCTGCCCTGATGTCATGGTTATGGTACCAAACACAGGAAACTGAGCCATTTGAGTGTTTTTATGTTTGTTTCTGTTTTAAAACTGTGGTTTTGGTTTCAAAGCCTATGGGAGTCAGAGCTGCCCTCAAAATAGGGGACTCTCAGAATCACTGAAGGGCAGAGGTTCAAGATACAGACCACAAAGACTGGCTAAGCCCTTCCTAGGACAATTAGGGCAGAAATACATGACTACTGTGGCAATTTGAAAGGGTAGTAGAGAGTTGGCTCTTGCACCATACATTTTTTCCTGCCCCTCTAACAGATGCTATATTCCACTCCAGATAAGACAGAAAAGTCAGCTAAGGATCTCCAGCTTATTGCTTCCAAAATACCAGGTCCTGGTGTTGAATTTCTGCCCCAAGCAGTTTAAGGCTTGCCTGCCACTACTGCCACCTTTTAGCTTGGCCTGGAGCATGGAGTAGCCTGGAGATTTTGCAGAGCCATGTCCTGCTGCTGAACTTTTTCAACAGCTTAAGTTTTGCCTGGCATGTTGCTGTTGAGTGGGGGAAGCCGGGCTGTGTGTGCGACTCTTTGATATTAGCTGGGTCTGCTACACTACTTTGTTTCTCAGTTACAACTTCCTGCCGACTTCTGTTCTCCAAAATCCTCTCCCTGCCATGGAGACAGCAAGGAGAGGGGGAAAAGAAAAATATAATGGGAAACACTCCTGCCTGGAGGTAGAGAGAAGAGACCCTGAGAGGAAATTCCTTCTTCTTTGAGCAGAGGCTAGACACTGGGGAGTAAGAGGAAATCAGCTCTCTGAATAGCTCTGCTTGCAGGCACTACACTGTGAAGCTGGGAGTGTGGCTGGGGAGTGGGTATAATACAAAAATTAAAAAAGAACTTCTGTGCTTGGAAGATGAGGAGGAATAACCCAGTTGTAATGGATCACTGGTCATCACCACATGGGAGGAATAAGATTTCTGCAGATGATACTGTTCCACTTGCCTGCTGGGCTAGTTTAGGACAGTGGAAATGTCTCCAAGCAATTTGAAGGTAACTAGAAGTGTTACAGGTAGTTTCCTGTAACTATACTTCAGAAAATTCCACAGCAGCTTTCAAATCTCAGGACAAACTTGTATTTTTCTGAATGTTGGAAATACACATAGGGACTATCAACCTTTTAATGATTTTTAGATGTCTTGACATTTGGGTTTCCAACTTGACACACTTTAAAGGGGTCCTTGTTTTAAGTGGGTGGTTGCTCATAATTCTTTGAAAGTCAGGCCTCTTTAAGGTGTAACAAATTGAGCACACAAAACTGAGGCACCCAAATTCACTAGTCACTTTGCACATTTTATTCACTCTTGGCTACAGCCATTTCCTGAGCATCCAATACTATTTTTCTTGTCCGATTTGCTTGACAAAAAAAAAAAAGAAAAAAAAAGTGCAACTTGTTTCAATCCCCTCCACCGCATTCCCCCCTCCTGTCAGCCCCCAGAAGCCCACCTCCCTAGATAGTCAATTCCTTAGTCACTCTAAGATGTACTGTAAGATGTTCTATTGGGCTACACTCTAGGGTAATTAGGAAACTTAAACTAGTAGAAAATGAAGCCACCCACTAAGTGATAGATACTTTGTGCCAGGAACACATCACACCAATGCTCTATAATCTACACTTTCTACCTTTTAATTTCCACAGTTTCAAGGTATTGGTTTTGACCCTGTAAATGGTTTGGGACACAGCTATGCAAGGGACTGCTTGTCTCCTTTAGTAAATTTCTGCAGCTGTAATCAGCGCAGGTGCTCAAACTGTCAGCAAGCTCTTGTAGGACCTGAACCAATGAATACTGGAGCCAACGAGAGACTTTGCATTGACTTCCATGGGCTTTGGATCAGGCCCTTAGAAGGGAAGATTCTGGTGGCAGTCATTTCTATTGTGCATACAGGCCAACAGTTTACTGCCCAGTAATGAGCAGTAAGACTTTAACCCGTCCTCATGGAATCTGTGTACATCACCCACTACTTAGTGACAAGTCTAAGGATAGTGGGAATCCTTGTGAACTCCAATCTCATATAACAAGGTAAAATATTAGGCTGCTCCCACACTAACTTCATTTCTGTCATTCTACAAAAACACTTTTCAATAAAATAAAACTGCAGTTAAAAAGAAGCTAAAATTTAATAGAAACTTACCTTCCTCACCACACAAAAATCAGTCATAATACTCTTTTCAACCTAAAAAGCACCTTTATTAGTACATTTTTCAGTTTGATATTGCATTTATAACATCTTTCCTTACAGTCCAAGTTATTATGCAAAGCATTCAAACATTTTGGACAGTGAGAAACAAACAGGAACCAAAAAACCTAGCTTTGGTAACCCTTGCTGTGCGGAAATTGAATGATAACTTTCTCTGCAGGTGTACACAGATTTATATGTAATCATGTCTGTACCAACTAACCAATCAGTACCTAGACACTATCTAAATACCAGGCTCCCTGTAGTGATTCTAATATTCTGTCTATGCTCTCACAACTAATAGTTTTTTCTCCCTTTTAACATTTATAGAAGGAGAAAAACTTTGTACATGGTTCAGATTAGATTTGTATCTTCATCTTTACAAGAAGATATTTTGGGTTGAGCAAAACACACAGCGCAAGTAAGCAAAAAGGTTACTTAAAAACCTCTCATTAAAAATCCCCCCACAACAATGGGTAACAGCCTAGAAAACAGTCTTTACTAATCACTTCTATCATTTGACATGACTAGAGGTGTAAGACTATGTCATCCTTTTTACCACTAAACTTGATCATATACATAGTTCCATTCTATCAAGGATTAGACACACTCTGAGAATAGTTTAGGAGAAAGTCAGAGGAAGAGACAATTGAGGTTTTCCTCTGAGTGATGGCACCTACACGATTGTGACATATGTTCCATAAATACATACTTCAAGTAAGAAGATTAGACAGAGGTTGTTGGTTTTTGTTTTGTTTGTTTGTTTTTAAAATTGGCAGGGTAGGGTAGGATAAAGGTGGATAAGATAAATTACTGTTAGCCATTCACCTTTGCTCACTTGGCTCTAGTTCAGAGTCCTAATTCGCTCAGGGCCCAATTCTCCTCTTTGATAATTGATAGAAAAGCCACTGAAATCAAATGGAGTTACACTGATGCAGAACTACAGTAACTTGGATCAGAATCAGGCCCTCACCCTCTAAACTGAGTGCCTTGCATAAATGACAGGTTTCAGAGTAGCAACCGTGTTAGTTTGTATCCGCAAAAAGAAAAGGAGTACTTGTGGCACCTTAGAAACTAACAAATTTATTTGAGCATAAGCTTTCGTGAGCTACAGCTCACTTCATCGGATGCAAGTGAGCTGTAGCTTGCGAAAGCTTATGCTCAAATAAATTTGTTAGTTTCTAAGGTGCCACAAGTACTCCTTTTCTTTTTACCCTCTAACCTGTATCTCAGAACTTTTTAGTGATGACTTTGTTCTGTCTCACTTAGATGACCTTCTACTACTTTCTTTTTCATACTGTCCTTTTTCTAGCACATCTACTCCACTGTTTCACACAATCTCTGCAAGTTATCAGCATCACCATTTTTCAGAACTGAACTAAAACCAATCTTACAAACTTTGGCTGTGAAAGCAGCAGTTCTCACTGTTACAAAGTAACTTACTCAAAAGGAAATAAAGTCAACTCACCCATATTTAAACACTGCATTTCCACTTAGTTCCAAATGCCTTTTTTATAGAGGAGAGAAAGAGGTGGGTGAAGTAATATCTTTCATTGGACTAACATCTGCTGATGAGAGACAAGCTTTCAAGCCACACAAAGCTCTTCAGGTCTGGGGAAAGGTATCCTGAGGGTCACAGTTAAATACAAAGGTGGAACAGATTGTTTAGCACAAGTAGTTAACACATATCATAAGAGACCACTAAAGGTGAAGTGGCCAGTTATGTGGGTGAACCTGGACAATCACTATGTATTCCATTGAACTCTCACAGAAAAATAATACAAAAAACCACCTTATCACCCGTGGGCAAACACTTTTCACAAAACGATCTCTCCACATCTGATCTCTCAATCCTCATCCTCAAAGAGAACCTGGATACCACCTTCAAAAGACAAGCTATAAAAAACTTTGCTAGACACTAAAGATCTGTTCCACCTTATATTTAGCTATGACACTGAGCACCTTTCCCAGACCTGAAGAAGAGCTCTGTGTAGCTGGAAAACTTGTCTCTTTTACAAAACAGAAGTTGGTCCAATAAGAGATCTTGCCTCACCCACTTTGTCTCTCTAATATCCTGAGACAAGTGCACCTACAACATTTTTAATAAAGGTACATTCTCTTTCAGTCTCTCTTATGCTGACTTCTCAGCTTGCAGGGGAGACATGCTTTATGCTAGGACTCCACTTATAAGAAAGTTTGTAAGAGTTCTCCTGTCCTCCCCCACCTTTTTGGGGGGATAATTTTCCCACATTTCCCATACTGTGTAAACATAAAGCTTTTGCTGGAAACGTCAAGGTCTTTTATTTTGCCAACTCTATTTCCCTTCTGCTTACTCACTACTAAACTCAGTCAGATTCAGGGTAAGTTTTTTGAGAAAATGAAAATGAAGTAAATCTGCATGCTGGAAGTGCATATATCACTCTTATTATGCAAATGATTGTTTTGAGAAGAATAAAAGGCTGTAAATATTTTGAGAAGTGGGCCCCAGTGCCTCTTAAGTATCCAAACTGTGCTGTGTGTTTTGTAATTATGTAATATATAGAATACCAGCTGGTTTGAATTGTGCTCAAGGGGTTTGGATGATCTTGAAGAGCTCTGCTTCCACAGTGGGAGCCAAAAATCAAGCAAGTAATACTATGAAGTCAGACCAAATTGACATTGAGTTGTTGGCTTCTGACGCATTTTAAAACAGATGTTAATGCTGTACATTGTTGTGATTTTTAAAGGACTGTTTTAAATAAAGCATCATTTTTATGACAAATTTATATTTCATTATGTAGGACTTCTCTCAGAAGTACAATTGTATATTTTCTTAAGCAAAAAAATAGCCAGATGTTTGATTCATGCTGCTGTTGGAGGGAGCTGGAGGGGGATATTATTTTGCTGTCAATGTGGTTTGGGGGATGATAAATATATTGTGACACATATAGAGAGTGACTGTTGCTTTCAAGCAGCGTCCTATGAGCAAACTTGTAATGTATTATAGGACAGCCAGTTGTAAAACAGTTAACTTTTTCCTCAATTTGTAATTTTTTTTTGAACAGCTCTATTTACTAGGGAGATGTTGCAGATGGTTTTCATTGGTTTACAAAAAAGAAACAGAATATCCCCCAGAACTCAGTTCCCTGGTGTGGGCAGGTGCATGCAATAAAATACTAAATAAGTTACAGGGCCATGATCAGTAATCAGAGGAAAGGGAAGATGACACACTTCTCAGACTCTGGGCTCAACTACGCCACTAAGGAAACAGCAGAATTTCTCTGTACAGTTTCCCACGGAGTACTGCTTCACTCAGCATGCGTTGCAACTTAAAACAACCCTTCACTGAGGCACATCTCTGGTTTTGTAACAGACAAGTCCCCCTTCCCTCCGCATCTGCTAATATTTAGGTGCTGTTCCTTCTAGGCCAAAAGCATGGTAACCCCAAAAAAGAATTATGTACAATGTGGTCATGACAATTACCAGAGAGCTAAACACAATGGTTGGTTGCTCATGTTTCTGTTTAGCGTAACGAGTGAGAAAGAAGTCCTGCCAAATCTCAGGTACTCCTCAAGGTATATAAAGTAATACTAGGATTTTCCAAACAAAACACTCAGAAGTACAGATAATGGTTCAACCGTCACCTCTGCTGCCTCAGCAATCATTATTCACAGTCAAAACTTGCTAGCACTTCAAACAATTTTTATTTGCAAAAGCCTGGGCATCACTATGTTCCTCTCACAATACTAGGTCAAAATCTGCCCAAGTCTCAAGGATTTGATGGTTGCCATGTGACACACATGGCCAGCCCATATTTTTTCCCTCATGACCTTAGCAATCCTCCACTCTGATCCTCTGACAGCAATTCTGTTGATTTTAAGCTGCTTTGCGTCCTGTTTTGTCTGATCTGAGATGTGGGAAATGGAGAGTTAAGAGATTACTGGGGCCATCAAACAAAGCAGTTACAAAAGAAACAGGGTTCAGGAACTGCTTAGTGTGATGAAAATAAGACATTAGTGTGACGGTTCTCAGGGTGCCCAGGACAAAAAGTCACCCTGTTCCCCCCCTGCCACCAATGAAAGGGAATATTGCCTGTTCTTAGCAGATGTCAGCTCTGTACCACCACTAGCCAGTTAGCCACTCGAGCACCCTCCTCAGGGCTGTGCCAGCCCTAACTTCCTCTTGCAGGTTAACAGTATGGGTTCACTCCAGTCCAAGTCCCTTTGGGTATGTCTACACTACGGAATAAGGTCGAATTTATAGAAGTCGTTTTTTTTAGAAATCGGTTTTATATATTCGAGTGTGTGTGTCCCCACAGAAAATGCTCTAAGTGCATTAAGTGCATTAACTCGGCGGAGCGCTTCTACAGGACCGAGGCAAGCGTCGACTTCCGGAGCGTTGCACTGTGGGTAGCTATCCCACAGTTCCCGCAGTCTCCGCTGCCCATTGGAATTCTGGGTTGAGATCCCAATGCCTGATGGGGCTAAAACATTGTCGCAGGTGGTTCTGGGTACATATCGTCAGGCCCCCCTTCCCTCCCTCCCTCCGTGAAAGCAAGGGCAGACAATCGTTTCGCACCTTTTTTCCTGAGTTACCTGTGCAGACGCCATACCACGGCAAGCATGGAGCCCGCTCAGGTAACCGTCACCCTATGTCTCCTGGGTGCTGGCAGACGCGGTACGGCATTGCTACACAGTAGCAGCAACCCATTGCCTTCTGGCAGCAGACGGTGCAGTACGACTGGTAGCCGTCCTCGTCATGTCCGAGGTGCTCCTGGCCACATCGGCTGGGAGCGCCTGGGCAGACATGGGCGCAGGGACTAAATTTGGAGTGACCTGACCAGGTCATTCTCTTTAGTCCTGCAGTCAGTCCTATTGAACCGTCTTATGGTGAGCAGGCAGGCGATACGGATTGCTAGCAGTCGTACTGTACCATCTTCTGCTGGGCAGGCAAGAGATGAGGATGGCTAGCAGTCGTACTGTACCATCTTCTGCCGAGCAGCCATGAGATGTGGATGGCATGCAGTCCTTCTGCACCGTCTGCTGCTAGCCAAAGATGTAAAAGATAGATGGAGTGGATCAAAACAAGAAATAGACCAGATTTGTTTTGTACTCATTTGCCTCCTCCCCTGTCTAGGGGACTCATTCCTCTAGGTCACACTGCAGTCACTCACAGAGAAGGTGCAGCGAGGTAAATCTAGCCATGTATCAATCAGAGGCCAGGCTAACCTCCTTGTTCCAATAAGAACAATAACTTAGGTGCACCATTTCTTATTGGAACCCTCCGTGAAGTCCTGCCTGAAATACTCCTTGATGTAAAGACACCCCCTTTGTTGATTCTAGCTCCCTGAAGCCAACCCTGTAAGCCGTGTCGTCAGTCGCCCCTTCCTCCGTCACAGCAATGGCAGACAATCATTCTGCGCCTTTTTTCTGTGCGGACGCCATACCAAGGCAAGCATGGAGGCCGCTCAGCTCACTTTGGCAATTAGGAGCACATTAAAAACCACACGCATTAGCCAGCAGTATATGCAGCACCAGAACCTGGCAAAGCGATACCGGGCGAGGAGGCGACGTCAGCGCGGTCACGTGAGTGATCAGGACATGGACACAGATTTCTCTGAAAGCATGGGCCCTGCCAATGCATGCATCGTGGTGCTAATGGGGCAGGTTTATGCTGTGGAACGCCGATTCTGGGCTCGGGAAACAAGCACAAACTGGTGGGACCGCATAGTGTTGCAGGTCTGGGATGATTCCCAGTGGCTGCGAAACTTTCGCATGCGTAAGGGCACTTTCATGGAACTTTGTGACTTGTTTTCCCCTGCCCTGAGGCGCATGAATACCAAGATGAGAGCAGCCCTCACAGTTGAGAAGCGAGTGGCGATAGCCCTGTGGAAGCTTGCAACGCCAGACAGCTACCGGTCAGTTGGGAATCAATTTGGAGTGGGCAAATCTACTGTTGGGGCTGCTGTGATGCAAGTAGCTCACGCAATCAAAGATCTGCTGATATCAAGGGTAGTGACCCTGGGAAATGTGCAGGTCATAGTGGATGGCTTTGCTGCAATGGGATTCCCTAACTGTGGTGGGGCCATAGACGGAACCCATATCCCTATTTTGGCACTGGAGCACCAAGCCGCCGAGTACATAAACCGCAAGGGGTACTTTTCAATAGTGCTGCAAGCTCTGGTGGATCACAAGGGATGTTTCACCAACATCAACGTGGGATGGCCGGGAAAGGTACATGACGCTCGCATCTTCAGGAACTCTGGTCTGTTTCAAAAGCTGCAGGAAGGGACTTTATTCCCAGACCAGAAAATAACTGTTGGGGATGTTGAAATGCCTATATGTATCCTTGGGGACCCAGCCTACCCCTTAATGCCATGGCTCATGAAGCCGTACACAGGCAGCCTGGACAGTAGTCAGGAGCTGTTCAACTACAGCCTGAGCAAGTGCAGAATGGTGGTAGAATGTGCATTTGAACGTTTAAAGGCACGCTTGTGCAGTTTACTGACTCGCTTAGACCTCAGCGAAACCAATATTCCCACTGTTATTACTGCTTGCTGTGTGCTTCACAATATCTGTGAGAGTAAGAGGGAGACGTTTATGGCGGGCTGGGAATCATAGAATCATAGAATCATAGAATATCAGGGTTGGAAGGGACCCCAGAAGGTCATCTAGTCCAACCCCCTGCTCAAAGCAGGACCAAGCAGGGAGGTTGAGGCAAATCGCCTGGCTGCTGGTTACGCGCACAGCCAGACACCAGGGCGGTTAGAAGAGCACAGGAGGGCGCGGTACACATCAGAGAAGCTTTGAAAACCAGTTTCATGACTGCCCAGGCTACAGTGTGAAAGTTCTGTTTGTTTCTCCTTGATGAAACCCCCCGCCCCTTGGTTCACTCTACTTCCCTGTAAGCTAACCACCCTCCCCTCCTCCCTTCAATCACCCCTTGCAGAGGCAATAAAGTCATTGTTGCTTCACATTCATGCATTCTTTATTCATTCATCACACAAATAGGGGGATGACTACCAAGGTAGCCCAGGAGGGGTGGTGGAGGAGGGAAGGAAAATGCCACACAGCACTTTAAGCACAGCACTTTAAAAGTTTACAACTTTAAAATTTATTGAATGACAGCCTTCTTTTTTTTGGGCAATCCTCTGTGGTGGGGTGGCTGGTTGGCCGGAGGCCCCCCCACCGCGTTCTTGGGTGTCTGGGTGTGGAGGCCATGGAACTTGGGGAGGAGGGCGGTTGGTTACACAGGGGCTGTAGTGGCAGTCTGTGCTCCAGCTGCCTTTGCTGCAGCTCAACCACACACTGGAGCATACTGGTTTGGTCCTCCAGCAGCCTCAGCATTGAATCCTGCCTCCTCTCATCACGCTGCCGCCACATTTGAGCTTCAGTCCTGTCTTCAGCCCACCACTTACTCTCTTCAGCCTGCCACCTCTCCTCCCGGTCATTTTGTGCTTTCCTGCACTCTGACATTATTTGCCTCCACGCATTCGTCTGTGCTCTGTCAGTGTGGGAGGACAGCATGAGCTCGGAGAACATTTCATCGCGAGTGCGTTTTTTTTTTCTTTCTAAGCTTCACTAGTCTCTAGGAAGGAGAAGATCCTGTGATCATTGAAACACATGCAGCTGGTGGAGAAAAAAAAAGGGACAGAGGTATTTAAAAAGACACATTTTATAAAACAGTGGCTACAGTCTTTCAGGGTAAACCTTGCTGTTGACATTACATACATAGCACATGTGCTTTTGTTACTAGGTCGCATTTTGCCTCCCCCCACCACGTGGTTACCCCCTCAACCTTCTCCCCTCCCTGTGGCTAACAGCAGGGAACATTTCTGTTTAGCCACAGACAAACAGCCTAGGAGGAATGGGCTCCTCTGAGTGTCCCCTGAAGACAAGCACTTTATTTCAACCAGGTGACCATGAATTATATCTCACTCTCCTGAGGATAACACAGAGAGATAAAGAACGGATGTTGAACGTCAGCAAACATAAACTGCAATGCTTTGTTGTACAATGATTCCCAAGTACGTGTTACTGGCCTGGAGTGGTAAAGTGTCCTACCATGAAGGACACAATAAGGCTGCCCTCCCCAGAAACCTTTTGCAAAGGTTTTGGGAGTACATCCAGGAGAACCGCAAATGCCAGGGCAAAGTAATCCTTTCACATGCTTGCTTTTAAACCATGTATAGTATTTTAAAAGGTACACTCACTGGAGGTCCCTTCTCCGCCTGCTGGGTCCAGGAGGCAGCCTTGGGTGGGTTCGGGGGGTACTGGCTCCAGGTCCAGGGTGAGAAACAGTTCCTGGCTCTCGGGAAAACTGGTTTCTCCGCTTGCTTGCTGTGAGCTATCTACAACCTCATCATCATCATCATCTTCTTCGTCCCCAAAACCTGCTTCCGTATTGCCTCCATCTCCATTGAAGGAGTCAAACAACACGGCTGGGGTAGTTGTGGCTGAACCCCCTAAAATGGCATGCAGCTCATCATAGAAGCGGCATGTTTGGGGCTCTGACCCGGAGCGGCCGTTCGCCTCTCTGGTTTTCAGGTAGGCTTGCCTCAGCTCCTTCAGTTTCACGCGGCACTGCTTCGGGTCCCTGTTATGGCCTCTGTCCTTCATGCCCTGGGAGATTTTGATAAAGGTTTTGGCATTTCGAAAACTGGAATGGAGTTCTGATAGTACGGATTCCTCTCCCCAAACAGCGATCAGATCCCGTACCTCCCGTTCAGTCCATGCTGGAGCTCTTTTGCGATTCTGGGACTCCATCATGGTCACCTCTGCTGATGAGCTCTGCATGGTCACCTGCAGCTTGCCACGCTGGCCAAACAGGAAATGAGATTCAAAAGTTTGCGGTTCTTTTCCTGTCTACCTGGCCAGTGCATTTGAGTTGAGAGTGCTGTCCAGAGCGGCCACAATGGAGCACTCTGGGATAGCTCCCGGAGGCCAATACCATCAAATTGTGTCCACAGTACCCCAAATTCGAGCCGGCAAGGCCGATTTAAGCGCTAATCCACTTGTCGGGGTGGAGTAAGGAAATTGATTTTAAGAGCCCTTTAAGTCGAAATAAAGGGTTTCATCGTGTGGACGGGTGCAGGTTTACATCGATTTAATGCTGCTAAATTCGACCTAAAGTCCTAGTGTAGACCAGGGCTTTGAAGCATTCCCCTGCAGTGTCCAGTATCTTCACTCACAGAAATGCTAGGTCGGTGGTCCTCAAAAGACCACATCAGCCTGTAAGAACTAGCTCAGGACCAGCACTTTGCTTAACACCACAGCACTGAGTTATATTACAGTGAAATCAATAAAAAGTCTATTATCAAAGCCTAGAGATTCAGGAGATATTGAGTAAAGATATTGGCAACAAATGTTTGCATCCAAAAAAATCATAACACACTTTCTAGAGACTAAACTTAACTGTAAGTTAACCCCCTGTCTAAAGCAGTTTCTCTCACCCAAAGTCCTTTGCAGCATCTTCAACCAAAATTGGCTGAGATCCTGTTTTCATCAATGTAAACACACTGCCCATTTACTTCCTAGGTGTAGGATGAGGATATGTCTCTCTTTTGTCTCCTCTGTATATCCCCAAAGTTCATTGTCTGTGCTCAGACAGGATAATGACCTATTGCTTGTTTTTCTCTGTGTACTGCTTCCTTGTGTACTACATCTCTTCATTAATATCTGACTTTGTATGTAAATGGCCATCCATTATTTTACCTTTGAATACTTAATTTACATCCCAGCAGACAGGTGAACACTTGTCTTACCTTACCACTTGTCTGGAGGAAAACCTGTTTTTTACCCCTGCCTTGATATAGACTTTAAAACCACATTTGCACTATATAAACCTAACTCCTTGCATAATATCCCTACGTATACTTCACAGTGATAATAATGACCAGCCTGGCTTCCATTTGAGACATCACCTGACATTGTTTGGTGAACCAGAATGTTCATACCAGAATCAGGATATTCTTGTAACCCCCTTGCGAGTCATCATTAAGTGGTTCTTTGGGTCACATATACATTTAAACACACACTATTTCCTGAATATATAACTTTTCCAAAAGGCCTATTGCGAACAACATTTCCTACTTCAGATGCTAATATATAACAGTTATTCTATGTGCATGTAGCAGTTCCTAACCTAAAACCATACTAATATCCTTTTTTTCTTCTTGAATAAACACTGAAAAATGTTTTACATGTAATCAATAGCCTCTCTCTAGAGAGCTATGTAAAACAGCAAGCAGACAACCCCTTAGGTAAAGGAATAAAGTAGCAATTATATTATCAATTATTCAGCTGGATAACTACTTTAAAGAACAGAACATAGCTACATTAGTAGCTAATAACATTTAGCATCTTAACAGCCCATGATATCACTAGGGTATCTTTGAGAAGACAATGTTACTGGCCTACTGGGCAACTGATTCGTTGCAATAAGATACTGAGGAAGACATAAGCATTAAATACCTGCTACATGAGAATTTCCACAAAGCTTCTCATGTCATATTTTATTAAACACTTGAGATTGTTGCACAGATAAAGAAATGCAATCTTGCATACCTAGAAGAATGGACTCTTAAATGATTAGTAATTTTATATATTTTGTTAGTTAAACTTATTTTTTCTGTTATTTGTTACTCTTTACAGAAGAATGAAAATAATATTTTGTTTTCCTACAAATTTGGTTATTTCTCATTCACCAAATACTGATTTCTCTTTTTCTCAAATGGAGTTTCTAACTTGTCTATATAAAAATGGAATTCTGCAACCTGCCAGCCAAAAGGACCCAAAGATAAATCTGTATATGGAGATGGTTGGAACATTTAAAAATGTTTACGAAAACTGGGGAAAAAAATCAAAGAGGCTGCAATGTACGTAATTGTTTCTCAAGGGGGCAAGGGAGAACACAAGAGTGAGTGGATGTGGTACATGTGCACATATTTGCTTCTTGGTATCTAGGATACAATAACTCTCAATAACTGTATTAGTTTGCTGTATCAGAAATAGGAGACGGAGAGGAAAGCTTTGCCAACATGCCACTTAAACAGTGACCAGAATTTTCTTAATATAGGTGCGTAAATCCTTATACATCTAATTATAAGTGTCCTGTTTTTTCAGGGTGAAGAGAAACCCCACCTCCATATGAAGACAACTGGAGCTGCAGGTGCCCAGCAACTGAAAAACAGCCCACTTATATGAACTGAACTTTAGGCACCCACATTTGAAAATTGTGGCCCGTCTAGATTAATAAAAATAAGTTCAAAGAAAAAAAAGAGTGGCAAATTTAGGAGGAAAATACATTGTAACAATATTAAGATTAATATTGGGAGAGGATAACTCAGTGGTTTGAGCATTGGCCTGCTAAACCCAGGGTTGTGAGTTCAATCCTTGAGGGGGCCATTTAGGGATCTAGGTAAAAAATTGTGGATTGGTCCTGCATTGAGCAGGGGGTTGGACTAAATGACCTCCTGAGGTCCCTTCTAACCCTGATATTCTATGAAAACTTTTAAGGCTAAACTAGGTAACTGTGTCTCTTCAAGGCCCAGATCCTGTAATTAGTTCTGTACAGATGACCCCAGCCATCTGCCAGAGGTCAAATATGGAATCAAGGTCTAAGTTTCATTGATTATATTTGTTCTTATAAAAACAAATAGTCAAAAAGGTAATTTTCCTCAGTTTTTTCTCCTAGAATCATCTTCTGCAACTGGATTTCACTGATTGCTTGTGATTCAAGGACATGACTGTGCAGGAAATTCATCACAGCAGGCTAACGGGATGAGGTACTCCATTTATGTTCTAAAACCCCACAGGCTTCTTGGTAATATGTCTGCAGACCAGCTATAGGTCAGTACCCAGTTCTCAGAGAATATCAGTGCCTGACTTCTAGACAAAGCAAGAGAGCAGCATGATTTTTAGCTTCACAACACAGCATGTGGTACCAAGAAAGGAATCCATTCCATTGGGAATATGGGAATAAAAATACCCTTTGCATATGGAAACAATAAGATCAGACTAAAAGCTTCACGTACTACATCCTTGTTTCAAAAGAAACTTCCAACTTTTATTTCAAACTATAACTATCTGCAAATGCAAAAAGTCCAAGATCCTTTCAACTAAGCTGCCAAACAACTGCACAGATAAATTCTTCCAGTTTACAATAATACTTTGACTGCAGGATTATTCCTTTTCTTCCATGATCATTGTTAGCTCAACCTAAATAATGCAAGAAAAAACAAAAACATACAAGCTATGATGTATGAAAACTGGGTCTTATTATTACTAGTAATAATAATACAACCTAGCTCTTATACAGCACTTTTCTATCAGCAGTTCTCAAAGCACATTACAAACGTAGATATCATTATCCCCATTTTACAAATAGAGAAATTAAGGCACAGAGAGGTGAAGTGATTTGCCTTGGGTTACCCAGCTGGCCACCGGCAGAGGTGGAAATAGAACCCAGGTGTCCTGAGTCCCAATGCTGGGTAATGCTATCTCAATGGCAAATAAAAGCCAAAAGGCAATTACTTTTTCCAAGCACAACCATTTGATAACCTACTCCGGGACTAAATTGGGGTGGCTTAGAGCAGGGGTGGGCAAGCTTTTTGGCCCAAGGGCCACATCTGGGTATGGAAATTGTGTGGCAAGCCATGAATGCTCATGAAATTGGGGGTTGGGGTGCGGGACGAGGTGAGGGTTCCAGCTGGGGGTGTGGGCTCTGGGGAGGAGACAGAAATGCGGAGTTCAGGGTGCAGGAGGGGGCTCTGGGTTGGGGGTTAATGTGCGGGGTAGAGGAGGGATGAGGGCTCCGGTGGGGGATGCAGGCTCTGGGGATGGGGCTGGGGATGAGGGTTAGGGGTGCAGGAGCTCCAGGCTCGGATCAAGGGGTTCAGAGGGTGGGAGGGGGATCAGGGCTGAGTCAGGGGGTTGGGGCACAGGAGGGGGTCGGGGTGCAGGATCTGGGTGGCGCTTACCTCAAGTGGCTCCCAGAAGTAGTTGCATGTCCCCTCTCTGGCTCCTATGCGGAGGGGGGACATGCCACTGGTGGGATCTCGAAGGCCAGATTAAAACATCTGAAGGGCGGGATGTGGCTCCCTGGCCATAGTTTGCCCACCTCTGGCTTAAAGCAATACAGTGAGCTGAAACCTTTTGCAAAGTGGCTGCACCTTAGGCCATGTCTATACAAGAATCATTTGCTGATATACTAAAGTACAGGATTTAGGAGTCAGAGTGGACAAGCAATTCAGCATGAGATTTCAATATGATGATGTGGCAAAAACAGCTAACTGAATTCTTGGATGTATAAACAGGGGGCACTGCATAGGAGTAGGGAGGTGATTTTGCCACTGTATATGACATTGGTGAGACTGATACTGGAATACTGCATACAGTTTTGGTGTCTACATTTTAAAAAGAATGTTAAAAACAGAGAGGGTGCAGAAGACAGCCATCAGAATGATATAAGGGCTGGAGAAAAGGCCCTACAATGAGAGCCTTCAAGAGCTCTATTTGTTTAATTTATCACAAAGAAGATCAAGAGGTGATTTCATTACAATGTCTATGTACCTTCATGGGGAGAAAATATCAGGTATTCAAGGACTCTATCTTCTAGCAGAGAAAGGCATAACAACAAGAGCCAATAGCTGGAAGCTGAAGCTTGACAAATTCAGATTAGACACAAACAGTTAACCATGAGTAATTAGCCACTTGAACAAACTACCAAAGGAAGTGGTGGACTCCCCATCACTTGATATCTTCAAATCAAAACTGGATGCCTTTCTAGAAGACCCCCTTTAGTCAAACAATTCACTGGACTCAATACAGGGGTAACTGGATGAAATGTAATGGCCTGCAATATACCAGAGGTCAAACTAGACGATATAATGGTCTCATTGAGTTAAAGGCCAGAAGAATCTATGAAACCCTAATATAGACAGTTATACTGGCAAAAAAAAAAAAAGTGCTTTGTCAATATGGCTTATTTTGGGGGGGGAATCGGTATGAACTATATGGTGACGAGTAATTTTGCTGGTATAAGCTGTGTCTATACCAGGATGGGTTTCTGGTGTAGCTATACCATCAAACCTTTTCTAGTGTAGGCTAGGCCTTGTGCTCCAAACGGTATGCCCTTATGGCTGCAAAGATACTGAGTGTATATCTGTGCTCTCATCCCTTTAAAGTGATGTCTGCCCAGGTCTGAAGAGAGCATGAAATGAGCTCGGAGAGGCTTTTTCGGAATGTGTTGTTAACAGTGGAGCCTAGTGAGGATAGTTAGAAAGTCAATATTGATAACTATTTCATTGATGATAGAAGCATGAGGAGAGATGGATCATATTACGAAGATCTGCACAATGAATGGCATCTCATTTTGGTATCATGAAGAGTGAGGCAAACCCGGGAGAGTGCCACAAACGGATCCCTGGAACTAACTGGCACAACCATTTCATGATTAGTAAACTCCAGATTAAGTTGCTTAAAAGAAACATCTGACATTAGACTGGGTAAAATTAAGTCAAAAGGTTTGGGAGGTCATATTTCTTTTTTATTGTTGTTTCTAAGGTTGGAGAAAGGGCAGTGAGAATGTGCAGGAGAAAAAACTTGTAGGAATTAACCTGACCATGGAGATTTAAATTTAGCTTAAGCATTCTTTTGAAACACATAGTAACCTTCCACTGTCACCAGCATAAACAAATCAAGTCAACACAATTCTCTTTTACAATACTGCAAGAAATGCAGATTATTGTGAATGCCAAAGCTATATCAAATTTCATCTTAAAAGTGTGTTTACATAGCTTTTCCTAAAACATGCATAAGGACGCACACACTTTAAAATGAGGGATACTTATTGAATTCACATAGTGGTAACATTTCTTCTCTCTGAATTTGGCCCATAATTTGTAAAGTGCCCTAATATCCCTCTGGATGAAAAATGCTACAGAAATTTAAGGAATCGCTGAAGATTTACACATTATAAATGTATCTAATAAGAATCACTAAAATTTGCAAAAAGGTTTTAAAAAACCTTGTAGATATAATTTGTGTAGGTAAAAAAAATCTAGAATGAATTGTGAAGGCTGCAAATAACTAAATGATTCTGTGGTTTTGTACTTCCTAATTAAAGTTACATAATACCTCATGTCAATGAAAAATATAAAAGGCAATGAATTGGTGGTGAACTGATTGTGGCTATTTAGAAAATGAATTCGATTGCTGGGCCCCCCTTCTTTTAACATTTCACTTCCACTTTAATCTTTTACTCCCTACTTTCACACTGAGAATCTGGGGTTGGGATTTTGTGTTGGGATTGGGTTGGGATGTGGGTGGGGGGTGGGAGAAAGTAAATAGAAGCTCCTACAATATCCATTCATACCAGATCCCTGCCTGAGGTAACCCTTTCTTCCAACCCAGCAAAGGGATCATATTGCACAAGGAGTAGGATTTTAAGAGGTTACGACAGCCAATATTTTACATGCTGGGAACATATCTTTTGAGCAGCTGGCAGAAAAGTTTAATCTCTCAGCCAATCATTTTTATATCTACCTGTCCTACAGATTCAGTGCACTGCTGGGAAGTAATGTCAGAAATCTAGCCTTATTTCCTGCTTCCACAATTTTTATTACAAAAGCATTTATTTATGCTCGCCAGAATTATTTAGCTTCAAGTTATGAATGATGCTAGACAAGGTCCAAAGAGTTCACTTCAGGGCAAGTGGAAGTCAAAATGCACATATTCTGAATCTTGAAAAGACGGGGGCCAATCACATGAAACAACTGTGCACATTCTAGGGCATACAAGGGCCAGAATTTTCAGAAGGGCTCAACTCTGCTCCCCTTCAGGTACACAAATAAATGTCCAGAGTTTCAAGAGGACTCAGCACCCAGCAGATCCCATTCTTGTCAACAACAGAGTCTGAAAGCCACAGGGGAGAATAGGAAAATGTTGTCCCCCACTTTCAGAACAGGGGTGGACACCAATATTTTCTTCACCCCAAGTTTTGGGTGGCTAAAGAGAAGACAGCAGAGGGAACCAAGGGGATTCAGGGGAGATGGTTACTTGGGAGGAGGTGAGAAGGATAACCTCTACCCTGGGGAAAGGGAGAGGTTTGGGAGTCACTTTAGGAATGAGGAAACCTGGAGAGCAGGGAGACGGAGACGTGTAGGGACATGGAAGAAGTTTGAGCTGGGGACCTTTGTGACAGAAATGACATCTGGGGAAGGAGGAGGGAAGGAGATCCAAGAGAGGCAGAGAAAAAAGGGGATTTAGGAGACATAGAGAGAAGACAAAGTATTGGGGACCTTGTGAGAAAGAGGGGGAGAGAGTAAAATGGGATATTTACTGATGGCCAGAGGGATATAAGAGAAGCAGAGAGGGTGAGGGGCACTTTGGAGGGGCAAATATCTGAGGATGGAGAAGAGAGGACGGTGGCCTTTCAGGGAACGAAGGAGGAGAAAATTGATTTAAGGAGGAGTAATAGGGAAACTAAAGGTAAAGTAATGTGGAAGAAAAGGGAAGAAATGGGTGTTGAAAGGAGCACAGAATGTGGGTTGTTTGGGGAGAGGGGAGAAAATGAAGGAAACTGGGTGAGTTAGAATGTGAAGTTTGGAGGCTGAGGAGGGAACCTATATTGCTTTGAGCATCATGGAAGTAAGGCTTGATAGGTAACATAATTCCACTGAGAATTGCTGTGCAGAACATACAAAATGAGGATGAGCATTTGGAATTTGACACAGAATAATATCAGAGGCCAGTGCATGGATTCTTAAAAGTGGAGAGAGAGAGGGAGAGAGAGAGAAGTGAATGAGAGTTGGAACATGGAGAGAGAAAGATGATTTTAGGTATTTTTCTTTTCACAGACTGTAAGAACTCTTACAATAATGAGCCAATTAAGATATATGTAGCAGGTTTTATAATATACCTGACTAGTCTATCAAGACAACATGCCAAAAATCCTTCCTGTGTTTCAACTACACAAATAGTTTTTCATGATGTAGCTATTGAGCTGTAGCTCACAAAAGCTTATGCTCAAATAAATTTGTTAGTCTCTAAGGTGCCACAAGTACTCCTTTTCTTTTTGCGAATACAGACTAACACGGCCGCTACTCTGAAACCTGCCCCTCCAGGTTTATTTAACATTTCCACCTTTTATGCTCCTTATATTGTTTGATAACCTTGAACTCATTGGTGTCCAGTATATATCATCAATTGTAGTTATGCATTCACAGCTGTATCTATAGCAACTCAAGGCAGATGTTACTTGATAATTCAGTCACTGGTTGTACAAGTTGCAATTTAAATAATAGTTGGAACTTAAAACCAAGCCTAGGAAGTCAAGTTATA
Organism: Lepidochelys kempii; assembly: GCF_965140285.1. NCBI lineage: Eukaryota > Metazoa > Chordata > Testudines > Cheloniidae > Lepidochelys > Lepidochelys kempii. The sequence goes on along the minus strand of NC_136382.1, from coordinate 113,135,797 downwards.
GAAAATTACCACAACAAAAGATTTCAGCAACCAGATATTATTTACATTGTTTAAGTATTACTATGTACTAAACAAGCTGTAATATTCACTATAGTATTCATAGGACAAGATCAGCTATTTATTTCCATTTCAATAACACGAATAAGACAAAATAAGGGGAAGGAAAGGTAAAGTACTTTTACTGTCCAGTCCGTGTAGTCTTAAGGCTGCCACATCTTGTCATGGTCAGTGGAAAAAGGGAGATATTACAATGGACAACTTGAAAACTCATCAACTTTTACACCCAAATACTCATTTCATTCTAGCTGACCAAATACTTTTATCAACACACATTTTGGCAAACAGTTGAAAAGTTACTAAATTTTTTACAAACAACAAGGCTAAACGCAGTAGGCAGAAGCGGATATGAAAGATAAGGGGTGCCTACAAGGCACATGAGCTGCTGGGGTTCCATGGTGCTGGCACTGTACTTAGCTTGAGGTATCCATCAGTCACAACAGTCTCTTGTTAGAATATATTTCATATATCTGGAGCACCTCCCTGTGCCTTTACCTTTCCTGCCCCTTCTCTAGGTGCTGAAGTTTAAGAAAGCACTTTCTCTCTCTCTCTCTTCTTCACTACCACCCCAAAGCATTCTGCCTGTTCAGGTGTCCCCACTACTCTACCTCTGATCCAGCCTTATTATTCTAGTTTGTCCTATTACAGCAGCCTCTCTCTGCTCAAGTGGTTCTTATCCAATTCACTGACATTCACAAATTTGAAAATAGCAATTATGAAACTGACCAGATTTGTGTTGATAGTCTGTGACTGCCTGGCAAAGCAATGAGCAGCAGCAGAGGCCCTGAGGCTTTCTGTCTGCAGCCTCAGGAAAACAACACTACCATCAGTTATACTTATTTCATCATAAGGACGCCAATGTTGCCCATTTCAACCACTGGAAAATCATGAGTCTACCCCTGCCTTCCCTCTACAAAAAAAATCTATTTTTAAAAGTCTCATTTTTAAGCCAGCTTTTGTGGTCAGTTTATCTTTTAATGTCATAGCCTTTGGGGTTCATGTTTTCAAATTTTCAGCACAACTATGAGGGCTAAAGATGATTTTTAAAAAGAAATGAAAGTTGACAACCTCAGTTTATCACATACCTCCAGGAGGTGGAGCTTTAAGAAAAGCATCAAAACATGACAAAACTTGTAATAAAAGTCACGAGAGATGGCAACAGAGAGGACAATGTATATTTGAAATGAAAGATTATTCTGCAAAAAATGACATAGTATTGTGGGAGAAAGAGACTATACACAGAGTTTATTTTAAACTAGCCACTACTGAATAGGCAATTGGATATTTTCAAACAACTTTCTTTTGCAATAACGTTTTGTACAAAAAAAAAAGATATTGAATGTTGGACATTGATTACAGAGAGTGCAACTGAAACATTAGTTAGAGCTGCTAGATACCCTTCTAGCTCTACATTGCATCGAACAAACCTTAGTTTATATGATCTGTCCTCTTATTTCAGAGTAACAGCCGTGTTAGTCTGTCTTTGCAAAAAGAAAAGGAGTACTTGTGGCACCTTAGAGACTAACCAATTTATTTGAGCATGAGCTTTCGTGAGCTACAGCTCACTTCATCGGATGCACTCCTTTTCTTTTTGTCCTCTTATTATATCTTTAAAGTCAAGTATAAAAAGTAAAGAATTTTGTCCACAACATTTACACAGCAGTATTTTAATTATCTCTAATTTTCTAAGATCATCGTTATACCCAATGTAGGCATTATGTGTTGGCATATATTTTATTGATCACCAGCACAAAAAACAGTAACTTCACAAATCTTTAAAAACATCCTCCCCGAGCTGTCTTGTTTAAGCTTAATTGGTCTTGAAGGTTTCCTATTGTCTCCAGATTTCAGTATAATTAACGCTGCTTTTCATTATAATTGAAAATAGCTAAATCTGCTGTAAACTTTATCATCTTAAAGATCTCAACAAACAAAAGATTCAAGTGGATCTAACATGAATTGTGTATCTCTGGGGCAGACATCTGTCATTCAATTCAATGTCTCAAAAAAACCCATCCAAGCAACTCTGTTCTACTGTCTGATCAGCAGCTGGAGCTGTTCAGTGTTATTCTAGAGACTTCATACAAAACCCATGTATTAGCTCTAACCAAATATAGCTTCAAATGCTCATGCTGGGCTTGGGATATCCCTTGTCCAGGGAACATTTCTCCTCCGCACTCTGTCAGGAAAAGGTTACTGTGGTTGAAGTTTAATTCTAAATACCCAAATGATCTCGGATACCTTGTAAATAGTTTGTATATACATAATCTTATTCTGGCTCCACTGAAAGAATGTTGTCTCTAATAAAGACACAATAAATGGCATGCAACTGAAACACCAATACATTTTCTTCCAAACTCATTTCAAGAAGGGATCTCTGCTTCACCAAGCAGAGAAAGATGTTTTTCTCCTTGCATCAGACAGAAGCAAGTAGAAGCTTTCGTATATTTGTCTCATGACAACATTTCATCTTAATACAATCTGGTCATAGCAGCTACTGCAGAAAATTGCTCGCAGTTTGCTGGCACCATGGGAGACCATCATTACTGACAAGATTGAGAAACCCATCGATGACAGTTCAAGACTCAATCTAACTGTGCTATCCAATAGCTGTGCTTTTTTATTAGGGCTATTTTCTTGCATTTCTTTAATTCTTATTCATGTCCATTGGTCCTTGACTCACATTGAAATTCACTGCAGTAAAGCCTTCAGTTCAACTGAATTCAATTTCAGAAGTCATCAAAATATAAGATTTATACAGTAATTTTTAGAAATCCTTCGGACTACCACCTATTCAGGTGAGGACATGCACTTTGTATGCTTTGCTTCTACGTGATTTCAGAGACATTCATCCTCGTCCACACAGGAATCATGCCCAGCAGCTTATCTGAGTCAGGTTAAGAAGGCTTGATTCACTTTCTCTATAAACGTTTGGCAGTAACAAGTTAGCCCCTCTGTTAACTTTGTTCACCAGATCTGTGCACGGTAGTAACCTTTTATTCTCAGAAAAATAAGTTCAGCTGTACTGCTTAGGATCATATATTCAACACTAGACTGAAAATCCTACCGAGAACACCTAGGATTCAGGATCCCAATTCAACTCCAATTGAAGTCAGTGGAAAGGCTCCCGTTGACTTTACTGGGAGCTGGACTGAGCCTTGGAAATTAAGACAAATTTCCAGCACATAAAATATTCTAGTAAGGGCTGGTCTACACTGGGAACTTTCATCCATGTAGTTACATCTCTCAGGGGTGTGAAAAATCCACGCTCCTGAGAGACATAGCTATGCTGACTTACTCCCCGGTGTAGACAATGCTAGGTCATGGACCTAGCTGTCGCCTCTGGGGGAGATTACCTACGCCAATGGGAAAACCACTCCTATCAGTATAGAAAGTGTTAACACTGAAGCACCACAACTGTGCTATTGTAGCACTTTAAGTGTAGACAGAACCTTAGGCACAAGCCACAGAATAAGCAGCTGGGCTCAAACTGTACTGGAGGAGATGAGGCAGGGAAGATCCCAAAGGTTCTTCCGGGATACTCAAAGAACCATCTTACCGACCCTTCCCAGAAGCCCACAGCTGGGTCCAGCCAAAGTGAAGTCATCACATGCTGATTCTATTATGGTCAGCATGTTAAGCTGTCATGTCAACTATATAATCAGTGTGACTTTAACCAGTGCTAGAAAGATGCTCCTTTGTTTCATCATTACATTACATAAAACAAATGGAGAAGTGAGATAGATCCTGGTACAAAGCCAATATTAGCAAAAACATTGGCAACATACCAAGGATGAGATGAACTCATGTAATCCAGGAAGAAGCAAAAGAAAAAAACTGAAATATTCATTAGAGAGACTGCCTTATTGTTTAACTGTACTCCATCTGCCTATATGCATCTGTTGTCTCTTGTTTTATATTTAGATTGTAAGCCCCCTGGGACAGGGACCATTTTTTTGTTCTGCGTGCATACACAGCACCTAGTAAGTACAATGGGGACCTGATTCATGAGTAGGGTGCCTAGGCACTACAGTAGTACAAATAAGAGACTTTAAATGGAAACAAGATGTTGCATTCTATGATATATTAACCCATTCTGAACCACCAAGGCCACACTTTAAAAAGACAAGTGACAAGATTTAAATATTGTGTGAGTGCAAAACAATAAATAATGGCATACCCATTTCCTAAGGACAGCCAGGAAGTTGAACCAGCTATTTTAAAGCATTCATCTAAGTTGCCTTGGAGAGAGAATTTAAATTTGCACGCTCCTCTCAGAACACAGCTTCCCCAACCACCACCATGAGCAAATAACTAAAGAACAACAAGCCACTTCTGTGGACAAAAGGAAATTAGATACGCAAGTGTAAGAGAATGATCTAAAAGAAATAAAACTTGTAACCTTTTTCTGTTCTTTTGTATATCTCTGATACTAGTGGCCTACAAATTCAATGCTATGAAAATAGTGAATTTTAGAAATTAAATTCAAGGTTATATCTTACACTGTCCTCTCCCCTACTTCCCTATCTGTCCCTCTTTTAAATAAAATATATAAAGCAATCTTCACCTGTGATACAGAGGGTCAATATCAGGTCCTCTGTACCATGGAAGCCGCACACAGCAGAGGAGCTGTGAGAGAGGACTGGGGGGCCATGAAGGGCTATCTGTGCATCACCTCTGTACCATGAAAAGGGCCTCCATGCAAGGTATTTTGCAAAGCTGCAGCAGGGTAGACTGTGGGAGGAGCAGTGATTCAGTGGCTACAACCCTCTGTGCATGGATGTGTTCTGGCAGACCTCTCACCCTATAAGCTGGTGTAGCCGGTCAGTGCCCTGACCCTGAATTAAGGGGGTGAATATCACCTCAATCACTCTAGTCTCCCATGATGTGGAGAAAAAAATGGAACACATGACTGAAGCTTTCTTTAAAGCCTCAAAGACCAGACAGCCTATAAAGAGAAGCTGAAGTTTGTTATATTTTAAATCTCCTGATTCCTTAGGCCTGATTGATGAATGCTTGGTGTTGGTAATACGGGTAACTGCCACAGCCATAGGTATTCTGTTTTTGCCAAACCATTATGGATTTCTTCCGCTCTTCTGTATAGCTATGTGTAGATTTCAGCAATATGCAGTACCGGCATTTGCTTCCATTACTGATGACTTTTGGTTAAGCAGAATATGTCAGTTTTGAGAGATACCATGCAGTGAAAAGACAAAATTACAATACATTTATCAAAGCTGGATTAATTTTTCAATCAGATTCATTTGCTTATGTGTTGTATCCTTCCCCACTCTCCTTCATTTGTCCATATCATTAGATTTTGAGCCCTTTAGGGCAGGGACAGTCTCTTTTCTGTGGTTGTACAGCACCAAAACAATGGGGTCCTCATCTTGATTGGGGCCTCTGGGCACTACCAGAACATAAATATTTATTACTATTAATATATTTAAATGTCTCCTTGCTGGTAATACTTATAATGACTCCTGACTTTATTAAAGAGTTTTAAAACTTAATTCTCAATACTTATACTCTCCATTTAATGTTTTCAACATATTTACAATTGACAAAGCAAATTTCACATTAGTTAGCATCTAATCCGTTTCATTTCCTCTTAATCAGACATCTTCAGGATATTGCCGTGTTTGGGTTGCATACTCTGCAGGGGGTATAAAAATTAATTGCTTAAAGTGAAATGGTTAAGTGGGGAAAATTCATGGAAACAATTCTATTCATGTTAGTTTTTTCAAAAGCTTGAGTTTGGGCCTAAATTATCAGTGTTCCTTTTAAAAAGGAACTCCAGTATTTTCTTATCAAACATTTTAAAAGGAGATGATATTTTTTTAAATATCTATTTTTATGCTTTAATTTGCCTCTAGTGACTATTATCACTGATCTTATCCCATGGAGACTGCCATTTTTCTACTAATTTTAGAATGCTGAATTTAAGCAAGTTTCAATATATATGTACAGCTTCTATTTTTGTATTATATTTCCAGGGGTGGAGTCAGGAATTTATGACAAAGATAGTAAACCTGCACTGTGACCTGGAACATGGCATGCCTCTGAGCAACCCCCTTTTTCTCTGTTTCTTCAGCCCAGTCCTCATAGAAGATCCTACTTCTCAACACAAGCTTTCCTCCCATCTTGCCTCAGCACTAGACCCATCTACTGTCCTAGGAAGCGTACAGTTCTGTAAGAGTACAGGAGTGAAGGAGTTAAGGTGATGGTGTTGTGTCCTTTGTTCTTTAATAACAAACATAATATGATATGAACCACATAGTCAGGGTGGGGTCCAGATAATCCCATTTACTAAATATACCCAACATGCAAGACCTAGCTACATACATAAATGGCTGGTCAGATTGGGTTCTGAGGACTTCTAAAACATAGAATGTGGTGAGAATTACAGAGGGCTCGAGAACTACCGGTATTTCAAGGAGATACCCTATTCCTGAACACTGTCAACAGGGACTAAAAATCAGAGGTACCAGCACCATTCAGGGATGGGTTCACAGGTTCTTTCTACTTCACCTAAGGCTTCTGGACACCACTTGACAGTAAAATCAAGAAATCCAAGTTCAAATCAAATAACTGTTTTATTTTTTTAAAATAATGAAACTTACATAAGGATGGTGCCTAAAGTCCTATGCGTTTCCCAGTGATTTCAGTACAAAATGGGCTTACTCTTGTTCCAATTAGTCTTCCATCCAGCCTCTTAACAGAAATGGCAGACAATGGACTAATTTTACCTTTATGTTGACTATGTAATTTAAAAAATGATATGTCTATTTAACCCTAAAGTTATGGGGGGAAAAACACACAGGGATTTTTTCTTTAATCAAAGTACAGCAATTTCAAAAGTTTTTATCTCGGTCTGAAAGGTCTGTTTGCCCCACAAGTATGGTAGAGTCAGGACTTCTTTATCACATCTATATATTGCTCTCTCTTGAGGGTGAAGCATGGTCAGAAACCATTCAGTTTTAGCCATGGTTGCAGCTAATTTCACTGTCAGTAGCTTGAAACAGCAGATGCATTACATATTAGGCAAAAATACCCACCACTGCCAATTCAGTTCACTGTAGTAATCAATATATTTACAAACTGATCAGGCAGCTTGTGACATATCTGTATATAAATTCTCTAAGTCTCTGCCCTAATACAGAATTTAGGAAGAGGAATTAGAGCATATTAAAGAGTCGTGTGTGTATATACATATACACTTTATATACCTATAAATCTATATTATATATCTGTTTTATATATCTATATCTATCTATATATATTAGGACTATCAAGTGATTAAAAATTAATTGTGATTAATTGTGCGATTAATCATATGGTTGAACAATAATATAATATCATTTATTTAAATATTTTTGGATGTTTTCTACATTTTCAAATACATTGTTTTAAATTACAACACAATACAAAGTGTACGGTGCTCACTTTATTTTTGATTACAAGTATTTGCACTGTTAAAAAAAAGAAATAGTACTTTTCAATTCACCTAATACAAGTACTGTGGTGCAATCTCTTTATCATGAAAGTTGAAATTACAAGTGTGGAATTATGTACCGAAAAAAAAGCTTTAGAGCCTGCAAGTCCACTCAGTTCTACTTCTTATTAGACAAACAAGTTTGTTTACATTTGCAGGAGATAATGCTGCCCTCTTTTTGTTTACAATGTTATCTGAAAGTGAGAACAGGTGTTTTCATGGCATTGTTGTAGCCGGTGTCGCAAGATATTTACGTGCCAGATGCGCTAGAGATTCATATGGCCCTCCATGCTTCAACCACCGTTCCAGGGGACATGTGTCCGTGCTGATGACGGGTTCTGCTCAATAACAATTCAAAGCAGTGCCAACCGACGCATGTTCATTTTCATTACCTGAGTCAGATACCACTAGCAGAAGGTTGATTTTCTTTTTTGGTGGTTCGGGTTCTGTAGTTTCCGCATTGGAGTGTTGCTCTTTCAAGACTTCTGAAAGCATGCTCCACCCCTCGTCCCTCTCAGATTTTGGAAGGCACTTCAGATTCTTAAACCTTGGGTTGAGGGCTGTAGCTATCTTTAGAAATCTCACATTGGTACCTTCTTTGCGTTTTGTGAAATCTGCAGTGAACGTATTCTTAATAATGAGCAGCATGTGCTGGGTCATTATCCGAGTATGCTATAACATGAAATATATGGGAAAATGTGGGTAAAACAGAGCAGCGGACATATAATTCTCTCCCCAAGGAGTTCAGTCACAAATTTAATTAACACATTATTTTTTAACGAGTATCACCAGCATGGAAGCATGTCCTCTGGAATGGTGGCCGAAGCATGAAGGGGGATACAAATGTTTAGCATATCTGGCATATAAATACCTTGCAATGCTGGCTACAATTGTGCCATGCAAATGCTTGTTCTCACTTTCAAGTGACATTGTAAATAAGAAGAGGGCAGCATTATCTCCTGTAAATGTAAACAAACTTGTTTGTCTTAGCGATTGGCTGAACAAGAGGTAGGACTGAGTGGACTTGTAGGCTCTGAAGTTTACATTTTTTCTTTTTGAGTGCAGTTATATAACAAAAAAATCTACATTTGTAAGTTGCACTTTCACGACAAAGAGATTGCACTACAGTACTTGTATGAAAGGAACTGAAAAATAGTATTTCTTTTGTTTATCATTTTTACAGTGCAAATATTTGTAATCAAAAATACTATACACTTTGATTTTGATTACAACACAGACTACAATATATATGAAAATGTAGAAAAACATACAAAATATTTAATAAATTTCAATTGGTATTATAATGTTTAACAGTGCGATTAAAACTATGATAAATTGCGATTAATTTTTTGAGTTAATCGTGTGCGTTAACTGCGATTAATCAACAGCCCTAATTATATATATATGTGTGTGTGTGTATATAAAAAACAGAGCTAGCCAAACTTGATAAGCAGCTTATGCTATACCACATAAATAACTCATATAGAAGGTTAACAAAACATTGACCTAAATTAGGTAGTTATAGAGCAAATGCCAAGATTCTGTTGTTTCAGCACCTTCCCTATGGTAAAGATGAGAAGAGAATAAGCCTTCTTATATGTTCTTCTTTACTACCCTTGCAGATGGTCAGAATAGCTGGCTTTCTGGTGTGTGCAGGTGTTTTATTCATAAACTACTATCACCTCATTCCTTCCAAGTCAAAAGTAAAATGCCTGAAGCAATACACAAGTGTCCACTGAAAAGCACCCCAGCTACACAAGAATGAATTAGTGAAAATGAAAAGCTAGCTAATTGGTGAAGTCATAAATTACTTCTGATTGATAGGCAAATGACATCTGAGTTCACTCAGTGTTCAGGTGTTACTGGGGTCACAAGTTTACTCTTGTCAATTGCCCACAGAAACAGAACCACATGAATGTCACACATACCGCTTGAAGCTAATTTTTGCTTCTTTTGTAAATTCGGGAAACATTATAAACAATCAGATACAGCCATAAAATTAAAGGGCTTGCATTAAAGACATTTAATTTATCTCTACTGTTCAACTAGGAAAAAAATCTGGTCTTTAAGACCAATGTAATTAAAAACAGCTTAAAATCTATGGCTCTGCTAGGTGTTCTGACAGTGTGAAAAACGTGTCTTTTAATATGATGACACAAGTCCAACAAAAATAATTTTGAATAGTGGTATGTATATACCAATCTGAAGCTCAGTTACTCGTTCTTCAGAAAAGTATTTTCACTGAAACATAGGTTGCTAAATCACTGAAGCATGTGCAAAAGTTTTATCCCAAATCTCTAAGATGCGAGTCCTTGCTAGGGTCCAGATTCTGTAAACACTTTCTTATGGAAACAGTGCATTTGACATCCGTTCAACTACTTGCATGGTTAAGAAGAGCAGAACTAGGATAATGTTTTTTACTAAGCAGAGTTACTATGCGTTTCTGACTTGACACAGAAAAAGTATTCAGGGCAACTTTTCAGTTTTCATGACATGCATTTCTATTGCTGATCCGCTAAAAGACTTTATTTTATTTTTACTAAATGACTGAGAAAGTACGATGGTGCATTTTATTTGCCCGTTCACCCCTCATCAGGAAGTGACCAACTGCTGAATCAGAAAGTTTTGTAAAAAGCTTCTCCATAAAGCGGTTCTATACTGGATTAATTCCATTCCACCTTTTTGTTCCTCTTGTTGAATTACTGGGCATGGATTTTTCAAACAAAGCCCTTGCTGCCTACTACTAATCCTTTTGGGTAAGCAAATCAGCAAGACTTTTAATCACTAGGATTGATACAAACACTACTAGTAAAGCATCAGATGCCATCTGCCAATTTCACAACTACCAGATCATGACTAAATGAAAGTACAAGATAAACAGCACAGTACCGAAAGCCACAACTGAATTAAAAATCAGATCCATGACAGGGGAGATGGATTACTGTTTTATTCTACTATAACCCATCGCATAGTTAGATCTGGACATACCATTCCTTTTATGGTATCATACACTTCAAACAGCAGGTCTAAGCATAAACATATTTCTGCATATTATATGACCCTGGAGCAGTAATGCAGAATCATTCAAATACACCTTTCAAATTACGCTCATTCCCACATTGTCTTGTTTCCTCATTGTCAACAAATTTACCATATCTGCTTAGCAAAGGCCTCCATAGTGGGAAACAGCATTTTAAAGTGAGGCACAAGTCTTTTGACACTTCATGCACAGATTCTGTAATTTCTCTCTCTCTCACACACACACATACCACAAACCAATTTGATACAATATGAATCCCTGCAACATGGCGACAGGTCAGTCTCACAATGGACCAATCACTAAAACCAAATGCATCAAAAAACTGATAATGCCCTCTGCTAAACATAGGGAAATATATGGGTGACCCCCCTGCACTGCGGCCCCAAGACTTGAGTAACTCTGTTCCCCAAGCCACAGCATGGAGAGAGAGCTCCTCCGGTCCTGAACACCCCGAACACTGAACACCCCTGCCCCACCCCTTGCCCTGCCCCTTCCCCGAGGCCCCACCCCATCCCACCCACCCCTGCCCAACACCTTCTCAGAGGCCCCACCCCCACTCGCTCCATTCACCCTCCCTCCCTTGCTTGCTTTCCCCACCCTCATTCAATTTCACTGAGCTGAGGCAGGGGATTGGGGTGCACGAGGGGGCTCCGGGCTGGGATGGGGGTTAGGGTGTGGGGGGGAAAGAGCTCCAGCTGGGGGTGTGGGCTATGGGGTGTGGCTAAGGATGAGGGAGTTGGGGTACAGGAGGGGGCTCTGCGCTGTGGCCGCAGGGTTCGGAGTACGGGAGTGGGTGCAGGCTCCAGCTAGGGGGTGGGATCTGGGGTGGGGCTGGGGATGAGGGATTTGGGATGGAGGATGGAGTTCTGGGCTGGGGCAGAGGGTTGGGGTACAGGAGAGGTGTGGGGTCCTGGTGGCACTTACCACGGTTCCCAGGAAGCAGCCACCAGGTCCCTTAGGCACATGGGTGGCCAGGGAGGCTCTGTGCGCTGCCTTCGCACCCACAGGTGCTGGCCCCGCAGCTCCCATTGGTCGCAGTTCCCTGCCAATGGGAGCTGTGGAGCTAGCACTAGGGGTGGGGGCAGTGCGCAGAGGTACTCCCGGGCCACCCATGCACCTAGGGGCTGCAAGGACCTGGCGGCCACTTCCGGGAGCCACACAGAGCTAGGGCAGGCAGGGAACATGCCTTAGCCCCTGGCCCCCACTGTGCCACCCACCGGACTTTTAATGGCCCAGTCGGCAGTGCCAACTGGATCCGCCAGGCTCCCTTTTCGACCTGGCATTCTAGTGACAACAAGACACCTTGCAACCCCAGGGCTCCAGGTGCTGGGGCTTCCCCTGACCACCCCGCAGCTTCTGCCAGACCTCCAGGCTTCAGCCACCCTGCGGCAGATTTCTGTTGGGACGTCCATTTTTCTGGGGTCCTCCAATTGTCTGAGGCCCCTGGGCACGGGCCCTGTGGACCCATTGGATAATACACCAGTGACAGGCATCTAAACTGCTTCTTGTAGTTCAGCCCTCTGAGTTCTCTTGGCCCTTTTTATAAGGCCCAGGTTCTCATCCAGATATCACCTGACTGCACTAATCCCACCCACTCAAGCTGAGCTGAGCGGCAGCTAATTATGGCACAGGTGGGGCAAGTCCCATTTCCCCCCTTAAAAGGGCCAGTTTTTCTGCCACAGAAGGGAGATGGTTAGCTGGCAGTTAGGATTGCCACAATAAAACCCAAGGTGACTGGGAATGGGAATGGGAATAATGCTGGGTGTCTAACAAAACAATTACAGTTTGCATGTGATGAGAAGTAACTAGATTTAGGTTAGATGTGTGGCAGAATACAGCCACAGAATGTATGCCTGGAAGGGACTTCCAGAGATCATCTAGTCCATCCACCCTACCCTGAGGCAAAAGCAAGTAAACATTGACTGTGACAGGAGTTCTGTGCACAGAAACTGAACTAAATAAAAGGAATGTAAACATCCTTACCCAGCTATGTGGCATCTGTATTTCCTTTTCCCATCAATTTTTCCCAAACGTCAGATATCTTCTGACCAATTTGAATGAATTCAAATCAGCAGATGTTATTTCCGAGGGTACTGAAGGAATTACCTAAAGAAGTCTTGGAGCCACTGGCAATAATATTTGCAAACTCATGGATGACATGAGAGGTCCCGGAAAACTGGAGAAGGGTTAATGTAGTGCCCATCATTAAAAAAGGGGTAAAGGAGGAGGGGAGAATTATAGACCAATCAGCCTGACGTTGATACCTGGGAAGCTACTAGAGCGATTGTCAAGGTTCCTCCCCCACTCTGAACTCTAGGGTACAGATGTGGGGACCTGCATGAAAAACCTCCTAAGCTTATCTTTACCAGCTTAGGTCAAAACTTCCCCAAGGTACAAAATATTCCACCCGTTGTCCTTGGACTGGCCGCTACCACCACCAAACTAATACTGGTTACTGGGGAAGAGCTGTTTGGACGCGTCCTTCCCCCCAAAATACTTCCCAAAATCTTGCACCCCACTTCCTGGACAAGGTTTGGTAAAAAGCCTCACCCATTTGCCTAGGTGACTACAGACCCAGACCCTTGGATCTTAAGAACAATGAACAATCCTCCCAACACTTGCACCCCCCCCTTTCCTGGGAAATGTTGGATAAAAAGCCTCACCAATTTGCATAGGTGACCACAGACCCAAACCCTTGGATCTGAGAACAATGAAAAAGCATTCAGTTTTTTACAAGAAGACTTTTAATAGAAATAGAAGTAAATAGAAATGAAGAAATCCCCCCCCCTGTAAAATCAGGATGGTAGATATCTTACAGGGTAATTAGATTCAAAAACATAGAGAACCCCTCTAGGCAAAACCTTAAGTTACAAAACAGATACACAGACAGAAATAGTTATTCTATTCAGCACAATTCTTTTCTCAGCCATTTAAAGAAATCATAATCTAACACATACCTAGCTAGATTACTTACTAAAAGTTCTAAGACTCCATTCCTGGTCTATCCCCGACAAAGAAGACTACAGACAGACAGACAGATCCTTTGTTTCTCTCCCTCCTCCCAGCTTTTGAAAGTATCTTGTCTCCTCATTGGTCATTTTGGTCAGGTGCCAGCGAGGTTACCTTTAGCTTCTTAACCCTTTACAGGTGAGAGGAGCTTTCCCCTGGCCAGGAGGGATTTCAAAGGGGTTTACCCTTCCCTTTATATTTATGATAGCGATGTATAAAACATTCATTTTGAAAATACCTGGAGGATGAAGGGGTGATCACTAGCATCCAGCCTGGATTTACCAAGAACAAACTATGCCAACCCAGCTTGATTTCCTTCTTTGACAGGGTAACTCCTTTGGTGGATAGGAGAATGCAGTGGACATAATACACCTGGACTTCAGCAAGGCTTTTGACACACAGTCCTACATGACATTCTGACAAGTAAGCTGGAGAAATGCAGACTTGGCAGAACTACCATTAAGTGGATTCATAATTGGTTAAACAACCGCAAACGAAGAGTAACTATTAATGGGATGATGTTAGATTGGAGGGAGGTCTCAAGTGGGATACCACAGGGATCTGTTCTGAGTCCGGTGTCATTTAACATCTTTATCAATTACCTGGATGTAGGAATAGAGAGCATACTGATCAAATTTGCAGCTGACACACAGCGGGGGCAGGTGGGGATTGCCAACATTTTGGAGGACAGAGCTAAAATTCAAAGGGATCTTAATAAATTGGAGAACTGGGCTATAGACAACTAAATGAAATCCGAGAAAGACAAATGTAAGCTGCCACACTTAGGGAAGAAAAACACGCAAAAATACAGAATGCGGGATAACTGGCTTGGCAGCAGCCCTGCTGAGAAGGATCTGGGAGTTGTGGTGGATCATAACTTCAACATGAGTCAGCAATGCGATGCTGTTGCAAAAAAAGCAAATGCAAGTTTAGGTTGCATTGCCAGAGGTATAGCATGTAAGTCATGAGAGGTGATAGCACTGCTGTACTCAGTGCTGATTAGACCTGAGCTGGAGCACTGTGTCCAATTTTTGTCACCAATGTATAGATAGCAAGGATGTGTACAAACAAGAAAGAATCCATAAGTGAGCGACAAAGATGATCAAAGAGATGGAATACGAGCAAAGGCTGAAGGAACTGGATATGTTCATTTTGGAAAAGAGGAGATTAAGGGGGGTCATGATAGCAGTCTTCAAATATTTGAACGCCTGCCATTAAAAGAGATAGAGAAAAATTGCTCTCTCTTGCCACAGAGGGCAGGACAAGAGGCAATGGGTTCAAACTACAGCACAGCAGGTTTAGATTAAATCTCAGGAAAAGCTTCCTAACTGTAAGAACAATAGGACAATGGAATAGACTGCTTAGCGAGGTTGTGGAAGCTCCTTTGCTGGAGGTTTTCAAAAGGAGGCTGGAGAGCCATCTATATTGGATGGTTTAAACACAACAAATCCTGCATCTTGGCAGGGGTTAGACTAGATGACCCTTGCAGTCCCTTCAAACCCTATGATTCTGGTAAAGTGAAGTGATTTAAAATACTTATAGTTTTCAGCAGTGAAAGTGTAAAATCCTTAGTGAAAAAACAAGGAGCTTCCAGGTATAGTTTTGTAAAATTATGACTGGTTCACCAAGGTCTATAGATCTATTAGAGGATTTAAGTAGAGGATAGCCTAGTGTCTGAAAAGCCAAAAAAGAGGCCACATGTGAAGGGTGTTTTGCTGTTCTTGGCAGTTTCTACCTTTACAGAGGCTTTACAGTAGCAAATAAGCTCTTGAGCTTCAATTACTGAAGAGAATCAGTTATTATAGAGAGCTAGTGAAGTTCATGGACAGCCTCCTCCTGAGAGCCCCCCTTGTGGCCAGAGGTGGTTTTGCAGCACCCTGCCCGTGTTTCCCCTCCTGAGGGCCCCTTAATACCTCCACATGATCTTTTCGGTTTAACAACAGAAACAGTTCAAAACAATCCTCAGGGTCCCAATAAAGTCCACCACCACAACAGAAGAAAAGTTCATACTCAGCTCTGGGTCTTTTACCACACAGCTCTTCTTTCCGAGTCTGCTCCTCATAAAGACACCACTCCTAGGTCTTTCTAGCCAGAGACTCAGGGACTGGCTGTGGCCTCCTTCTCTTGTCCATCTCTCCCTCTTCTCAGGGAGAAGGCAGCATACATACTGCCCTCCTATGGAGAGCTCCTCCCAGTTGGCTGGGAGAAAGGAGAACTCTGCCCTCCCTATGCTACATGGCTCCTGGTCCTGGTCCCTTCAAGAGACAGTCTCCTTTGTTTTTCCTATCCAGCTACTAATTCCCCAAGACCTCTTCCTCTCTTCTGGCTTCAGCCATTTCCTGAGCCATTGTTTGGGACAGTGTCTTCTGGCCACCTGTAGGTTTAAAGGGCGAATATATCCTGTAACAAGATAAAATAAAATGTGTTGTAAAATGCTCCTGATGATGTAGGATTATTGGGGAAAATATTCCTGTAATGTTTCTTTAAAATTTATTATATGATTTTTTATTTCTAATATACCTATCATTTAACCTTTATCTGTTTGCCTGTAAAACTCTGACAGAATCTCAAGTATTTAGTTATTTTTGAAGCTTTTCATACCTAAGCTTTGATGTGGAAAAGACTTTGGGTAATAAGACTAAGGTAATCATAGTAGAATCCATTTGAACTGTCTATGATGTTAACATCTACTGAAAATAAAGGGTGCAGGGCATTAACGAACGTTTAAAGAAGGAAGATAACAAAAAGCTGAGCTCTGTGAACAATTGTTATTGGTATGTGTTTTAAAAATATTAAACTATCTATTGGCCCAGTGTAAAAAGTTGAGCCAATGTTTTCAAATGTGCCTAAAGTCAGGCATCCAAATAAGTGGCCTAATTTCCAGAATCGCTAAACAATTAATTTCAGTCAGAACTCTTAGTGATCAGCACGTCTGACAATCAGGCACCTAACTTTAGGCACCTAAATTTGAAATTATGGCCTTCAGTATCCTATGGACAAATGCTAGAAATCCCATATCTCTTTTTTTCAGGGCTCAAGTAAAATTAAATTGATTCGTTCATTCTAGTTGTCAAATTACATTCATCTACAGAGCACATGCAAAAACTACTACAATAAAAATTGGCAGTCCCCACTCAAGAGATGTATAGGACTGAAATGCAAGTTGGTAATTGCATAGCTGCCCCAAGAGGAGGTTACACCTTTAATTTTATTTTATTTTATTTTTACGCAACTGTGCCTGGCTCTAACAAACTGAAGCAAATCAATCAAGTTGGGAAGTGATTAATAGATGCTGACTTCCTTGTACGTGCTGAAGGCATGTCTACATTGTAAGGGCAACCAGTCTTTTTATTTTCATATCGTTTATTACTTATTTTGTTCATTTTATTTATTTTTTACTTGAGCAATAACTGTTGGAGCACAGGGCATTGACTGGGAATTAATGACCCTTGGGTGAACAGAGATTACTTCCAAGCATTAATCCCATGATTTGATAGGAAATGCCCTTGCTGAGATCATCACTGCTATTTTTACTGCTAACATAAAAAGATCTTTTAAAAATATTTGTGCTAGTTATGGTTTTGACTGTTGAACTCCTTCTAAAACCCTTTGAAAGATCCTCCCTGTTGTGCAGAACCTTTCTGAAGACCTCAAGCTCTGTATGCTGGCCATTCACTTTGGCACATTCAGTCAAGGTTATGATTTTTAATGTTTTGCTGGTGGAAAAATGCCTGCAGCTTTCAGCATCTAAGGGGGGATATGGTTTGTGCTAAATAAGGTCAGCTCGCCCATATTTGGACAAAGGCCGCAGCACATCCATGCAAGATGTGGCTGCTATTTGGCTGTGTATAACTGGTTTAAATTGTTTTTGTAAACTAATGACACTTGAAGATAATTGGCAGCCAGTACTTAAACAAAACAAAACAGATTCCTGTGTCAAATGTTTTAGACAAGTAAAAATACAAAATACAAAATAAAAGTTTTCTCTTCAAAGCTTCCAGAAATAGTCCCAAGTTATTAAATATGTTTTGTCTTTGTAACATCTCTCTCAATGCATTTTGAAAACTAAACTTCGCAATACATGGAAAGTCATAATCCTGCAGACATCTGAAGCACTGGTTCCCTTTTCCCCTTCACTAGATACTGCGGCTGGAGGGCCAAGGAAGGGCTCCTGAGGCACTAAGTCCCCCGCATGTCTCTCAGCAATGGTCTCCCATTGGGCAGGAGGCCTATCAACCACATGCAGGTGGCAGAGCTAGCTTTCATGAGGAAGAGACTTCCCCTCACCCCTGCAGCGAGATGGAGTTCTAGAGACAGACTTTCACACCTCTCTTCTTTGCTCTGAGATCAAGAATAGCACCAAAATTGGTGTGTCAACCACTCCCTGTCACCTCTGGAGCCCAAGGAACAATGAGCAGGTGAAGGCTGCTGTCCCTATTCTTTTCCTTACCTCTCACTTGTCATGTGCATCCTCTATTTCTGATCGCAGTCATTTCTGCAAACACTTCAGAGGTGCTGTTTGGTATGTTATCTTTCTGTGTTATCATACTTGTGCTAACTCATCATCAGCCTTTCTCACCCTTTATTGCTTTTTCCTCACCCAGTATCAACGTCTTCCATGTCCCTATTACTCTTCCATATCCCACCACCACAACCCCGCCCTATCGATATAAGGTACTTATATGGTCCCCAGTACTACAGTATCAGAGTGTCACAAACTTTAATATATTTATCTTCAAAAAACTCCTGTGAAGTAGGGAAGTATTATTGTGCCATTTTAGGGATGGGGAACTGAGGCACAGAGAGGCTAAGTGACTTGCCAAGATCACAGGAGAACTCAAGAGAGAAGAGATTTGAAGCCAGGTCTCCAAAGCCCCAGGCTACCACCTAATCACTTGACCATTCTCCTCCTTTTATGCTTTTATTGTCTTCCCAGTCTTGTGCCCATTTCTTCCCACTATTCACATTTATGATTAAAAGAAACATCTCATTTTGGAATTAACATTTTATATAGAGAGAAAGAGACATGAGCTGTATAACTACGCTATCTTATGATCTTGCATTTATAACCCTTCTCCAAATATCCCCCACTCCTTGGTTTTCTCATGTTTTTCCATAGACTATAAGCTCTTTGGCCAAGAACTAAGGTCTTTCTCTCTCTCTCTCTCTCTCTCATAACAGGTGTTCTGTGATGATAACCATTTTGCAGATGGGCAAAACTAGACAATGATACTGAGTAGAGCAGGAAACAGAACATAGGAGTCCTGGCTCAAAGTGCCCTGCTCTAAAACACTACACACCACATCTATCATAGCCAAGATGCCAACAGAAACCATCAGTACAAGGGACAGGGTGCCAGTGAGCGTATGAATAACCATTCTTGTGACTTTCACTCACTTCCAGAACAGAGCTAGCCTCTGGGTCTCACGAAGCAGAAATTCAGAGGAACCAGAAAATTTTACCGCTTTGCCGTAAAAAGATTCTTTAGAATACATCTCATTAATCCTCCCTAAAATCCTCAGGCCAGCCCTGGGTGTTGTAGTGTGATTATAGTAATCAGGAATTGGTGACATTTTGGAAGAGAGGAGCAAATTTTTTTTCACAGGCACACCAAAAAATGGTAATGCTAGCTTAAGTTCATCTCCTTGTTCTTGAATCACTTTGTAAGTAGAATGGACATATGAGAGTTTCAATCCCTTTGTGATACCTACATATGTCTAACAGTCGGTGACTACATGGCACATCAGCTATCAGAAAGTATGTAATTGGTAGCAATTACATTGAGGAAAGATTCCTTAAGAACAAACTTGACAGGTTTACTAGAGTAAAGTGTATTTCACAGGAGCACTGTAAACTGCAGCATTCATCATTGACAGAGATTCACTCTCCATTTTTGTAGCAGGCACATTTTAAAAACACAGACAATGCATTTCAGTAGCACAGGTACATCCCTTGTAACATATCTAAACAAAGGTCATTGCTACTGAGTCAGGTTATTTGTGATTTACTTGCAAGGGACTGGATACTAGTAAGTAATTAATTTAAAATAATATGTGCATCTTAATAATCTCATTCCTTGTAGTGAACCACTAACAGTACTGCGAATGTCTTTTAAATCTCAAAAGAATGCACTTCCTTTTACCGGTGATTACTACTTAATAAAGCCCCAATGGTTCTGGAAGGATGAATACATCCTCGACTATAAAAACCTTCTGAAGTATGAATTACCATTGTCACAAATTTTAAAATACATTTCTCCACAGTGATTGTGAATAAACTTGAGAAGGGTGCATTTTATGTTACGATACATCATTTTACAATTGCACTAAGTATATGTCACAACTTGGCCTTATACTCCTGTCTGGATAGACCTTGGTCTGTTCTACCTGGACCCAACTGCTGGATCACACATACTTCTAAGCCCCCTGGTCTGCGTAGTGACTGATTCCTAGTTCTGGGTGTCTCAGGCGCACTTCCCAGTACAGACCCCATATCTGATACCATTCCTGGGCAGTGGGACCCCACAGTCCAGCTGCCTTTAACCTCAAAACCAGTACTTCAGCCTCTTACCCCACTCCCCCAACCCCAGTTGCTTATATACACTTCTCAGAGTTCCACCCCTCTGTGGAAGCTTAGTGCTTTTTGCTTAACCCCTTCAGGAACAATGTGACAGACAAGCAAGGAATACAAGTTTAGGAAAGGAATTTCTTAATGACTGACGCTTTACTCTTAACATAGCACTCTAGAGAGTTACAGATCTTCGAAAAACAACAAACAGTCCTGAATGCAGTGTCCACGTCTGATCTTGCCCCTTCTGTATGTTCTCCGTTTGACCAATGCTTCTAGGCTAGGCAGCCGTTCCAGCCTCAGTTAGCTTGGTCTTGCAAAGTGGTTGCTCCTTTCTTAAAAAAGTATTCCTCTTCTAAAACAGTCCAGGTACTTTCACAGTCTATTTCCTGCTTTGAGACACACACGGCACTGCTCAGCTGTGAATGGAGTGGTGTGGTGTGGCCAGCTGGGACCACAAACTCTACCCTGCCCTGCTACCATGCCCCCAGAGCCCTGCATTGGGGCTGAGTGAGAGGTGCCAGCAGAGCAGAGGAGGATGAGGCCTGCCCCTTGCCCTCATGGTGATGGGCTGTCCCACCGCCTGGCTGCAGGCAGGAGGTCCGGGGGCTGTGGGTGCAGGCGGACCCAGTCTCCCTGGGGCATCTAGGGGGTGGGGGAAGAGGCAGGGCAGGTTTGTGAATGGCAGAAGCATGGGATCTGTTTGCAGTGCCCAGCCATGCTGCTCTATTAGCTCCAGCTCCTGCTGCTCCCAGCCTGTCTATGCAACCCGGCCTGAATCCAACAAGACCCAACTACAACTGAACACTCTCAGCCCATGGTGGGCTACGGCCTAGTCGGGTTCAGCTTGGGCTTTAACATTAGAGCCAAGCAGACCTCTAACTCTGGTGGTCAGTGGAGACAATGCTGGGCACCTGGTGCTAGCTGAATCCTCTTCCTCCTCCTTTGTCTTCAGTGAGACAAAGAGCCTGGATACTTGGCCACAAGCAGGAGCCATCCCTCGATGCCTTTACTAAGAGATGCTATGTAGTGGGAAGGCAGTAGCCTGAGCTAGGCTGTGGTCAGGGAAAGTCCTCTCAAGGTGGACTGCCATTTAAAAATGCTGCTCTTCCCATTTCCTATCCCCCCCCCCTCCACCCTCACACCATTATACTAGTAAGTAAACTTTTGAAATCTTCTTGCAGGCTTCTAATTTTTCAGTTCAATTTAGCAGTGTACTTTTGCCTCCAAGAAATTACAGACACACAGAGCCAGCAAGGTAGGGATTTTTCCCAGTACTGTAATCTCCTTGTCATTCCAAAGATATTAGATTTTATTTGAAAGCATATTCAAATGCTAAAATGGAAATTAGCACACAACACCATTCAAAATTTAAATATTATAAAATATTATTTTAAATGTAAATGAGGCTGATATGCAAGGGCTTCTGTTCAAAAATACTTTGAGTTAAAAAAAGCTCAAGCTTTTCACACTGCAAGCAAAGACTTACATCCAGCCTCTCCTCCACTGAAAAAAAATATGGATTTTAGTTGTAAATTCTTAGACTTGGAAGCTAGCTTTGAGGCTGAAATTCCTCTTTTGCTCTACCTGAGGCCATACCTATCACTGGAGCAATTTGCAGTCTAGACTGTAAAACTCAATAGTAGGCCTGGATAAATGCTGGATAAATGGCCCAAAATTAATACAGAGGCTTATATTTTCCTAACAAAAAGAACCTTTCATTTCTAGGCATGGTCTAGATTTCATTGCCAGACTTTTTACGCATATATAGACACACACCAACACACACACAACAAGCAAATTTTAAACAAGCAAATTTAAACAACACACACCAACACACACAAGAACAAGCAAATTACAGTTTCCCTGGAGGCAAATACCTCCAAGGAGACATGGGTTGAAGAACTGAAGCTGTAACAATCTGTGCAAAGTAAGCAACAGTAAAATGAATGATGCAGTCAAACCAACAAGCATATTAAGAGTAGGAGATAAAATCCATTCTCAACACCAGAAGCAATCAGTAAAATAATTGGAAGACAGATTTTACATGACTATGTACATCATGTTAAAGCAGAAGAAACTGAAGATATCTGTGGCCTTCATATCTCACAATTGTATTTTCTCTGAAACACAGTTCAGAACACAGTACCTAATAGTTAGAATATAGGGAAAGTGGGAAGTGAGAAGAGGGAAAAAGTGCTATTTCAATAATTTACTTGGTCTGCTTTTTGCACGACACTTTTACTTGGTCTGCTTTTTTACACGACAAGGCATAATGACTTCTATAAATTATGGAAACTTTACTCTTGTAGTAATGATTTGGTAATAAGTCCAAATGCATTGGGGCATGATATAACATCAAAACATTGTAGTCAGTGTTAACTGTTATCATCTGGTCCAGAAATTATTACAGTAAATAACATCTGGTGCAAACAATTAACAATCTGCATTTCAGCTGTAAAATGACAAGCCTTTTCAGGCAGATTAGATGCAGCGTGTACAACATTTGTGTACTACCCTGAACCAAAGAGTTTTAGAGTCAGAGCAGAAGCTTTTTGATATTCAGAAGGGGGAGGGAGGGAATGAGAGAATGGTTTGGGCTTTTTCTAGTTTGTAGAGTGTGTTGTACTTCATTGGCTTTGCAATATGACTCAGTTTGGGTTCCAGGATATGGATAATATAGACAGGCTGGGAACTGGATTTACATTAGATGATTTTCTGCTTCAGCCAGCAAAGATTAGTCCAGAAGTAAGTCCCTGGTTACCAGGATTTATGTTTTTAAAGACTATATGCTCCCTACCTATAATCATTCCATAGTCGATTTATTTCACTATAAAATAACCTTGCTGAATGGGTCTTCAGAGAAAGGCTTATGGGTCAGTATGTCACAAAAGTGTTCACCACTGCCACTCTTCCCCTCCCCCCCACCTCTAAAGGCAATTTACTTTTAAAAAGCAAACATTTGATATATTTTATTTCAAGTTCTTCTAGAACTCAAGTAGGAATCCCTTTTAATTTCAGTACTTCCTTTTGCTGCTACTCTGAAAAAAACCAGTAGGGTTAGTGTTTTTACTTAAGGATCACAGGGTTTTTCCCAAAGAGAGTAAAATTATGGCAGTCACATTGTACCAATAATGTAGAATTAGCTTCCTCATCTCCAAACATGACAGAACTCCCTATAGTCAAATCATCTTCTAAACCTGATTTAGCCAATACGTTTACTGAAATCAACCCTTTTAAAACCTGTGCTGCTGTTGGTCTGAACACTTCATAAGGGCAAAGGAGCCAAAGTCACAGTTCTAGCCTGCTGTGCTTCACTAAAGCGCCATCGTGAATAAAAATGAGAATGGCAGTAAAAAGAAAAAAAAATCGATAGCCAGCTCCCCTGCCTGTCGTAAGTCTAAGAAACTACTGTCTAGGGGGACGCTGATTAGAGACCCATTAAACTGTTACTGTATTTCAACAAGTTTCACTATAATCTAGGTTTTTACTGTTTATTTTTAGGCCCCTTGTCTCTAACTCCCAACCACAGAAACTACACTTTACATACAACCACCCCCATTTCTCTCACACATACAAACACAAACACACACAGATTGCATGCCTTCATGACTCTAGCACTCTGCCTCTTGAGTCAAGGATTAGGTCACATGGCTATTCTTAGAACAGCACCTATGGTGCTTCAATCAGTAGAAAAACCTAATTCTGGGAAATGATCATCACTCTGTTCAAAATGAACTCATTCAGCTTGCCATATTCTCAATTTCTGTCAGTCAAAGGCACAGAATCCAGATTTAGGTGGCTGGAGAAAAACTGACTTTCTGTGTGAGGAGTAAGGCACGCGGCTTTTTAGTACTTCCTAATGTATTCAGCATAACAGACTGCAGTAACATGAAATTGGGATGAACAAATGGGAAAATCAGTTTTGATACTATAAACTCCAATTCCTCTTTCCAACCTCGGATTCTTCACCCAAAATTCTAATCAAACACAAACTGAATGTTTCTGGAGGTTTGAAACTATTCAATTAACCTCCCTTCCCAGCACCAATTCCCATTATTCACTTCTTCACATCACAGAAATACCAGGAGAAATGCTGCTCTTGTGCGAATGCTGCTTAGAAGCAGGAAAGCTTTCTAGCACAATTTTCGGACCCAAGAGGTTCAGATGGTTGAATACACATCCAGACTTTTGCAAACTTATTTGAACTCAACTCAAATGCAAAATGTTTTATGTTTCATTCAGCACAAGTACTAAAGGAGACAAAGCTTGACAGTGTAAACATTCCAGCAAGCACCACTTAAAAACAAAGAAAACACCCACACTGGGTTGAGCTTCAAAGAATTATCCAGCCTCCCTCCACCATCATATGGTTGCTGGTTCCAAACTTAGCCAATACCGTATCAATTTCTCCAGAGGGTCCAAAAACCCATTGACTGTACATGCCAGATCACAGCCAGCATTATTCATGGGCATGTATGTGTTGTCATGTAGGCCTAGAGTTCCAAGCATTCCTCATGTTTCTGTCAAGAGAAATAAAAGCATATATTTGAGGACAGCCCATTTTTATAACCTATTTTTACAGTTACTTAACGGTTGTTTTTAACATCATATGCTCTTGTTAGAGAAATGTGATTGGCTATGCTGCTTGAACAACAAGTTATGAAATTGTAACTGAACCACAAGAAAGGCAAATACAGGGAACACAGTTCATCTCGCAGGTGCATAGGGAAGCTTGACCACAAATGTGACATTAATATCTGATTGGATAATGCAAGTTCTGTATGTTCCAAAGTGCAAAGGGCAAAATTAAATGATTGGTTGAGAAGTGTTGTACAGCTAACCACATAGCTTAGTACTGTCTTTGTTGTTAAAAGGCCAAATTATGACGACTGTTTTTAAGTATGTCAAGTTGGAAATGTGGAGTGTGTTAGGGCATAACGGCGACCTTTGCTATCTAGACCATTAAGTACAAGATTGACATTTGATGGTAACTGGATGATGCTAGGTGCCCAGCTAACCCTAACTTCAGAAAAGAGTAAACAAGTAATGTATAAAACCCATAAAATTCGAAACAACTGGGACCAGTGAGAGCTGCAGAACTCCATCATAGATTGGTAAGTTTTCTGGACAAAAGTCAGGATATGCTTCTACGGGCACAAAGCTCTAAAGATTTAGAGCAGGTTGTGCAGCGGAGCCAAGAGGCCAGTGAAGAAGCTGGGCAACATGTGACCTCCAGAAGAAGAAGGGGGAATGTCCGGGTTCCAGCAACGCGGACACAGGTAACTAACCGCTTTCATGTTCTCTCCACAGGTACCATTGCGGAGAGTGGACTAGATGATATATCTGGGGGGAGAAAGCAGAAGGAGACTCAGCTGGTTGGAAGGCATGAGATGCACTGTCCTGAGATGGGGGGTTCCACGACCACCACTCCCAAGAGAAGGAGGCAGGTGGTGGTGGTCGGGGACTCTCTCCTCCGGGGGACTGAGTCATCTATCTGCCGCCCTGACCGGGAAAACCGAGAAGTCTGCTGCTTGCCGGGGGCTAAGATTCGCGATGTGACGGAGAGACTACCGAGACTCATCAAGCCCTCAGATTGCTAACCCTTCCTGCTTCTCCACGTGGGCACCAATGATACTGCCAAGAATGACCTTGAGCGGATCACTGCGGACTACGTGGCTCTGGGAAGAAGGATAAAGGAGTTTGAGGCGCAAGTGGTGTTCTCGTCCATCCTCCCCGTGGAAGGAAAAGGCCTGGGTAGGGACCGTCGAATCGTGGAAGTCAACGAATGGCTACGCAGGTGGTGTCGGAGAGAAGGCTTTGGATTCTTTGACCATGGGATGGTGTTCCATGAAGGAGGAGTGCTGAGCAGAGACGGGCTCCACCTTACGAAGAGAGGGAAGAGCATCTTTGCGAGCAGGCTGGCTCACCTAGTGAGGAGGGCTTTAAACTAGGTTCACCGGGGGAAGGAGACCAAAGCCCTGAGGTAAGTGGGAAAGCGGGATACCGGGAGGAAGCACAGGCAGGAATGTCTGTGAGGGGAGGGCTCCTGCCTCATACTGGGAATGAGGGGCGATCAGCAGGTTATCTCAAGTGCTTATATACGAATGCACAAAGCCTTGGAAACAAGCAGGGAGAACTGGAGGTCCTGGTGATGTCAAGGAACTATGACGTGATTGGAATAACAGAGACTTGGTGGGATAACTCACATGATTGGAGTACTGTCATGGATGGTTATAAACTGTTCAGGAAGGACAGGCAGGGCAGAAAAGGTGGGGGAGTAGCACTGTATGTAAGGGAGCAGTATGACTGCTCAAAGCTCCGGTACGAAACTGCAGAAAAATCTGAGTGTCTCTGGATTAAGTTTAGAAGTGTGAGCAACAAGAGTGATGTAGTGGTGGGAGTCTGCTATAGACCACCGGACCAAGGGGATGAGGCTTTCTTCCGGCAGCTCACAGAAGCTACTAGATCGCATGCCCTGGTTCTCATGGGTGACTTTAATTTTCCTGATATCTGCTGGGAGAGCAATACAGCGGTGCACAGAAAATCCAGGAAGTTTTTGGAAAGCGTAGGGGACAATTTCCTGGTGCAAGTGCTAGAGGAGCCAACTAAGGGGGGAGCTTTTCTTGACCTGCTGCTCACAAACGGGGAAGAATTAGTGGGGGAAGCAAAAGTGGATGGGAATCTGGGAGGCAGTGACCATGAGTTGGTTGAGTTCAGGATCCTGACACAGGGAAGAAAGGTAAGCAGCAGGATACGGACCCTGGACTTCAGGAAAGCAGACTTCAACTCCCTCAGGGAACAGATGTGTAGGATCCCCTGGGGGACTAACATGAAGGGAAAAGGAGTCCAGGAGAGCTGGCTGTATTTCAAGGAATCCCTGTTGAGGTTACAGGGACAAACCATCCCGATGTGTCAAAAGAATAGTAAATATGGCAGGTGACCAGCTTGGCTTAATGGTGAAATCCTAGTGGATCTTAAACATAAAAAAGAAGCTCACAAGAAGTGGAAGGTTGGACATATGACCAGGGAAGAGTATAAAAATATTGCTCGGGCATGTAGGAATGATATCAGGAGGGCCAAATCGCACCTGGAGCTGCAGCTAGCGAGAGATGTCAAGAGTAACAAGAAGGGTTTCTTCAGGTATGTTGGCAACAAGAAGAAAGCCAAGGAATGTGTGGGCCCCTTAATGAATGAGGGAGGCAACCTAGTGACAGAGGATGTGGAAAAAGCTAATGTACTCAATGCTTTTTTTGCCTCTGTCTTCACTAACAAGGTCAGCTCCCAGACTGCTGCACTGGGCATCACAACATGGGGAATAGATGGCCAGCCCTCTGTGGAGAAAGAGGTGGTTAGGGACTATTTAGAAAAGCTGGACGTGCACAAGTCCATGGGGCTGGACGAGTTTCATCTGAGAGTGCTAAAGGAATTGGCGGCTGTGATTGCAGAGCCATTGGCCATTATCTTTGAAAACTCGTGGCGAACGGGGGAAGTCCCGGATGACTGGAAAAAGGCTAATGTAGTGCCAATCTTTAAAAAAGGGAAGAAGGAGGATCCTGGGAACTACAGGCCAGTCAGCCTCACCTCAGTCCCCGGAAAAATCATGGAGCAGGTCCTCAAAGAATCAGTCCTGAAGCACTTACATGAGAGGAAAGTGATCAGGAACAGTCAGCATGGATTCACCAAGGGAAGGTCATGCCTGACTAATCTAATCGCCTTCTATGATGAGATTACTGGTTCTGTGGATGAAGGGAAAGCAGTGGATGTATTGTTTCTTGACTTTAGCAAAGCTTTTGACACGGTCTCCCACAGTATTCTTGTCAGCAAGTTAAAGAAGTATGGGCTGGATGAATGCACTATAAGGTGGGTAGAAAGTTGGCTAGATTGTCGGGCTCAACGGGTAGTGATCAATGGCTCCATGTCTATTTGGCAGGCGGTGTCAAGTGGAGTGCCCCAGGGGTCGGTCCTGGGGCCGGTTTTGTTCAATATCTTCATAAATGATCTGGAGGATGGTGTGGATTGCACTCTCAGCAAATTTGCGGATGATACTAAACTGGGAGGAGTGGTAGATACGCTGGAGGGCAGGGATAGGATACAGAGGAACCTAGACAAATTGGAGGATTGGGCCAAAAGAAATCTGATGAGGTTCAATAAGGATAAGTGCAGGGTCCTGCACTTAGGACGGAAGAACCCAATGCACAGCTACAGACTAGGGACCGAATGGCTAGGCAGCAGTTCTGCGGAAAAGGACCTAGGGGTGACAGTGGACAAAAAGCTAGATATGAGTCAGCAGTGTGCCCTTGTTGCCAAGAAGGCCAATGGCATTTTGGGATGTATAAGTAGGGGCATAGCAAGCAGATCGAGGGACGTGATCGTCCCCCTCTATTCGACATTGGTGAGGCCTCATCTGGAGTACTGTGTCCAGTTTTGGGCCCCACACTGCAAGAAGGATGTGGATAAATTGGAGAGAGTCCAGCGAAGGTCAACAAAAATGATTAGGGGTCTGGAACACATGACTTATGAGGAGAGGCTGAGGGAACTGGGATTGTTTAGTCTGCAGAAGAGAAGAATGAGGGGGGATTTGATAGCTGCTTTCAACTACCTGAGAGGTGGTTCCAGAGAGGATGGTTCTAGACTATTCTCAGTGGTAGAAGAGGACAGGACAAGGAGTAATGGTCTCAAGTTGCAGTGGGGGAGGTTTAGGTTGGATATTAGGAAAAACTTTTTCACTAGGAGGGTGGTGAAACACTGGAATGCGTTACCTAGGGAGGCGGTAGAATCTCCTTCCTTAGAAGTTTTTAAGGTCAGCTTGACAAAGCCCTGGCTGGGATGATTTAATTGGGGATTGGTCCTGCTTTGAGCAGGGGGTTGGACTAGATGACCTCCTGAGATCCCTTCCAACCCTGATATTCTATGATTCTATGATTCTAAGTGTTGCCTTTCCGTTTGTGCTGATTAATCCTAGATGGCTAATATTTGATTAATACTAAATGATTGAGTTTGGCTATTTGATGTCTCACTGTTTAATAATCTGAACCAAACCTATTCTAACATTTGGTTCATGCCAGAGGGCATATCAATGGCTAGTATCGATTGGCCCAATTAAGGCAGGATAGCAACCTACATGCTGGTAAAGACAGTGACAGTATAGAGATTTTGACTTTGATTGTCACAGGTCTAAGGGGCTAGCACACCTGCCAGCAAAGTGTCTTGTGGGGAAATATATACAAGAAATAGATATAAAATAGTAAATAGAGAAATGCCAAAAACGGAAAATGCCAGAACCCTCGAGTATAAAGAAATACAAATCTTTGGCATCTATGGCTATGTGATATCTCACTGATTAATAATCTGAACCGAACCCATTCTAACACGTTACATGTCCTCCTCTACTTCATACATTCAGACTATTATCTTTAGTGTAACTGCAAACAAAAGATATATACCCTAATATAGGGCATACCAGACCTGCTCCAACTTCAGACCTGTGACCCAGTGCCAGAGCTTTCAGATTGTCACTAGAAATCTGTGCTCGTTTCCCGTACCAGTCCAATCTAATGGAATTTTCACTATGGCTGTCTTCCCTGACACTCACCATTCCCCTTCTTTCTGCTTCTCCTACCCTGCAGTTTTGTACAATGTGAGATACTTTCTGTGCACTTCAGGCAGTGGCTAGCCAGGTTCCATTTCAGCAGAAAGCAAAAACTGAAGTATGGTCAAAGGAGGAGATTTATAACACAATGCACATTGTGAGGGCTTGACAGCTGATTCACACAATCAACTGAGTAAGTATCTCCCTTTGAAGATGTTCAGAGAGTGGGATAAAACCTTGTGAATGCAATCCTTTAATGCAAGCAAATAAATTCATCTGCTAAGATCACTACCTAAGACTTGTGTAGACAGACTAGCGGAATAAACACATTGCTTCATACAAAATTATTATCCATCTTTTCTCTGGACATATTTATACAAAAGTAGATGTCAGCAGAAGAATGTATGTACTGCATGGTAATTTAAATGAGTTACTGTAGACACCATATAACTCATTAGCGAAAGAGCAAAGCCCAGCTGTATGTAATTTACTATGTTTCCTTAATTAGTGCAAAATCTGCTCCTTTCCCTACTGATATTTTTATCATGTTAATGTAATGAAATATATTTTACAAATCTGCTAACAAATTTACAACATTTCATTTCAAAGTCAGAATTTTGGAATGAAGATTCTTCTGTTGGTTACTCTTGTTTTCACAATTAGTATCGTGATCTGACCGACAGTTTGGAAGCACAGCATAGGATGCCTTGCAGCATGGGGTTAAAAAGGCTGGTTTTTCAATCAGAGGTGGTATCTCTAGTTAGTTGTGCCATCAATAAAAAAGCGCAGCTCCTGCTAGGCAAGCAGGTTTGTTGGGGGCATGTAGAACAGTGGGAGCACCATGTTTGTGTTTAAAGGTGACCGGCAATAACATAGTACTATACTGCTGAGCTGATTATGTTAGTGCCTGCTTGTTTTCGAACAAAAAGGCTGGCATACTCCAAAAAATGTAAAGAATAAAACTGTAAGAAGTGCATCTCATCAAATGAAGGGAGAATTAGTAGACGGATATGGTAAGAATGGGAATAATATAGGTTGTGTATTAATGAAAGATAACTACTTACTGAGCAGTAGTTGCTTAATCCTTTGATGGCAGTTACACCATTGCTACACAAATGTAAATATGTATATAGGCTATACTGGATTAAATCATGCTTTCAGTTACACTGAAGTAATATCACTTAGGACAATAAAATAAAGAGAAATATGGTTATGTGTCTCAATTACTGGACTAGGACTCAGAAGACCTGGGTTCAGCTCCCAGGTCTTCTACAGACTTCCAGTGTGATTTTTAGGCAAA
The DNA here is from genome assembly GCF_965140285.1 of Lepidochelys kempii. Lineage (NCBI taxonomy): Eukaryota > Metazoa > Chordata > Testudines > Cheloniidae > Lepidochelys > Lepidochelys kempii. The sequence continues at coordinate 113,104,737 of NC_136382.1, read as the reverse complement.
TCACTTGATCTCTCTGTTTTGGCACCCTGTCCGTAACATGGATGTAAATAGTACTTCGTTTTCCCCAGCATTTGTCTGTCTTCTCTGTTTAGACTGTAAGCTCTTAAGTGTAGGGATTGTCTTTGTCTAAGTATGTCTACACTGGCAGAGTTACAGCACCGGCAGTTACAGCACTGCTCAGAGAGCGCTGAAGGGAAACCGCTGTTGTGTGTTCACACTGTCAGCTGCCCGCACAATAACATGTTCACCCTTGCAGCACTTGCAGCAGTATTCGGAGCAGCGCACTCTAAGCAGCTATCCCACAGAGCATCTCTTCCTCTTCTGCCACTAAGAGTTGTGGGAAGATGGAGGGGGTCACAGGGCATCCTGGGTCCTGTCCCAATGCCCCATGATGCATTGCTTCGCATCCCAGCAATCCCTGTTCTTCCGTCCGCATTTGGCACCATCTTTCAACAATTTGTGTGCTGTGCGCTTTGCTCTGCCTCTTCAGTCTGCAGGAATGGATCCCACACTGTTGACCAATATGCTGCTCACTCTGACCAATGCATCATAAGTGGCAGTGGAGTTATTCCTTAAACTACAAAGGCAAAAGCAGTTCGACATTGATCTCGCCAAATGTGGTAGTTACGAGATTGCTTGTGGCATTCACGGACATGCTGATCATAGTGGAACGCCGCTTTTGGGCTCAGGAAACAAGCACTGAGTGGTGGATCACATTGTGATGCACGTCTGGGATGATGAGCAGTGGCTGCAGAACTTTCGGATGAGGAAAGCCACATTCATGGGACTGTGTGATGAGCTCGCCCCAGCCCTGTGGCGCAAGGACACAAGAATGAAAGCTGTTCTGCCATTGGAGAACACGTGGCGATAGCAGTGTGGAAGATGGCTACTCCAGACTGCTACCGATCAGTCGCTAACCAGTTTGGAGTGGGAAAGTCGACTGTTGGACTCGTGTTGACGGAAGTGTGCAGGGCCATTAATCACATCTTGCTCCGAAAGACTGTGACTCTGTGCAATATACATGACATTGTGGATGGCTTTGCACAAATGGGCTTCCCTAACTGTGGAGGGGCGACAGATGGCCCGCATATTCCAATTCTGGCACCAGACGACCTAGCCACTGAGTACATTAATTGGAAGGGGTATTCTTTATGGTTCTTATGGATCATGCTTGTGGATCACCGTGGGCGTTTCACAGACATTAACACAGGCTGGTCCAGAAAGGTGCATGACACACACATCTTTCAGAACACTGGCCTGTTCAGGAAGCTGCAAGCAGGGACTTTCTTCCCAGACCAGAAGATCACCATAGGGGAAGTCGAAATGCCCATTGTGGTCCTGGGAGGTCCTGTCTACCCCTTAATGCCATGGCTTATGAAGCCATACAGGAGGCACCTTGACAGCGGCAAGGAGAAGTTCAACAACAGGCTGAGCAAGTGCAGAATGACTGTTGAGTGTGCTTTTGGCTGTTTAAAGGCCTGCTGGCGCTGCCTATATGGGAGGCTGGAACTGGCCGATGACAATATTCCTATGCTTATAGCCATGTGCTGTATCCTCCATAATATTTGTGAAGGGAAGGGTGAAAGCTTCACTCAGGGATGGACTGCTGAGGCTCAAGTGTCTGGAGGCTGAATTTGAACAGCCAGAGACCAGGGCTATTAGAGGGGTGCAGCACGGGGCCATAAGGATCAGGGATGCTTTGAGGCAGCAAATTTGAAGCTGAAAGCCACTAATATTTGTTCTTATGCTCGGGAGTGCGGTGCTTGTAATGCTAGGAGGTGATTTTGATTGGTGCAGACGATGCAGTATGAAGGTTTAAGAAAACTGCCTGTTGCTTTGCAGGGCTCTGTTTGCTTTCAATTAATAGAATAAAGATTGCTTTCAACCAAAACAATTCTTTTATTAAAAAACAACAACCGGAGGAGACAGACAAACAAAAAAACACATCAGCACTGAGGGAGATGGGGGAAGGGAGGGTCCGAGGTGGAGGTGTGGATGTCGAGGTATCATATCCAGCCTTCTCCTTTGGAGTACAGCGCAGTGGGTAGTGGGAGTCCGCAGTGCTGGACTGTGATGGGGGAGGAGTGGAATGCAGCGGGTACAGACTGGTGCCAGGAGGTTGATAAGAGTGTATCAGCAGTGTCTGGGGGCGCATGTGAAAGAGTTTTACAACAGCGGCTGCAGGGCAGGGTGGGTGCGGAGTTCCTCAGTTTGCAGTGCTAGTAGTGCCTGGAGTGTGTCTGCTTGACATTCCATAACGTTTAAGAGCCGCTCCGTGGCTTCTTTCTGGTGCGCCATGTTCTCCTTTTGGTTCCTCTTCTCGCTATCTCACCACTCCTTCAATTCTTGTTTTTCAGCCGCGGAGTGCATCATGATATCATGCAAAAAGTCCTCTTTAGTTCTTTTTGTCCACTTTCTAATTCTGCGCCGCCATTCAGCCGGCAATAACAAAGAGGGTGGCTGGGCTCCCAAGGTCATATCTGTGAAGCTGAAATGCAACATTTTACAGAAGCAGTATTGTTTGCAACACAGAGATTACTGATTTAATGATTTAAAAACACAGCCACTATTCACATACCTGTCACTAACTGGCTGACCCCAGGCAAGCACACATGAGCCACAAAACCCCCAAAATGGTGAGTAACCACAGGGGCAGGGGAAATTAGTTTTCCAGGACCATACTGGGCATGTGGCTCTTGGGGAAAGCCAGTACTGTAGGAGGGACCTTATAATCATTACTGTCCCCACATTTTCCACAGGCTGTGTTCATTATGGAAGATATCTCACTGATGAGGGTGAGCAGGGAATCAAGAGAGGGTCTTCTCCAAGACTGTGGCTTCCACCGTGGCCCTTATGCGGCTTGCCTGTGTGCAGCAATAGTCTCCTCCCTCCCCCGCAATGGCACAGTGGCATGGGAAAGTTATCCTTAATGGGGCAAGAAACAAAGCAGTTCTGCCAAAGAACCTGAGGCACCGGATTGCCCAGTATCTCCATGAGAGTTTCGTGGAGATCTCTGAGGCAGATTCCCATGAAGTGAGGGAGTGAATCAACACCTTATTCTGCTGCTCAGACTAGCCATGTGGTGGTACACACATCATACAGACATAAGCCTGCTTTCTGCAACCCTCCTGCCCCCAACAACTCGCTTCAGCGATTCCCAAAATCAAAGCCACTTACCAGGGGCCTTCTCTCCTGTTTGCAGTTCACCAAGATCCGACAGCTGTGACTGGCTAGCCTCCTCCAGGGTAGAGAAGAGCTCCTGGCTGCATGCATCTCTGACCTGTGAGGCATCCTCTGCCTCTGGGTCCCCCTACCACTCCACATCCTCATCCAAGATTTCCTCCTCCTGGCTCGATCCACTCTCGATTGGCACACGAGCCACCAAAGTATCCAAAGTGGCCTTCGCAGTGGACAGGGGGTCACCGCTGAGTATTGCGTCCAAGTCTTCGTAGAACCGGCAACTCGTGGGTGCAGCACCAGAGCGGCGGTTTGCCTCCCAAGCCTTGTGGTAGGCATTCCGCAGCTCATTCACTTTGACCCTGCACTGCGGTGTGTCCCACTGATGGCCCCTTTTTGTCATGCATCGTGAAATCTGTCCATAGGTATCATAATTCCTACGGCTGGAGCGCAGCTGGGACTGCACAGCTTCCTCTCCCCAAATGCTGATGTGGTCCAGCAGCTCGACATTGCTCCAAACAGGGGATCGCCTGGTGTGTGGAACAGGCATGGCCACCTGGAAAGATGCACTGAGACCCCTGCACATGTCACTGAGCAAACAGGAAGGGGACTTTCAAAATTCCCAAGGAATTTAAAGGGTGGGGCTCACAGTTGGTTACCTGAGGTCAGAGCAGTAGAGTTCAAACTGATGACCAGAGAGGCGAGAACAGGCATTTGGGACACCTCCCAGAGGCCAAGCACAGTGCTGTGACTGACCAAGGTGTCTACACTGGCACCGCGGCACTGTAGCCCCAGCACAGAAAGATGTACGCCTCTCGTCAGGGTGTTTTTTTTTTTACAGAGCTGAAATTGCGCAGAAACTTTCCAGTGCAGACAAGGTCTAAGTGTATGTACAATGCTTGAACAACGGGATCTTACTCTGAATGTGACCCACAGGAAAACATTGGATATAAACAGGCCTTGAAGCCCATTTAAGTCAGTCTCCTTTTCATGTTTATCAGTTATATAATTTCACAAAACATCTAATTTTTACACTGCACTAGTTGTCCCAAATGCTGCCATAGTTTTTTAGACAACAGAAGATTATATAAATGAATAAGCATACTAGATTATATAAATATCAATTATACTCCACTTACAGAAATTCCATCTAGATTCTTTTACTGTCCAATTTCACATTAGTTTAAATTCATGGTCTCCTTTTCTTGTGCTGAATATGAACTCAGATACCTTGGTTATCTCAGTTATTAACATATCTGATTCTCTATTATCTCTTTTTCCATTGACTTTAATGTGAGATAGAATGGGACCACGGTATTTTATTTTTTAATATATATTCATTCTGGATACGACAGGCAAGTTACAAATGCTTAATATAGACACATATTTAAAAGAGAAATGTTGTTCACAAATACATTGGGGAAATACATGTTTTGCTGGTGAAGAACAAAAGGACAAACATGGTACCATTTTATGACAAGAATATTATACATTTTTAAACTCTATACCTTTTGGTAAGTACATTCAACTGTCTTTGACACACACAAATAAAAATGATTGGCAAAGGCATTCCAGATCTAGAATGTGGCACCCTACCTATGTCATGTTATGAAGTTTTGTTTCCTTCCTTAAAGTACAGTGCCATTATAATTTATGACTGCAAGAAATATTTTAAATTAAGATTTGTTTGATTGTCTATTTCTATTAAGGCAATCATAAGAACACTTCTCCTTTTCCAAACAAATGCACTACACAGCATAGCATCCTAGAGCTATGCACAGGGATCTGACAGTGATTAATTTCTCTTGCTGAATTCTTTATTTCCAATAACTAATTTAAAATAGACACCACTTTTTAATAACTAAAGGATATAAATTCTGCAGGGTATTTTTGCTTAGGTAATTGATAAAACATCTTCATATTAATGACGGGAAATTAGGGTTCTGTTATATAAATCTGTCACATAGCAAATCTCCTGTAGAACACAGTAGCATAGGCTGCTGCTGTGCATTGGAGCATAGAATTAATATTATTAAAAAAACCTCCATTACCACAGAGTCAGGAGTTGTCTGAACAAATATCAATAAAAATAATTTTTCCTGCAGGTATTTTATCTAGGTGATAAAGTTTTTGGGGAATATATATTTCTCCCCCAAATTTTATCACCTATATAAAATACAAGCAGGAGAAATGATTTTATATACCTGAAATAAAGATATTGGATCTGAGCCTTGCACAGCATTAGGCTGTGGGATAGTCTCCCAAGGGAAGTGGGCAAAAGCACCATTTGCTAGGGACCTTTTCAAGTAGACTAGACAAAATACTGGAAAACTGTCTGTAGGGAACAATCCTGTACTGGCAGGAATATGGATGGGGTGATTTAGTAGACATTTTCTATCTCTAATATCTATGAACCTCTTAATCTCCAGTCCTTCCTCAAAAAAAACTTCTCACCGAAGCCAATAGGATGCACAGCAGAGAAGGAACAGCAGGAATAAAATGAACAGACTTTGATCATACACGAGGAAGCTCAGGGATTCACCCCAGCTCCTGTGCAGTTCTCAGTACAAGATGAGGTTTTAAATTAGCTGATTAATGTCAACTGCTGTAGTGTTGTAAACTCAGGACTTCTTTGCAAACTGAGGCAGGAGTCCATGCACAAATAAAAGACTTTCAAAGTCTTTTCAAAACCCCTCTCAAAATCTCACAGACTATCATATGAACCCTGAGAATTTTACTTTACAAATGCACATCTAAAAATATGCTTGAAGAAGCTTCCTGTAGCAGTTTTAGATAGCTATGCAATCCATAGATTGATAGTGTGGACTGACAACCAGTTTGCTTGGAAGAAGACTACTTCTACAGATAGCATGTGTAGTTCCAAGGTTTCCCCCATCTGTAAGTCACTGGAACTTTGCAAAGCTTGCAGAATCATTCCAAATCAGAATATGCAGATACTTCACCCCATATTAGTATGTTTAGATCTAGATTAGATTTTATTGCATTTTACAAGACAAAAAAAGTTCAAGCTCTTCAGTTAATGATACCTAAGAGTGACCCCTAATGAAAATGTGTCAGGAAAAGAGATGCTAAACAGAAAACCAGTACTCTGAAACACCTCCTCAGTACATGATGGAAAAACAGCATTTGCTAAAGGAATTTGTTTGGGCAGCTAACCTGACTGTAAAGAGTCTTTGTAAGTACAAAATACTATAACAAACAAAAGGACATTATAGCAAGGCATATGACCACAAGCATTTTATGTATATAGATTGAAGATAGGGTCATCATTTATTTGTACTTTATTTAATCAAAAGATTAAATTGCAATAAATCACAAGGACTGGACGGTATTTACCCAAGGATAAAGTAGCTGAGCTACTAACAAAAATATTAGCTTCTTAAAAACAGTTAAAATACCAGAGATTGGCCAATGCCCTCCTCCAATGTATAATATTGTACAATGAGTTGAATTTATTATTGGAAATCTTCATCTTTCTCTTAATGGTCTGGTACTGGCTACTTTTAGAAATGTGATACTGGACTAAAAGAACCTTTGGTCTAACAATTCCTATATTGCTATTTCATGAGAACACAATTGAGACTTTACGCTGAGAGGAACAGGTTGGGTCATGATGGAAATTATCTTAGCCAAATGTTTTCAAAAACAGCAGGCATAACTGAGAAAATTCCTGGCAAAGTAAATTACTTTTAGTAGAAAAAGATTCTATTTCTCAAATATATTTCAGGATCAAAGTCCCTTTAAGAGATAATTTATGGCTCACTGCTAAATTAGTGGAAGATGTGATCATATATAGTATATATGCATTCCTGAAGCTGAAATAGAAAGATACTCCCTGTCTACAGACAAAATCATTGTAAATGAATGGACAGTGCCTTTTGTTGTTGTTGTTGTTGTTGCACTTTTGGGTTCCCATCAGGGATGACTAATAATATTCTCAGAAGGGGGTCCCTTCATTTTTGGGAAGCCCATAATGAAAAAACTAGGTTTCTCTGAAATCGCTATAAAGGCCTTTGCACCTTGCAATGATTCCTGTAAGTTACTACATTTAAACAAAGACAGAGAGGAGTGTGAATATTGTTAAAGCTGGATAATTAATTTTAGAACGCTTAAAAATACAACAAATGTGAAAGGTGTGACTGGTGCAGGCAATCAGCGATGCAGAAACAAAACAGATGGCTCAAACTAAAGTCAACTTTATTCTTTTTTGCAAATATTTTCTTCAGCTAATTTTCATGCTAATTTCAGACTTTGGATCAGGTTCGTCTTACCTGTGGGAGAGGTCAGGAAAGACTAACAGCAAGTTTTAAAAGGACTGCACAGTGATCATTTCCCTATGCCTCAGTTCAAAAGGAAGGACAATAAGTAAAACTAGACTGAGCAATTTCAGTTGCTACAAGTAAAATCAGAAGAATTGAAATGTACAAGTAAGAATTATTTTCTGCTAATTCCCCACCATCAGTCTGGCCGTATAAGAGATGGGAAGATATGGGCCCTCCTGCACAACATAAAAAAAAATAATCAAAAGACAGGAGCTTAGTTTGAATAAATGAAGAGTTCATCTTGTCTCCAAAATACAACAGCTATATGCAATAGATTGAACACTGTTTTATAGCTTTATAACATTCTAGGGTCAAAGCCTTCTTTCCATCTATCCACTGGACGGTAAGTCTGATGGGGTGTATTTTAGTTTGCATCACTGGCAGTTTCTCCAAACATCTTGATCTGCCTCATACAGTTAATTTAAAACATCTAGACTATCCTATTTTCTCCTATCACCAAAAAGCTTTTTCCCATACCAGACCTTGAAAATTGTTCCTTAAGAACAAAATCAAGCTTATCAAAACAGTAAGACTAAGGAAGTGGGGAAATTACTAACCCTGCTCATAAGGACTCCCACATTCATGATACATGCCAGAAAACAATGGGAAAAAATAGCAATGTAACAGCTGGACTGGCCCATTAAAATAAACATTGTGTTTTCCCTCTGGCTACTGGGGAGAAATTTGCTGTTTGGATTTTGCTACCGAAATGCTCAGAAGATGCGTACAGAGAATCACTTATAAAAACAAAACTTCAACCTCCTAATCTTCGAAAATCTTATAAAAACTCAGATCTTTGGTGCTCTGATTGTGTCTTAATTAAGTGATACTGCAGGAGAGGTCAAGAAGAGAGATGATTTAAAGCTAAGCCTTCACTCTGCTGATTTTTGAACACCCTGTATCTGGGCATGAGCTGAGTATTCTGCAGACCAGAACCTGGGAATCATGTGGCATAAATTAGGTTTCTCCAGGAAATAACTGTGGTATGTCTTCTTCCTCATGAAAGAGACTGATGGAGGGAAGCCACTGATATGTAGTTCAAACAATTACAAAATTATTTGAAATGTAACTGAATTTGAGAAGGGAGATGCATGGAATATTTGCACATTTTATACACACAGAACTATCACATGTTGTACTTGAAAATTCCCCTCATATTGAACCCCTTGTTTACACAAATGTGTTTTGGGAACTGTCATAATTATAAAGGTGGTTACCCTTCCCTTTCTCTGTACAGAACTATAAAATTCCTCCTGGCCAGAGGCAAAACCCCTTTACCTATAAAGGGTTAAGAAGCTAAGATAACCTCGCTGGCACCTGACCAAAATGACCAGTGAGGAGACAAGATACTTTCAGAGCTGGAAGGGGCGGGGAACAAAGGGTCTGTCTGTCTGTCTGTGTGATGCTTTTGCCGGGACCAGGTCAGGAATGCTCTTCAGAACTTCTGTTAAGTTAGTAAGTAATCTAGCTAGAAATGCGTTAGATTTCCTTTTGTTAAATGGCTGGTAAAATAGGTTGTGCTGAATGGAATGTATATTCCTGTTTTTGTGTCCTTTTGTAACTTAAGGTTTTGCCTAGAGGGATTCTCTATGTTTTGAATCTGATTACCCTGTAAGGTATTTACCATCCTGATTTTACAGAGGTGATTCTTTTACTTTTTCTTTCATTAAAATTCTTCTTTTAAGAACCTGATTGCTTTTTCATTGTTCTTAAGGTCCAAGGGTTTGGGTCTGTGTTCACCTATGCAAATTGGTGAAGATTTTTATCAAGCCTTCCCCAGGAAAGGGGGTGTAGGGCTTGGGGGGATATTTTGGGGGGAAGATATCTCCAAGTGGGCTCTTTCCCTGTTCTTTGTTTAACATGCTTGGTGGTGGCAGCATAGGGTTCAATTACAAGGCAAAGTTTGTACCTTGAGGAAGTTTTTAATCTAAGCTGGTAAGAATAAGCTTAGGAGGTCTTTCATGCAGGTCCCCACATCTGTACCCTAGAGTTCAGAGTGGGGAAGGAACCTTGACAGGAACTTTCCTCACTGACAAACTGCCATTCGTGCAGCTACGCCAATGGGAGCAATCGTGTAGACCGTGCCCAGGTGATCTGAGGTGTCCATCACATAGGCCTGCTCTGAGTGGCACTAGGGGATAGCGCAATGGTGGATGACTTGGTGGCTTGTTTAGCCCAAAGCTACTGTATTTGCATCTATTATGAAACCCCAAACTTCCATTTTGATTTCTTGGCACCAAAAAATACAACTGCCAAGCAATGAAACCCACTGCTGAGCTCAAATACTACCTATGAGTGAACTGACATTCCTAAGCAATACAACAATGTAAAAGAAAACCGCAAAGCAAACATGAAAGCTCAAGGAAGCTAGATTTCTGGTATGACTTCCAGCAAGATCTGGCAGAAGAAAATAGAGTTTAAAATGGTGAGTCAAACTTGTTTCTCTGCTGACTTCCCCCTTCTCCAACAAACTTGGTTATTCAGGGTTTTCTCTCCCCAAATCTGAACTTCACCATGCACTTGGAATAAAAGTGAGGAGAACTGACAACAACAATACAGAGTTGCTGAATTTCCTCACCACTGCCCCAAAAGGCAGTGGATATTTAGAAGCTCCATCTGTTTACTCATTTAAAAACATTTTATGAAAAGGCAATGAGTGAAAAAAATGCGATGATAGAAAAAAAATCATATGAAGCCAGTTTGCAAAGTTGACATAAGCCCACCAGAAAACTCAGGTAAAAATCAGATTCCATTGTGTTGAAGTATTAGGCCTCCTAGAGTAATTAGCCAGAATAAAGTGAGATATGTGGATTAGTTTGGCTTGATTAAATTGAAAACCAAGAGTGAAATCCTGGCTCTGCTGAAGTCAATGGAGGCAGAATTTCACTCCAAGAACATAACATACTCTACAAAAATTTCCCTTTAAGTATTTAGATGGAAGATAAATTACAGAATATGAAAGTATTCCCTCCCTATTCAACAGTACTGCCTCTGATTTATCATGTATGGTGGCATTAGCTAGCACTTTAATGGCCAGTATGTGTTGTCATGATCATGATAAGTGGCCTAAATACTTACTCATAGATGTAAAAATTACACATGCGCATAAGTTGGCCTCAGTGACCAACAAATATGATAGCCTCTTGTTTTGCTCAGACAAGATACCTGTTGCTTTGGCAGAGATTAGGGTAGACTGAACCTGTGTTTGGGGTGTGATATGCCTAGGAATTCTGGGTAGCTCAACTATTAGGGCAGCCAGCCCTTGAATTCCCCTTTATATACAGGACTGTCTCTATATATTATAGGGGAACATATCAGCAGATAACACAGCTGAGCCGGCTCAGTTCTGAAGAGAAGTTCCTGGCAAAATCTTGGTTTGTGCTTCTGAATGGAGCAGATGTGAGATAACTAACAGGGCAGCAAAAAAGCCTGATATGTAGAGAGGTGGGCTATAAGTAAAAATCGTTCCAATCACACCAGGGTAAAAGGTGGCCCTAATGTCTTGTCATCCTTTGCTTGATCATCAGTGGGAGAACTGTAAAAATAAATAGCTTCATTTACAAACTTTAACCCTCACATCAAACAATATGTGTATCACCCAGTGGAGGGGCTCCCAGTACTTGTAAAAACTAGACTGCTGAAGCAATCCCAATTATCTCTGCAGCTTTCCGAGTGAAAACCACTCACCTGCTCCCCACTTCCTGAAAAAAACCTTATAGCTCTTTCATTCTGTTTTCAGCAATTGCTCTGTTATGTTGTTTCTCACATTTAAGGGCCTTGACACAGATCATGATTCCCTATGCAGCTCGACCAATAATAGGTGCTACCACACATTATTTAAAAAAGAAATGTTTGGGGGAAACTAGGTGGGAGAATTTTTTCACAAAAGAAAATTAAAATGGTGAGATATAGGATGGCTACTGAGGATCTTCCATAGACAATGCACTGCCCTTAGTAAATTTGTGTGTGTGTCCAACCCAAATCACCACATCCATTTGGTTTTTTTTAAATAATATTTTAAATTGTTTATTATAGCTTTTTTTTTACTTAAAACAATTTTTGTTTAATTTATTGTACTTCACCTTCCTTGAATGTTTTCTTCCTTCATCTCTGTCTCCTCATATCTTTCCTCACTTTATAGTGCTATTTCCCTCCCCACTCATTTTCCTACATCCTGCCATCCACTACATCACTTTCCTCACTTTTCCTGTCGTGATCTCTCTGTCCCTCATCCAGGTTCGTTCAAGCCCTCTTCCAAGTAGTGCCTTCCTTCTTTCTTACAGATCTCCATGATTCCTTCCTCCCTTTTTAGTACTTCTTCCCTCCAATTTCTCAGTATTTTCCCCATTTTTCACCCTCTTCTACTCACCCTTCTCCCTGTCCCCACAAATCTCAAACTCACACTCTTTCCCCACCACCAACCTCATAATACCCTTCAAACTTCTTGCTTCTCCCCTCCTACTCCAATGGTGTTTCCTCCTTTAAACAACAGCTATTGTACAGGAGGGAAGCAGTTATATACAGGCCACCCTGGAAGAGGACAGAATCCCTTGCAGGGGTAGGAAGAAGAGAGCAGCTGGGGTGGGATCTGAGTTACTACAGAGAATTCTTTCCTTCGTGTCTGGCTGGTGAGTTTTGCCCACATGCTCAGGGTTTAGCTGATCACCATATTTGGGGTCGGGAAGGAATTTTCCTCCAGGGCAGATTGGCAGGGGTCCCGGGGGGGTTTTCACCTTCCTCTGCAGCGTGGGGCATTGGTCACTTGCTGGAGGATTCTCTATACCTTAAAGTCTTTAACCCACGATTCGAGGACTTCAATAGCTCAGACATAGGTTAGGGGTTTGTTACAGGAGTGGGTGGGTGAGATTCTGTGGCCTGCATTGTGCAGGTGGTCAGATTAGATGATCATAATGGTCCCCTCTGACCTTAAAGTCTATGATTCTATGTCCTCCTCTTCTGTAGGTGACGTTGGCACAGAATAGGGTACCATGGAGGGGAAAACATGGAGGTAGCATCAATATTCAACTCAGCTACTGTATAGTAAGAAGCAAATTTGGAAGGGTATATATTATCCACCAGATGGTGAAACCTATCATGCCATTTAATTTTAAAATTTAAAAAAAGTCTGCTGCAGTTTCCACAGTATGCATCCGATGAAGTGAGCTGTAGCTCACGAAAGCTCATGCTCAAATAAATTGGTTAGTCTCTAAGGTGCCACAAGTACTCCTTTTCTTTTTGCGAATACAGACTAACACGGCTGTTACTCTGAAACCTGTCATTTAAAAATAAGCACTTGTCAGTATTTGTATGTATATGTATAAATAATACAATAAATGGCCAGAAGCTTTGTAGTCTTAAAAACACATAAGTTAAAGAGTGGGATGTTGTTTTTGTTGGTGTTTTTTCTTAGATTGTCCAACTTAATTTCATTTATTTTACTGCTGACAGTAAATTGCCTTATTTCACACTTTTTCAACAAACCTAAACATTTGATTAATGAGAAAGTCCATAGTACTAGCTAAGCCTTCTTTATCAGATAAGCCTTCAGGTTCTAAAATAAGGAGTGAAAAGTAAAGAGTCTTTCCGTGTAATGAATTTATGTTTTCACCTGTGAATAATTTGTAGACCCATAAGAAACTGCATAATGGATTTAATATTGCACAGGAATAGCCTCAGGACTATTTCCTTCCAACATTTATTTCAGATGAAAATTGCTATTGGGTAGACTTGTAGCATGTCTAGAAATTATTTATAGGCTATGACACAAAATTCAGGTGATCTGGGGACCTGTATGAGACAGTTTTTATTGCACACAACCAGCATGTGTATGAAGAGACATCTACATGGGAAAGTGATTGTGACATGCTCTTCAGGACACCTAGAACTGTGAGCCACTCTGTTACCTCTGTGCCACAGCAAGAGTGAACTTTGCTGGAGATTAGACTGTGTGTCAGCTCCTTGTCAGACCAGCCTGTCTGCCTCACCAGCAAATGCCTCGAGACTCTGCCAGTCTTCACCTTGCATTGCAGGTACACTATGGTGCACTCCACTTACCAAATTCCCCAGAGATATCTCACTGCAATATCCAGCCCTCTCATAGAATACTCACAGAAGTTAAGTTTGTTGCTCCTTTGAACAGACAATACACTGCAACTCATTAATTTCCCTGGGGTTTCACAAACATTCTTATTTCAATCACAGCACTGAACTGGTTTATATTAAAAGTAAAACAATTTTGTTAAACAAAAAGACGTAGGTTTAAGTGATACCAGTATAAAGAATAAAGGTAGAAAGGGCTGCAAGCAAACATAAGTAAAAATATGCTTCAAAGACTAAAACCTGACTCAAGTCTCTTGTTCACAAAAGTGTTTCTCGCCAACTCTCTTTTCCAGTATGGCTGACCAGACTCTCTGGCGAGGACGCTTCACAGAGCTTTGAGTGCTCGGTTCCTTTGTCTCCTTAGTGAAGGATAACATAAAGGTTCTCTCCCTGTCTCTTATAGTCCAGTAAGCCTTTGAACTGAAGGGTATCGGCAGATAATGTTCCTTTCCCCGCTGGGTGTAGACGCCGAGGTGTCTGACGTAGGCATGTTGTTTTCTCCCTGGCTGGTGATTTTTACAATGCAACCTCTTCCTGAAACCTCTGATACAAATGACTAGCTCACTGAATTTGGTCACACCTGATTTGAAGTGTTGGCCTCTTTCCTTTGTCTGGAGAAAATCTGTTTATCACCTCCCTTCTGATGTGCCTGGTTTGAACACCCTTTAGTCACAATTTTCCAGCCCATCTGTAAAGTTCTTGTGGGTTGACTGTACATACATCATGAAAGGAATTAACGATCAATGAGTTATTAGTTTTCCAGTGAGATATTACATACCATAATGGATACAATATTACTGACTATACTGTATAATACTGTATACTATATAACTAACTCTGTAACACAAGCTTTATTATTAGGTTACTGTATAAATTCATTCAACTTCACAGATCTCCTGAACAGCAAAGTGAGTACAGTGAATTCTGCCCCCAATGTTTTCCAAACACAGGAATGAAAACAAATCTTTTGAGAGGGGGTGTTTATGAAAGCATCTTGGGAATTCCTTTCCAGCTGCCTGTACAAAAGGAGGAACTCTTGGGACATGGGAAAAGGGATGCTCTCTGGATGTTTATTGTGCCAGTGTGGCTATTCAGTCCGCATTCCTCACACAAACATCATGAACAATGAATGTTAAACATGATAATTCTCAGCAATGACAGAGAATTCATACATTAAGGAAAAGTGGGGGTTTCCTTGCAACAAATAAAATGAAGGCGGAACAAGAAAAAGAAAAAGCTCGGCGTTAATGAAAAGTTCTCTGTGTGGCTAATACATTGTGAAAAAAATCAAGAATTCTTCGTGCAACCCCTGCAATGTTGTCAGAATTGCTAGATCTTACACAGGTGCACTGCATATGTTCTGGCTTTTAAATTTAAAGGAGCCTGGAACAATATTATTGTATAATCCCCATATTCCCATGCACTGATCCTTCCCCTATCCTGCCACTTTCTCAAGATTTAAAAAAACACACAAGGGAATGTATGTGTTGAAAATCGCTCACTTGAATGGTTCCTAACCTTTTTCATACTTCTTTCCTTTTTCCCTTTTGGCTATACTGTGCACACAACTCTTTTCAATCCCATGCAAACTTCCTGAGGTAACACTAAATGCCAAAAGAGAAGAAATTATTTGTACAATATGAGTAAGAAGAACCCCCTGTATGTTCAAATTATACAGAAGTCAGAGCTAATCAGGATGTATCAGAGGGTAGACAACGTAACCATAAGAAACCAGCTTTATGGTGCAACTATGTAGCGCAATGAAAGTAATATGGGTGAATACATTGAGTTTAGAGCCAAGAACCTCTGAGAAAACTGTCTGGGTAACATGATAAACCCTTGCTGGTAAGGGAGTGGAAGGAAATGTTTTGGTGAATAGAATCCCCTCCTGAGAAGTGTTGAACATGTTCTGTGAGGTGAAACCAAGGGAAACTGAGGGCACTCAGCACCTCATAGTCAGAAGGGAGGCCCACTATGAGTAGATTTCTCAGAGAGGCACCCTGAAATAGTTCTATGAGCCATCTAATGTATTAAGTAGAGCTGGTCAAAAACATTTTTATCAAAACTCTTTTTTGATGGAAAAATTGGGATTTTGACTAAATGAAAATATCCATGGAAAGTGTTTATTTTCTGTGGAGCATTTAGATTTTCCAGCAAAAACCTGAAATCCCCAAACCCACACATTTTTTCCATTTTTTAATGAGAAGTCAAAATTTTTTGCAGAAAAATATCCATTTTCCATCTGGCTCTAGATTAGGTAAAAGAGCTACTGTTGCAATGAAATCACAGCAGGGACGACTGCATCTCCAAAGATTGGAACTGGTGCTCCTGAGGCTCAGCTGGTACCTAACAATCTTGGAAGCAGAAACCATGATGTGGTAGCTGAATTTTTGTCTGTCATTGTGGTATCTCCAGAAATATTTATTTTGGTGAATTAAATAATGGTATGACCAACAGCACTTTTCCCAGGGAACGACCAATTACAATGCTGTAGCTCTATTTTCTAGGTAGCTATAACTGCTTATGAAGGAGGCAAGGTAAATAGAATAATCTTGCTAAACTGAGTTGCTGCTTTGTATTTTGAAAGACTATAATATCAACCCTTTTCCCTATTCACTGCCTAAACAACACGTTTACAGAGGAAAAATCCTGTTAATAAGAAATGCCAATACATTTCATTACAGCCACGATGCAACAGTACAGAGTTGAAATTATTAAATTCATAGCTTCAATAAACAGCCACAAATTATCTCTTGAAGGGAGCTGCATAATAACACCTGAAGCGTAAAGAGAGGAAATGGAGTTTAATTAAGTGTTGCCCAGCTAAATCGTACTGAAAAGGCACAACGAGGTGGGAAGAATACAGAAGAGTTAGTTCAGCACAGAGATAGAAAGATTTAGCAGCCAGGTAAAAGGCTCTGTCTGAAAATGTACTGAAGCTAAGGGGTGTGTCACACATCAGCGGTTTTCTGATGAGCAAAAGCACTCATTCCTGCTCTTGCTCACCTTCACCTAGCTGCCCTTCCCTTTTTAGCATGGAACCTTGATTGAAATGAAGCTTCTTTTTCTTGTACAGAAAGAGAGAGACAAAACCACAAAACAAAGAAGAAAATAATGAGCAGGACTGGATTGAATCTGAACTAATTCATATTTAATTTCTCAAAAATACAAAGCAGTAGTGCAATGTGTCTTTAGAGGTATAAGAATAAAGCCCTGAAAAAGACAGACATATCAGTCAAATGGATACATAATAAAGCTAGAACTGCCAGGGATGAGATTGGGGATGGAAAGGTGGTGGTACTCAAGATTTGCTGCAGAGCTACTGGGTGTTTCTAATGAAATGATTAGATTGGGCATCTTTAAAAATGCTAGCGTATAAGTATTCATCACTGGGCATCAGAGTCACTTTTCAAATGGAATGTTGGGCCATTCAAACTTCACCATAACTATTATTTCAGGTTCTCTGTCTGCAGAGTAGGCCAGAGAGCAATATATCCTATTGCGATAGGAAAGTTTTCCTTACAACCAAAAGAGCTACAAAAAGTAAAGTATAGTATATATTCTGCAGAAATTGATGGGCTCATTGGAAGTGTGCTAATATAGCTCCCCGACATGTACCAACATTTGGGAAGTTAAAATGAGGTTGTAATACATTAAAAACTTTCTCTCTACCAATATTCCTTGACTCAATAGTCCATTAAACTTTGCATTAATGTTCCATCACCCTAAATAATTGAGCTTTCAGGAACAGACAATAGATTAATATCATGTCCTAAATTTAGCAGCTTTGTTTTAGTAATGTTATTCATCCTGGCAACATCTCCAGTGACAGCAGAGGATGTAATTCTCTAGGATTTCATTAGTGTTATGTAACAGTGAGTAATAATCCCAGTTCTTGTTTTGTCCTCACTCTGAAATCGAACGAGAAGGATATCATCAGTGTATGCACAAAGGGAAATATACAAACTTTGTTTTCATCATGTAGCTAGGGTTGCTAATATCTGAAGCATGACCACAGATAGCAGGCTGGAAATTAGGATATGGTCACTTTCACACTTGAAACTCCTCGTCACTATGAGCACTAAGGAGTCAAGCCTGCTCCCATTAAAGTCAATGGGAGTTTTGCCGGCGTCAACAATGTGAGCATAGCAGGGCCTAACAGAAAAGTCCAGAAAGGTGCTGCTGCACCCCTTATGATTTTGCCTTCAGTATGTTAATGCAAAGGAGCACTTCAGGATACTATATTTTAACTGAGCACATAGAAATGTAAACATTTAAAACCCAATTTTTGACAGAATTTCCCATCACTTGAGAATATGGTGGTACAAGTAATAATCGAAAGTTCCAAAAAAATCTATCACAGTCACTAATAACAGGTGGCCAAGCAATCAAAACAAAAAGTTGTTCATTAGCCTATGCTAATAATAGAGACAAACTATCATCTGCTAATTAACACACCAGTAATTGAATATTGATCACAGTTTGTCAACTTTAAAATAATTGAATCCATCTCTCTTCAAAACAACAAGAGTTAGTTAAAGATTCGTAGTAAACAATGGGCTTTTATTTCTGAAATGCTTAGCCAGCTTTCCTAGTGTGCATTAGCCTCAGCACTGATAAATGTCTTTCAAATAATTGTCCCTTTTTCATAGTGCTCAATTTCAGACATAAAAACTCTGTGGATATCTTGTGCCCTGTATTAAGATATGTACCTATTCATATCAAGTCAATGGAATTGTAATGATTTATTATTGTTAAAGACTCAAAATATCAATAAGTAAAATTTCCTCCCCCCAAAAAACAAGCACATAGACTGTTTTGACATTTTGATACTTGAGCATAATCGTTTTAAGAGAACTAATACCTGAGCATATCATTAAATGGACTTCACTTTGTGTATTGGAAATGTAGGGCAAAATTATGGGAGTCACACAGGAGCCACAGAAAACCCACCACTATAAAATTACCCATGAGTTTTCTTGCTTTGGAGGGTACATTTTCTAAGGGCTGCACAGCTACCAAGGGCTTTAAACAGGATTAATGACCACTCAACACTTAGAAAATTCAGGGAGAAGTGGAAGGGGTGGAACCTGAAAAAAGGCCCCTCACAAGATATCCACTTGAAATGAGCAATAAGAATAATGCATAACAACAACTGGGGGTGGGTGGATGAGTGGGATAACATCATTATGCATCCAGAACTATCATGCTGTCAGGGCACAGAGAGGTCATTAATCCTCTCATGTTTTCTTGTTGGGATGAGAAAGAACATGAGGGGAGAAAGAGAAGCCAGTTGAGATGAGAAGAAGGAAAATGATTGGAAGGAAGGAAGGAAAGCTCCTCTCCTGTGTCTCTCTGTCTCCCAAGTCACCCTCTCCCAGATTTCCCCCTTCCTCCATGCACCCTGTTCTCATTCTCCACTCTGATTCCAGTGTTGTTTCCACAATGTTACTCTGAGCTCATTTGTAGCAATAAAATAGTGAAAGTAATGTAACATTCAAATCTCATTAGTGCCTCAAGCCTTCAGCAATCACGATACTGCCAACCCCCAAACATAAATTATGAATCAGGCTCCAAACAGCATGATATTGGCTTTAAAACTGTGTGATTAAAAAAAAATCTGTTTTTTTATCAGCCCTTTGGTTTTTGAGCGTTTAGAGTTCACATTTTCAAGCTTTTCTCCACAAGTGAGGGCTACCAAGTTATTTTTCTTTCCAAGGAGGAAAAATCACTTGACTCCAGGAGCTGGGGTTTTAATAAAAATATCAAATATTACGAGACTCATGATAAAATTGCAAGAGTCAGAAACACTACAGTCACAATTTTAGTTCATTCAGCATGCTCTTGCTGCTTTTGGAAGGCTCAGAATGTTCCATTGCTCAAATTAGATACTCTACGTAATCAGTTTCAGCTGGTTGAATTATCTGTTTGGTTTCTTTCTTTAATTTTATTTTTTAAAATATCAATCATAAAATATTGTTTTTTGGATGCAGTTACATTAAAGATGCATTTAAGTGACTTACCATATTCATTTTTTAAAAGGACAGTCAACTCAAATTTGTCCCAAGAACCAAGCTTTTCCAAAATCTAAAACGTAGAAATTATTTAAAAAAAATAATTGTAATGTCCCCAGTTGATTTAAAACAAATAACATTTTCCCTACAATATTTGTAGCACAAACATTACAGGAGTTGGTATCTGAAAGCTGAAATTGTTTGTAAACAAAAGTGAAGCTGTTTTAATAGATTTTTCTTGTCCAACTTGAAAGAAATGCAAAAGCTGAGCAAAAAAGAATAAAGAGATGGGTTCCCCCCCCCCAGTTTAGTAACCTAGGGAGCTGCTGGTAACATATAGCATGTAAAGAATTGTGTCTTTTGTAAAACAAATTATGTTTAAATTGATAGTATATTTGTTTACAATGTTTTCCTCTGCCAGCTTTGTTCCTGCTTTACACACATCCCCTTGACCAGCACAGATCCCAGACAGGGGGACGAGATCCTCACCCAGTATGGAGAGGTTGGGAAGAGAAAGTTGCCACACACGGCTGAGCCCCCATTTTCCACACAGAAAGAGAAGCTCACTTACCCAAGTTCTCCTTTGTGCATGGATCTCGTGGCGGGGTGGGGCGGGGGGGAGAGAGGAAGGGGGACGTTCTGGCCCAATAATTCTATTGTTTGTCAACACTGCTGCATTTTAAATTGGAGCCAAAAGGAAAAAAAGGCTCCTACATTACGACATTTTATGCCAAATTTCAGCTTGTAGGAAACTTTTCTAGCAAATTCTAAACTTCATGCAAAACACAGGTTAAAATGGAAGTTCTGACACAACGTTAACTATGGCAATGCTATGGTAAGAGAGAAGAGAAAACAAAAATTGTTATAGTTTTCAAGTTCCACCTGGAGGACTTGGTGGCTAAATGGATTACTTGCTGACTTTTCACCTCTGGGACTCCAGCCCTGACTGGAGTGACTGAAAATCATTCTGATCAGTCAAGTGAAAAAAGACCAAAGTGAAATTAGACCGGTGGTTTCAGCTCAGTTCCTTCAGTGATGTAGTTCCAAATCACAAAACCACAGCACGTTGTGCACTGCTAGCAGGGGAGAAAGGCAGAGACTCTGAGACTTAACGAGCATGAATCTAGCTGCCTCTCCAGCCCACCAATACCTTATCACATATCCACAAATATGCACAGAGCACAGGAGACCCCTGTGGATTACTATGTAAATTAATGTGTAGCAATCCCTTATGAGTGTGTAGAGAAATGTCTGCATTATATATCACATCGATATAAAGTGTTAACTGTATTAGATTCAAACTCATAGCTGTATGGTGCTTTAGTAAATGTTTAAAGAAAAGTCCATAACAGTATTTAAGAATTTATATAATACTATTCCTTTATCTTTTCAAAGAACTATAGAAACATTTGATAATCCTCTAGCACCCTCCATGAGCTCTAAAGGCAAGTATTAATCCAATTTACAAATGAGGAAACTGAAATACAGAGAGGGTAAGCATTTTATTCATAAGTTTTTAAGACCAGAAGAGACCATTATTGTGATCATCTTAGTCTGACTTTCTGCATTACACAGGCCAAAAATGTTGCATAGTAAATCAGTAGGTGAACTGAAATGAGAATCCAGGAATCCCTGATTTCTAGCCCCTTGCTCAATCCACAGAACTAGACGTGGAAAAATTGCCATGAAGCCGGATATGCTCTAGTGCAAATAAAGCAATATTAGCTGGTGCCTCTTTCTTTTACTGCAGTCAACCAGCAAAGGCAGACAAACCTCCTCTTCCTCTAGTGATACAATTGTTACGATTAAAAAGACCTAGCACACAAAATGTTTAAATCATTTTTAAATAATTAATTCTTTCCTTATGGTAAAACATTTTCAAACATTGCTCCTAAAAGGCTATACCTACAGAAATTATTCTTTTACTGTGTGAGTGCAATTTACAGCATGACTGTGGAAGAAAACATATGTAGGTCAGAGTTAAGAGGTCTGAAACAGAAGTCTAGTAAAGAATGTTGCTTAAAAATTAACTTTTCTAAAAAATAAAGCTTTTTTTATTCAGGCATATCTAACACAATATCCTCCTTCCCATTAAATGAAAAATCAATTTGGGGAGGGGGTAGGGGGGGAAGTCTGTGCGTATTTCTCTCATGGGATCAGGCATTGTTTCTAACTCAAAAGCTACATTAAACTTGTACCTCAGTGCATTTTCAATTATTACATAAGAGCAATGTACAGACCACACATTCATACAAAATGGTAACAGCAGCTGAACTGAGGCTTTCAGAACTCTCCAACCTTATTCTTCCCTCAATAAACTACCCCTCCTCCACATTCCACTTAATGATATTAAGGAATTTTAGCAAATGTGTAACACTGAACCACTGTGGAAATGTGTGAGAAAATTTTAGGATCTTATTGAAACATCCTGTGTACGTGGAGAATTTTCAAATATGGCTCATTTCAGCAGGCTTGATTAGCTGGATATGATTGCAATCACTAATTCTCTTCTTTAGGGTCATATGGCTGTTCAGATGCCCAGGAAATTTCAATTACAAAGCAAAACAGGCAATGTCTGCTACATGCTCTGTTCTCAAATCTAATATTGCTTTTTGAAATATTACATTTTACTGTAGTTCGAAGAATTGCTTTATATCTGATCTCCATTATTTCACGGTAATCTCTTGACAGGGTTTTGCTTAGTTTATTTTAAAATGCCATGCTGTGCAAAGCTGCCTGTAGAACTCATCACATTCAACCAGATAATAAGTCAAATGAATTTTCAGAAGCCTGAAAGTGCACAACCATTGAAAAGAAAATAATTAAAACACCTGATGTTCACCAGGTTATCAGTGACATGCACATCTCTCCAAACGTTCTGTCATACATGGCATGCAGTTTGTAGGGGCTTATTGCATACCCTTTAGATATCTGGTATTCTGTTTGTATCGTATCACACTACTAGGAGAATTCTGTCCACATATTAGACTTTCTGTCTTGAGTCTGTCCTTGCCTTGAACTTTCACAGCTGGTACTGGATTACTACTACAGCCTACTGAGTTGGATTCTATACAAAACAACATCACAGTATTTTTTCCTGACATGTGCATGTTACACTGAAAATTCTTGCACCAAGCACCTCTGTGTAACTCAATCCCTTAAAGGTGGCAAATGGGCTTGCTCTAAATAAGGTGGAGAATACAAAGAGGGGGAATGGCAAATCTCACACAAAGGACAGATATCTAACCCATAAAGGTAACATTTCACAGTTTTGAACAGATCAGGTGTGCCTTATAAAAGGTAGTGTTGGGCAGTAGTATAAAAATAATGTATCTTGATAATATTTGTTGAATGCGCTCACCACTCAAACTAAGAGGTACATTTGGCACATACACAATTGAAAAATAATCTGTAACAAACTCTTTTCAGATCCAGCAAAGATCCAGTGGCCTGTTCTGTTCAGTTGTGATACCTTATGCTATGGGTGAGCTTTCTTGTTGAGGAAGGAAATTCAAGGCATTGCATTGCATCCTTCATTGCTCCCAACTCCAATACCCAGACTCTGGCTGGGACTGCTTACACTCAGGCCAGACATTAGACTGAGGCTGGGACTGTTTACATAGGGGGGTATACAATGGGACTATTGTGGTTCACAGAAGAACTGCCTTTGCAGAAGCTCCCCTAATCCCAGATCTTCACTCTGATATACAATGTGACTCCTGCTAAGATCTCATAGGTAGAAGAAGCAGCAGTACAGAGAAATATGCACAGTATTATGTGTAAAGCAAAGTGGCTAATGGTGCGTGGGAAATAGAGTGTGAACTGAATAGGACTGCCAAATCTCAAGAACATATAGGATTAGGTTTAAAGAATTCAAGCTTAGGATATTTAATTTAGTTTGCTTTTAAAGTTTGTTAATGACAAGAAAATATATATATAGCATAATTCTATATAATTAAACTCCACTTCAAAGAACTGAACATTACATATTATATGCTGAATTTAAATGTCCAAATGAACTTTCCGAGGTATTCATCCATAAATCCTTGTACATTTATATAAAAATAAAAGTCAAATATAATATTCATTAAATCTATGATCAGTAATTGATAACACAAATTCAAACAATGAAAGAGAGTAGTTTTCAGCTTTCTTGGAATTCAGCCTGCAACTCATTTAGTTAGGCAGGAAATTCAAATTATCAAGGAAACAGCCTTAAGCTGTCTTCATCTTAAAGGAATACTTTTGTACCCTATGGTTGTTATGAGATCTTTTTTTAAAAAACAAGTCAAAGTCACAACAGGCCATTGTGTAGATCACTTTAACACAGAGTTCTGATTTCATAGCTTCACATGTATCCTACTTCTACAAATCCACAGGTTCTTCATGATCTACAACTCCTTTCTGGTATGGATAGGCATGTCCTACAAGCACTCTCCAACAAACTGCACTTTGACAGTTTCTGCAGCTGCCATCAATCTTCATATGAGATTTTTACTCCAAGCACTGAAAAAAATCTTCAGAGGTGTGGTCTCAGATGGAAATCTCTTTTCAACTATATGTAGAATACATTAAAATGTTAGTTGCTTTGAAGAAAGTAACTTCCTGATCAGACAGCCTTAGTTTCCTTTGTATAATCGTTACCCCAAAACAAAAACACTTGTGATCCAGCTGTGATTTCATATTTAATCTTAACCTTAGCACCTCATTGCACATATCAGTAGAAGTGTGGGTTCATCTTCCAGCATTTTGATTGCTATGATTATTAGGCTCACATAACTGCAAAAACCACCATTACATGCTCAGGAAGAGAGGCAACTGTCAACAGTAAGTCCACGTTCCTGAGCAGAGATTAATTTCCAGATCAAAGAGAACATTGTGATAAAAAAATGGACTCAGTATTCTAGTTCTTCTGACCATGTAACCGTTGTTGGATTATAATAATGCAGTGCACCAAGCTACTGTAACCTCGAACCACTTGGAGGATGTAGAAAACTCACTGGAACGTTGGATTGTTAAACCATGATCAAAAGATGTTGTGGTCATATTGTGCAATGACAGTTGCAATTAGTTTACAGAAGGTTATGCTGAGCAGCTTTCTAAATAATGAAGGCAGAATGATAATTTTTGTACTTCACTGATGTTCTGTTAGTGGCATTTCAAAGAATGATCTTCCACATTTGATTTAATCTTTATGGAAACTGCATCTGCTGATTCATCTGCATCATGACAGAAATTCAACGCCCTTAGAAGAGTTTCTTACCACTAAAGGAAACAATTTTACTTTTCCTTTGACACATCACCTGAACCTGAAAATGGTTTTTCCAATGCCATATTGGGCAGTCACAGTTTTTGTTGATTTAAGATTTTGCTTAGTTTATTTTAAAGTAGCACAATTTGGCTCAAAGCTTCATGCCACATTGACAAAAAATATGCTGCTGGACATATTTACAAACATTTTCTTCTGGAAAATCAAGTCCAATTTTTTACCTTTACTTTCACATCCTCTTGGGCTTCCAACTGTCACAAAACAGGATGTGAGCAATTAGGCCTAGAGATTGGAACAGAGGTGGTCAGGCCTAGGGATTGGAACAGAGCTGGAGTCTGAGGCCACAAGCAGTGCTGAAGGTCAGAGTCAGGGACCAGGAGTCAGAGCCACGGCTCAGATTTGGAGTCAGAAACCAACTAGGGGAGGCATGGCTGGGGCAGACTGAGGTCAGGAGCAAGGCTGGGAACAAGGCAGGATAAGGGCTGAAGCAAGGCTACGAGCAGGATAGGCACAGGGGAGACCACTGCTGCCGGCATGTGCATTGAGTAGCCAAAGATTAGCTGTTGCTCTTGGGTTTAAGAGCAGTCTTGCTGACTTCCTTGGCCAATCAAGCAGAGTGGTCAATCAGGTGGCCTTGCTGTGGCTCACTCTGCTCATAAACTGCCTGGAGACTCATCAGGCGCACTGCATGTCCTCATTCCTGGCACCAACCATCTCTTATGGGAAACTATAATAAACATTGATAGAAAATTACAGTTTTCTATTTCTAAGTTTTTAGAATATTTTCTAACCCTCGCAGATTAATCCCTATTATATTTTATAGCACTTACCCATAAAGGATGTTTCTAACTTTCTGTGCAAAATATTAGTATCCTAAAGCAGTGGCTGTCCAATATGTGTTACAAGAGGATTCCCCAGAACCCCCTCTGTGATTCGAATGCTCCTGGTGCAGCTCACTGTAGTTCTGGAACCTGTAACCATGGCTACCAACTACCTGATGTGAAAGGAGAAAAGATGGACTCCAGCTCAACTCCCTCTTGGAAAGAGAAGGGGAGAAGGGGAATTGGGAGCAGGTTAGTCCCTTAGATCACCTTCTCCCCTTCTTCTTTCAATGAGGAGCAGCAGTGGATGGAGCAAGAGGGTTGGCTTCACCCCCATTAGCAAAAGGAATCAGCAGAGGCCATGTTTACAGGCTCTGCAACTGCACTGAATGGACTCAGGGATGACTGCCTGTGCTGTGTATGAAAGGGAGTCAGAAGTGGACCTGTTTGTCCAGCCAAATGAAGATTACTCTCACTGGATTCTCTAAAGTACATATTACTGTGTGAGCAAAGACACCGTGTAACCTATTATTTGTGCTATTCCTATAAATGAGGGTGGGAAGTATTTACTCTGTGAATTAAGGACATTTGGGATTCGCAATCAGATCAATACATCATTGCCATGGAATTTGGGACTACCTCTCAGAATTCGAGATGGTTGGCAAACCTAACACTGGTTCTTGCAAGATGTCATTTGACTGGAGAAAAAGGCATGAAACAGATGCACTCTGAACTTAAATCCTGCAAGGTAGAATTGTGGGGACCATCCCCTTTCCCTCTCGCAGCTTCCCATAATGGGACAGAGGAGAGCTGCAAGAGTTCAGAATAGGTGGAGATCACTTGAGAGACATGCTCAATTGGTGGAAGTTTGACTGGCATGAGGGGAAGACTATCCATGGGGGCATCATTTCACTGAGCAGTGAAGATGAAAAGTTTGGGGACAAAGAAAGGGGAGGGGCAGGTTAAAACAGATTTAAAAGAATGTCTGGGAAACTGAAGAGGAGTTAAAGAGTAAAAGAAGGAGGGGAAAAGTGGATGGTGGGGACATGAGGTAAGAAGAAATAGACATTTTACTTTAAAAAAAAGTCTAACATAAATTTCCAGAGCAATGTTAGTGCCTATTGAAAAAAAAAATTGAAGCAGTGTTGCCAAATGGATAGAGCACTAACGGTTACACAGACAGGTGGCCTGGGTTCCTGGCTCCGCTAGTAGCCTGCTGGGTTACCTTGGGCAAATCACTTCATCTCTCTGTACTCAGTCTCCCATCTGTAAATTGAGGATAATGACACTGACTTCTTTTGTAGAGCACTTTGAGATCTACTGCTGACAAGCACTATATATTACAGCGGAGTGTTCTTACAGTCCCCCTCCCCACTTTGCAGTAATTTATATGTCTATACAGCCCTAACTTCAGTTTAAAGATCTTCATTTGGGATTTTTTCCCCTAAATTTAGTTAAAAATCTTATAACAAAATACAATGTGGCTACACATCTAACAGATACACAGAGATGCACATGTTAGTAGTAAAGGTAGTTTTGCGCTCCTGCTGCAGTACTACCCTGACAACTCTCACTGCCCCCTCCACCAGCCTTTGCTGGCCTGCACACGGCATGTGCATGGTGGTAGAAAGGTTCTCATTCCCTGAGCTCCTCACACAAACGCGTTTTCAAGCGCAGATGGAAATAGTAGCCTCATCACTCTGCAGTGCCTCTCACAGTGGCTCTGTGAGAAGCACCGTACTCACCTCCCACAGAAAGCAATACAACAAATTTAAAATGCCAAGGGCAATGTGTCTCCTCACCAGTTATCCCTATGAGAAGGGCTCTTGAGTTCATTTATGCTGCTGATATTGGCATGGCTTTGTTTTGCTGTCAGCAGTGATTGTTGCTATTTTAGGGGAAATTATGTTTTGAAATGAAAACACCTGTAATCACAGACACCTCATAAAGTGCCCCCCTAGGCAGAAAAGCAGCAGAACAATGGATGTATTGCCCTATATTTGCATATACTGTAGACATTTCTTCATTCAGAGGCAAAGTTATTAGACATATTTAATGCTCTATTGAGAACTCATTTAAAAAAAAGTTTTAAAATTCTAACATGCCAGATTAATGACAATTACTTGTTACATTTTAATTTGTCTCACACATAGTAGTATTGATTGGAATCTTTTTTTTTAATCAAACAAATAAAAATTTCAACAAGCCTGAGCTATTTGTTCCAGGTGAACGTTGTTTTAAAATATAAATTATTATGAAAGAAATATACTTTTCCCCTTTATTAATTTTCACTGTGAAAGTTAACAACACAAGTCCATGACTAAACTGGAATAATATCATACCCTATAAATCTGCAAGTGAACGGGGTAATTTTTCAGCATGATGCTGGAGAATTTAGGAACTTGATCCCATCAACATGAATAGTGGTGTCTGTACATCCAAAATCTACCAGAGTGTGTCATTAAAAGATTGATCTCAATTTTAAATCCATATTAAAATTATTCTTTTCACAATGTATATTCTGAGAAATTGCACGTTCTTCCTTTATCACTTTGTGATACTTCCAGAAGGA
Organism: Lepidochelys kempii; assembly: GCF_965140285.1. Lineage (NCBI taxonomy): Eukaryota > Metazoa > Chordata > Testudines > Cheloniidae > Lepidochelys > Lepidochelys kempii. Next base: position 113,076,442 of record NC_136382.1, on the reverse strand, counting down.
ATGACTAACAACAGAGAATTTCAGAAATCTTGGAACTGATGCCCATCAAAGTCAATGGAAGGCTGCTCCCAGTGACTTCAGAGGGCAGAGGATCCAACCTTATGGTCTGGATCCACAAAGCAACTTAGATGTCTCAGAACTCACTGGAACAATATTTGGATCCACAAAGCCTAAATTAGGTACCTATGCTCCCTGTACAATGCATGGGGGGAGAGAGAAAAACCTAAAAATGGGATCCATAAAAGCAACTATTCTGGATGGGGAGCCATCTAAGCTACCAATGAGAGATGCTGACCGATGAGAGGGTGTGTCTGATCCCATTGCCACAAAGCCATCTGCTATTTCATGCACATTTCCAGGAGTCACAGAATGTGATTAATGGCCCTGCACATGTGCGTGAACGCAATCCCCATGGTGGACTTCCCGACTCCAAACTGATTCGCAACTGATCGGTAGCAGTCCGGGGTTCCTAGTTTCCACTCAGTGATTGCCATGTGCTTCTCCACCAAGAGGGCAGCTCTCATTTTGGTGTCTTTGTGCTGGAGGGCAGGGACCACCTCTGCAAACAGCTCCAGGAAAGTGGCTTTGTGCATCCAAGAGTTCTGCAGCCTCTGCTCGTCATCCTAGACCTGCATAACAATGCAATCCCACCACTCTGTGCTTGTTTCCCAAGCTCAAAAGCAACGGCCCACCACGAATGCCAAAAGTAACCTGGAATTGTTTCTTTCCATGGCACACAGCAGGGCAGGCTCCACGGACTCCTGTTCAGATTTAAAGCTCATGAAATACCGCCTGATCAGCAGCGTTGTGTTCATAACAAGACGAGAGGGCAGTGCTTTCAGGCAGAGATGGCGGGCGCACAGTTTACAGGGCTGTTGAAAAATAGCATGAAACATAGTTGGAAGCCCATGGAATGATGGGACAGAAAACACTGCATCATGTGATGTTGAGCCTGCAGCCATGATGCACTGCAATCCAGTCCCCATTCCCACAACTCCTAGATGCAGAGAGTAGTGAGTTCCACAGTGGGATAGCTACCCACAGTGCACTGCTCTCTCTTTTGATGCTAGAGCACGAACTGTAGATGCGCTCTGCCAAGACAAGAAGCATTGTGTGAAAATGCACAAGTGATGTAATTACAGTGGTTTATGATTGTTAGTGTAACTTGCGTCAACTTAACTCTGTAGTGCAGACATAGCCTTAGGCAAACACGTTGCTTCTTGTGAGAATGAGTTAAGTGTCTGTCTCACACCACATTGGTGGTGATGGTCTGCCCCCTGCACCTTATAACTTTTAGCCCAGTGGTTAGAGCACTCACCTGTGATGTGGGAAACCCAGTTTTAATTCCCCTTTCTCCCTGAAGGGAAGGATTTAAACAGGGGTTTCCTACCTACCTTACCCTAACCACTAGACTATGGGATAGTCTGATGTAGGGGCTCCCTCAATCTCTCCTGTTGAAGCTGTTCCATTGTGGATAAATAATGAAACATCTATTGGGAGACAGAGTGAGAGTAACTTTGTCATCCAGTGGTTAGGGCACCCACCCAGGCAGTAGGAGACCCACAGTCCCATCCTCTGGCTCCAATGACTAATTATTTATCTAAAGTGGAAGAACTTCAACAGAACAGACTGAGGGAGTGCCTTATCAGAATATCCCATAGCTCAGTGGTTAGAGCATTATCCTAAGAAAGGGGAGACCCTGTTTCAAATCCTCTCCCCCCCCCCAAGGCAGAGGGAGTAATTAAATGCAGGACTCCCATATCTTCGGAGAATGCTCTAACCCTTGGCCTAGAAGTTATAAGATGGGCTGCCTCCTCCTTTGTTTTGAATGGGGCCAGAGCCACTAAGCTTCCTCAGAGCATACCTAACAAATCAGGTCCCAATGGGAAGATAGGTGGAGAAAAACCTATCTTTCCCCAGTTTGTGGATCACATTGGGGTTTAGGTGGTAGGTAGGTGTCTGGATGGCAGCAGCAGCAGCATGCTCAGAGGCAGAAATATAGGCACCTCGGGAACTTTTACCCTCAAAATGTAGGCACCTAGAGGGTTAGGTGACAGCTAAGGAGGGGTTTTGTGGCTCACAATGGTGCTAAATCTGGGGTTTATGTGCCTAAGTTCTTGAACATATGGAAACAACTATTACTCCAGCATCCCAAAAGAGCAAGAAACCCTCTCTATGTAAGAGTTCTCCAAAAACAAACTTTCTTAAATTCCTCATCTTTTCTAAGTAATGAGATCAAGGTCTCTAAAAATGTAATGGTTCACATAGGATGCCTGTAAAGTAGATCAAGGCAATGAATGAGCACTGACTTACTGTTGAAGGTTAGGAAAATACTTTTCATTGGGTAAACTTTGGCTAACCTAATACTATTCTTTTTTTACACTTGGATGAACTGCAGACATCATTATCCCCAGAAGTATTCTATTAGAAGATAAAAGAAGAGGGGGAAACCACTACATATAACATTGGTCGGTACCAGACAAATTCTCTTTTAAGAACACTATAATTATAAATACATAAAATATTGAGAAGTTTTGCCAAAAATAGACTGGAAAATTGCAACTCACATATGATGAATCTTGTATTGCCTACTAAGCAACACCATCTTTGTGATTGCAATTAAGAACATTCAGGGTTGAAATGTTAAAGTCCATAAACACATAAATAAGAGGACAAAAATGCTTGAGTGGTTAAAAAGATAGGTACACTATACATTAAAGTTAAAATAAATAAAAAATATGAGTCCATCCTTGATGGTACTGCTGGCAATGAATAAAAACAAAATTCCACATTTATTTCAAAACCTTTTGTTTCAGCAATATGCTGTTTTTGAATTCTGAAAACAAAATTTAGAAGAGTGGGGGATAATTATAGAAAAACACACCGGTAATTTAAAAGTGGTATTGTGTGGTGCCCAACCCTGATGTTTTAAAAATCACTAACCTTAAAACTAAGAGACCAGACAAATAATAAAGACACATTAAGACTCAGTTCATCTTTTTTGCTCCAGTCTTCACTAAAAAGTTAACTGTGACCAAATGTTTAATACAATTAATATTAACAAGGGGGGCAGGAACACAGGCTACAATAGGGAAAGAACAGATTCAAGAATATTTAAATAAATTAGATGTATTTAAACTGGCAAGGCCTGAAGAAATTTATCCTAGATTACTTAAGGAACCAGCCAAAATAATCTCTGAATCACAAATAGGGTCCTACCAAATTCACGGCCATGAAAAACACATCACGGACCATGAAATCTGGTCTCCCCCTGTGAAATCTGGTCTTTTGTGTGCTTTTACCCTATACTATACAGATTTCACAGAGGGAGACAAGCATTTCTCACATTGGGGGTCCTGACCCTAAGGGAGTTGCAAGGGGCTCACATTTTAGAAGGATTGTGGTATTGCCACCCTTATTTCTGCGCTGCCTTCAAAGCTGGTCGGCCAGAGAGCAGTGGCTGTTGGCCAGACGCCCAGCTCTGAATCCAGCGCCCTGTCAGCAGCAGCATAGAATTAAGGGTGGTAATACCATACCATGCTACCCTTATTCCTGTGCTGCTGCCTTCAGAGCTGGGTGGCCGGAGAGGAGAGGAGATTGGCGGCTGCTGCTGCTGATTGAGGGCCCAGCTCTGCAGGAAGCAGCACAGAAGTAAGGATGCCAATACCATACCATGCCATCATTACTTCTCTCCTGCTGCTGGCAGCGGCTCTGCCTTCAGGGCTGGGCTCCCGGCCAGCAGCCACCCCTCTCCAGCTGCCCAGCTCTGAAGGCAGCACTGCCGCCAGCAGCAGCACAGAAGTAAGAGTAGCAGTTCTGCAACCCCCTCTACAATAACCTGGCGACCCCCCCCCACAACTCCTTTTTGGGGTCAGGACCCCTACAGTTACAACACCATGACATTTCAGATTTAAATAGCTGAAATCATGACATTTATTATTTTTAAAATCCTATGACCGTGAAATTGACCAAAATGGACCATGAATTTGGTAGGGCCCTAATCATGAACGATTATCTTTGAGAACTCAGGAAGGGTGAGGTCTCAGAGGACTGCAGAAGGGCAAACACAGCACCTATCTTCAAAAAGAGGAAAACAGAGGACGTAGGATATTACAGACCAATAAGCCTAACTTTAATACCCAGAATTATAGAGCAGTCAGTTTAACTTTGAGGACTCCAATAGATACTGGAACAATCAATTTGTTCAAATGTGAAGGATAAGGAGGTGATAGGTAATAGCCAAAATGGATTGAAACTGAAACTGGGAGGATGTACCAAGTGGGATCCTACATGGGTCTGTCCTACATCCAGTACTATTCAATATTTTCATCAATGACTTGGACAATAGAGTGGAAAGTACACTTATAAAATCTGTGGATGACACAAAGCTAGGATGGGTTGCAAACACTTTGGAGGACAGAATTAGAATTCAAAATCATCTTGATAAATTGGAGAATTGGTTTGAAATCAGTAAGATGAAATTCAATAAAGCTAAATGCAATGTACTACACTTAGGAAGGAAAAATCAAATGCAAAAACACAAAATGGGCAATAACTGGCAAGGCAGTAGCACTACAGAGAAGTATCTCACATTTCTAGTGGATCACAAACTGAATATGAGGCAATAATGTGATGCTGTTGAAAGAAAGGCAAAAGTTATTCTGGGAGGTATTAACAGGAGTATTGTATGTAACACATGGGAGGTAAATGTTCTGCTCTAATCAGCTGGAGAACTGTGACCAGTTTGGGGCACCACAGCTTAAGAAAAACGTGAACAAAAAGAGGTTTAGAACACAGGACCTATGAGTAAGACTACGATTCTTTCACAGAGGTCATGGAAGTCACGGATTGCATGACTTTCTGTGACCTCCGCAACTTCTGCAGCGGTTGGTGCAGCTGACTTCAGGAGTGACCTGGGGCCAGCTGCTCCAATGGTCCCCAGGGCCAGCTGCACGGGCTGCTGCTCGGGCAGCCGGCTCTGGGGATTGCCGGAACGGAGACCGGTGTGGCTGGCTCCAGGAACCATGAGAGTAGCAGCTGTCCTGGGGCTCCCATAGGCCGTCCAGAGAGCAGTCCACAGGAGCAGCGGCAGGGGGTGGGGCAGTCAACCCCCAGCACTTCCCCCTATCTTCCCCCCCGAGCAGCGGGGCCCCAGAAGTAGAGATTTAGTCAGGGGTATTTTTCGTAAAAGTCATGGACAGGTCACAGGCCGTGAATTTTTATTTATTGCCCATGACCTGTCCATGACTTTTACCAAAAATACCCCTGACTAAATCTTAGCCTTACCTATGAGGAAATATTGAAAGAATTGGGCATACTCGACTAGAAAAGAGAAGACTGAAGGGGACATAACAGTCTTCAAATGAAGACAAATAAAAGGTTGTTACAAAGAGGACAGTGATCAATTGTTTTCCATGTCCAGCAAGGATAGGACTAAAAACAATTGGCCCTTGGTTTGCAGGTAAGGAGACTTAGATTAGATAGTAGGAATTTTTTTTCTAAGTATAAGAACAGTTAAGCACTGGAACAAGTTATCTAGGAAGCTGTGTAATTCCCATCACTAGAGCTTTTCAAGATCAAGTTAGACACCTGTTGGGGGTGATCTAAGTATATTTAATCCTGCCTCGGTGCAGAAGATAGACTAGATGAGATCTTGAAGTTCCTTTCAGCCCTCTATTTCTATGATTTTGATGATTATATTATCATTTTTCACAGAAGTTCAGCCAAATGTATAAGCATATTTTTATTTTGTAGCACTAAAGGCTGATCCATTGTTTGTGCATTCTTTTCAATATTGCTTAAAATGCAGAAAATATTGAACCTTGACAGAACCATCAGCATACCTTGACTGAAGCTTAATACTGAAGATCATCTTTGCAAGAATGCCCCTCTTGGAGTCTCACAATAACTAAATTTGTTTAAATGCACAGTGATAGGTAGGTCAGTTTTTTGGCCTAGACGTATTGACACTGTGCTAATGAATTTAAATTATACTGATTAAAAACAATACAAAGCAAAAAACCACCCTGAATTTAACTAGATTTAAAAGTTACACTTCTTAGTCATAATATTTGAAGCTAGCCTTTAACCAAATGGTGTAATGACTATCTTAACAGCACACAGGAATTTAGGGTTAAGGATTTTTGGTTTAATTAAAAGTGTCATCTCATTTAAGCGAAAAGATATTAAAGGTCATGTCTGTCAATTCTTTCTAGCCTATTACTCTCAAGATGGAGTAACATTTTATTTCCATCTTTTGTTTGCTGAATAATGGGATTTACTGTATTTTATTTTTAACAAAATATTATTTAATAAAATAAAAATAAATAAAATATATTTCAGATCAAATTCCAGATAATCTCTTCTACTTCTAAAGGGCTCTTGATTCTGGCATCTCTCCAATAAGAGGACTAGAAGGGGAGAGACATGACTCCTGTCATGGAGAGGAGAGTGAGGAAACAAAGATAAATATCCAGATTGGTTATATAGATACATATGTTCTGTGTTTGTACAGCGCCTAGCACAATGGGGTCCTGGTCCATGACTGGGCACTAAGATAATAAAATAATATAGATGCACCCACTACATTATTCCCATACCTTTGTGGAAGCACTGTAGGTGTACTGCAATTATGGTACATTGTTGGGTTTTTGGAGGTGGGCAATATGGGCAAGATAGGAAGGAGCCATTCCCCACAACATTCTCCTCTCCCTCAATGCAGATCTTTGCTCAGATATTCAAGCCTAAATTTATTTTCTTTGAAGAACTTAAATTCTACACTTATAACCTGATCCCTCAGAGAGGAGTGTTTTGCATAAATGCAAGATGCCTGCTCAATGGTAGCAAGGCTACTAAAAGATGTCTCCTTTCCCCTTGTATCCTCTGGATCCACAATGGTGGGAGATCACATCCAAGACACTTCTGAGCTACTTCAAATGTTTTTACATGAAAGGAACAATGTAAAGGAAATGTCACAAGATAAACCTGAGTTTCCTGGCCCCCATTAGCAGAAAGAACGAGGAGTACTTGTGGCACCTTAGAGACTAACCAATTTATTTGAGCATAAGCTTTCGTGGGCTACACTCCACTTCATTAGATGCATGTAGTGGAAAATACAGTAGGAAGAGATAGATATATATACACACACACACACAGAGAACATGAAAAATGGGGGTTGCCATACCAGCTGTAACGAGACCAATTGATTAAGGTGGGCTATTATCAGCAGGAGAAAAAAAATTTTTGTAGTGATAATCAGGATGGCCTATTTCAAACAGTTGTCAAGAAGGTTCTGAGTAACAGGATACAATTTGGCTATTAATTTATATTTATTCACATTTATGAACAATACCTAAAACTGCACATCCTATATTCTTTATCATATATTCCATCAATTAGAGCACATAATGGAATATAAAGTTCTTCACATAAATATCCAACAAAGCTACCAACCCAGCCCATTTCTTCCTCAACAGCCTGAGAAAGAAAAGCATGAGATGGAGCTTGTCTATCACTAGTCTTGTCACAATTTGATTTTTATTTAGCATTTTGACAGATGATTTTATTTTTAAGCATTTTTAAAGATTGTTTAAATATTCACAGTTGCAGGAAATTATGGTGAGCCAGATAATGTTAGGTGGTCAATTATTTAAGGACAGCAGATGATGAGATTCAAAAAGTATAAGTTTTATTAACTGTTAAAACACAAACAGTTAACATCATATGTCAAAATATTAGCCTGAAATGAAATTTTAGTAAGCTCTCAAGCAGCATTTTTCTTACTTTGCCTCTCTGTACATTTTGATTATCATTAATGGAAATATTTTTTCATCGCCTTGTGTGTGTACAGTGAAATCAACATTTACAGAAAAAACTCAAATTCTTTCAAGACTATTTGTCACGAAGGAAGCTGTCTTTCTGAGCAGTCTGGCTGGGGAGCAATTTCTTTACAATTTTTACATTGTTTCTTCATTCAACAGCCCTTTTGACTAATATGAATTACTTAAAGCAATAAGACTAACACAAAAACTGATTTATAAAAGCAGCTCTTGGGCCATCACTTTGGTCACCCTTGTCAACACTTCCTGGATTCAGCTCTCTCTGTCTCTGTGGAGCTAAATGAACACCATGTGCAGAAAAATACATATTTAACAACTTAGGCACTCTGGAGTGGAGCAAAATCTTCCAAAGTTACCAACCTTGTGGTTTGTACTAATAAAACAGAGAAATGTTTAGAGGAAAAAAATGGCTACTCTTTCAGAAAATGTTGAAACATAGCTTGATTAATGTGTGGACATTTAGGAATATCAATCTAGAGAGGAAAAAACAAACATCTGTATACTGATAGCATTCTTCAGAACGAGAAAATTCTGATGATAGGATTTTGGGGGGAATTAAAAAAACCACACCTAGATTGTTACATAAAGAGATGAACACACACAGAGTATCTGCAGAGGAGCCAGAGTTCTGAACAAAAAAACACACACAAACACACTGTACCTTTCCAGATTCATTATCTAACATTAGAGACAGAGTTGGAGTGTACTGTGTTGACAATCTGATGGATATATGGTAGAAAGAAAATTATACTCTGATATTCTCAAACACCACAACACAACCCCAGCAGCACTATAATTTGTGGTAGCTCAGGAAGTCTTCACAAATAAAAGAATAGCGGCTTCCATTCTGTTCCTTGTAAAACAAAGTTCTGGTCAAAGGAGTATTCTGTATTTTTCTGGATTGTTTCTACAGAGGCAGAAGCAAACAGGTAGGAGCTGCAGGGAGAGCCACTGTTTTTGCTGCTGCCTATCCCCAAGGAGCTAAAGCAGAGGCCCCGTCCTGCAGCTCCCAGCTGTTTGCCACTTCCTCTCCACACAGAGCTAACATCTGAAGGAAGGGGCCACTGAGGAAAAGAGGGGATGTATGCCGGGGGGTATGTGTGTGACTCAAGCCGTTGGGGGGCAAACCTTTAAATTGTGCCCCCACCCCACGTGCAGCAGGCACCAGTCACCTCTGCAAACCCCTAACCCAACTACCCCACTGCAGGGCAGTAGCCCCAAGCCCCCACCACAGTCTGGTAGGCGGAGAATTGGGGGTGGCGTGAAGGGCTCTGAGAGCCTCACTTTAACTGTAAAAGAGCCACAAGCCATAGTTTGGCCATCCCTACTATATAAAATGGAAACTTAGCTTCTGTAATAAATACATGAACTAGTGTTCTCATTGTTTAACGTTTTACAATTTTCAAGAAATTCAAGGCTTTCATATAATTGCTTGTAACACCACAAGTCTGCTTGTTATTCTACTTCCTCTTTTTCCAACATGCTATGATGTTACTATATTTAATGGTTACAAACAAGAGTCCAATCATTTGCATCTACATCTATTCTTTGAAGCACTTACTAGCGAGATTACCTGGCCCTTTTCCATTCTCTTTGTGCTGCTCAGGGACAAGGAAGCATAAACCACTCACAGGACAATTGGTGGGAATTCCCTTGGCATGGGGTAGTCCCCCAGCTATTTGGGTCAACCACAACCAGGAACAAAAGTTTGTGTCATTGAACAAATACTTGTGAAGAGTCAGTGGTAGTTTTTAACTGGAGGTAATCGATTGCCAGCGTGTCTTGGAACAAACATTTATGTAGTCCTACACTAGCATTTACAAAGTCTTAGCTATACATGTCTAGTCCAGAAAAACCTTACAGTACCATTTACGATAGTTAGTTAACAAGTCTTAATTGGCAATCAAATAACATATTACAATACTATGGACCATTTGAATCCATGTTAACTATACATATAACAGAACTTCAAACATGTTAGCCTACATCCTAACAAGTGTTAGGAGGACTTTTCAGTCATAATAAGCTAGCCCCATTGCATGAACACAAATGAAAAAACACACCCCTTTTGGCCAGAGATAGGGCCAAAGAGAGTGCCTCTCTGCCTCGCCGGGTGTCAATGTTTTAGCAATACTATATGGCATCTTTTGGCATCTACAGTATTTCCTTTGTGGTTCACTGTATTTTAGGATGGAAGTCACTTCTCCAAGTGATGATCAAAATGTCTCATTTCCTTTCAATGTGTCAAAAGAGCTTTTCTAGCAAATTACTTTTTGCCTGATTGCCTGATTAATAATTTAGCACAAGACAAGTTGATGATCAGCTAGGGTGACCAGACATCCAGATATTAGGGGCTTTGTCTTATATAGGCAACTATCCCCACTTCCCTGTCCTGATTATTCTACACTTGATATCTGGTCACCCTATGATCAGCGGAATGAGTAGAATTCCACATAGTCAGTCTAGAAAGTAGCTGTGCACATCTTGGCAGAACACCGGCAGGCCAGAATGAGATTTGCGCTCTGCTATTGTGCTGCCAATATCCAGTTTATGGTTTGTCCTGGCTGTTCTTTAAAGACTCCCCTCTTTAGCGTAATTGAGTGCTAATTCAGCAGAAAGAGGCAATCTACAAACTCTTGTCTTCATGAAATGGTCTTTATCACAAACACAGCCCTTCCTTTCTGGCAGCTGTTTTCGCTTGAAAACTCTGAAGTGCACAATCATGTTACAAGTGAAGCAAAGCTGATCTCTGCGCCAATAATGCTGCCTGGCCAAGTTAGTTCCCTTAGCACCGTTTGAGAGGAGGCAGATCACCTCATGCTATTGGCAAAGCAGCGGAAGCTGAAGGTACAACAAGCCCCCATCATATGTCAAATGCTGTTGTTTATATACAGAGAAACAAATTTGGTGAAAGAAGAATTTTAGAGGCATGGCCTGCTGAGAAGTCTTGAAAGGAAAAATTTTCCCTTAAACTCATATTTTGCAATTCACCTATCTGTTTGAGGATTAAAGCAACACTTCACAGGGCTACGATTATCTAAAGCCCTGCCGACCCCAAGGCAGCAGTGATGCTGCAATGCACTTCTCCCCAGAGAGAGATAGATGAACTAATTAACACACCTACAGCCCATAAGGTACAACATTTAAAAGCCTTTATTGTCTAAGCTGCTTTGCCTTTACAAAATTAAATCTATGTAAAAGACTTCACTGAGAAAACTAGCTTATTTGTGAAACATTTTATAAAGAAAAACTGTTACTTACCTTCTCGTAACTGTTGGTCTTCAAGATGTGTTGTTCACGTCCATTCCACATTAGGTGTGCGTGCGCCAAATGCATGAGCATTGGAAACTTTTTCCCTTAGCGGCTACCATCAGGTTGGATGGCGCCACTGTGCCATGCATATATACCCCTGCCAGCCCGACCCCCTCCAGTTCCTTCTTGCCGGCGACTCCAACAGAGGGGTAGGAGGGTGGGTGGTGGAATGGATGTGAACAACACATCTCGAAGAACAACAGTTACAAGAATGTAAGTAACCGTTTTTTCTTCTTTGAGTGCTTGTTCATGTCCATTCCACATTAGGTGAATCACAAGCTTACCTCTGGAGGAGGGTAGGAGTCACGGAACAACTGCTTGGAGGACCACTCTGCCAACCGCCGCATCCTCTCTGGCCTGCTGGTTGACCGCGTAGTGGGTCGTGAAGGTGTGCACCGAAGACCAAGTGGCTGCTCTGCAGATCTCCTGGATCGGTACCTGTTACAGGAAAGCAGTGGAAGTCGCTTGCGCCCTGGTCGAGTGGGCCATGACAGGAACACCTGCGAACTCATAGCACACCTGGATGCAGCTTGTAATCCAAGACGAAATCCACTGTGCCAACACTGGGAAGCCTTTCATCCTCTTGGTTACAGCCACAAACAGCTGTGCGGATTTGCGAAAGGGCTTGGTGCGCTCCAAATAGAACGCCATCGCTCGACGCACATCCAGGGTGTGCAAGCTGCGGTGACTCAGGTCTGTATGGGGTTTCAGGAAGAACACCAGCAGACAAATGTCCTGGCCCAAATGGAATTGGGAGACCACCTTAGGGAGGAACTTGGGGTGTGGCCAGAGCTACACCTTGTCCTTGTGAAATACTGTATACGGTGGCTCAGAGGTGAGAGCCCTCAGTTCAGACACCCTTCTGGCCGAGGTAATGGCAACCAGAAATGCCACCTTCCAGGAAAGGTGGAGAAGAGAACAGGAAGCAAGGGGCTTGAAAGGGGGTCCCATGAGTTTAGAGAGGACCAGGTTAAGGTTCCATGGAGTTACTGGGGGGCGGGAGTACAGGAACACCCTCTCCAACCCTTTAAGGAACCATCCCACCATTGGGTGGAAAAACACCAAGCCCCCCAAGAACCCTGGATGGAAGGGGAGATGGCTGCCAGGTGCACTCTGAGTGAGGACGGGGCTAGCCCTTGCTGCTTGAGGTGCAGGAGGTACTCCAGGATGGCCTGCACTGGGGCCTGGCACAGCCACACCTGTCGGGGTACACCCCAACACAAGAACCTTTTCCACTTGGCCATATAGGCCGCCCTGGTAGAGGGCTTTCTACTGCCAAGCAGAATCTGCTGCATGGGAAGGGAGTACTGGCTCTCCAGGGCATTTAGCCACAAAGCCTCCATGCCGTCAGGTGCAGTGACTGTAGGTTGGGGTGGAGAAGCCACCGGCCCCCTGTGTAATGAGGTCCCGGTGTAGGGGCAGGACTACTGGGGCCTCCACCGACAGCTCTAGGAGCGATGTGTACCAGTGCTGGCGGGCCTAGGCTGGGGCGATGAGGACCACTGCCGCCCTGTCCCTGAGCTCCTTGAGCAGGACCTTGTGCACCAAGAGGAGCTGGGGGAAGGCATACACCAAGCCCCCTCTCCACAGGATCGGAAATGTGTCCGCGAGCAAGCCTGGGTTGCAGCCCTGGAACGAGCAGAACCGCGGGCATGGGGTGTTGGCCCTGGTGACAAATAGGTCTACCAGGGGAAACCCCCACCTGCGGAAGAGCGAAAGCATGATGTCTGCCCTAAGCGTCCACTCATTCATGCGGTACAACCTGCTGAGGGAGTCCGCCAGCTCGTTTTGCACCCCCAGGAGATAGGACGCCTCGAGGTGAATTGCACAGGCTATGCAAAGGTCCCAGAGGAGGAGAGCCTCGCGACAGAGTGGCGAGGAACGAGCACCACCCTGTTTGTTTATATAAAACATGGCAGTAGTGTTGTCTGTCAGAACTGTCACGCTGTGACCATTCAGAGTGGCATGAAAGGTCTGGCAGGCAAGACGAACTGCCCTGAGCTCCTTCACATTGATATGGAATGATCGCTCTGCTCCAGACCACAAGCCCTGAGTCCTGAGGTCCCGCAGGTGAGCCTCCCATCCGTGGTCTGATGCGTCTGTCACCATTGTCAGGTCCGATTGTGGGGCGGCAAAGGGATACCTTCACAAACCACAGGCTGGGACTGCCAGCACAGCAGGGAGTCCAGCACGGCCCTTCAGGCGGTCACTACCAAGTTCAGGGGGTCCCTGCCTGGGCGGTACACCCGAGCGAGCCATGCCTGCAGAGTCCTGAGTCTCAGTCTGACATGCCTGACCACAAGCGTCCATGCTGCCATGTGACCCAGCAGCCGCAGGCAGCACCTGGCCGTTGTTGGAGCTGGTGCAGGGAGGCCACCACTTGCTGGATAACTCTGAATTGGGATACTGGAAGGCTTGCCCTGGCCTGTACCGTGTCCAGGACCGCCCCTATGAATTCCACTCTCTGCGTGGATATGAGCGTGGACTTGGGGACTTGACCAGGAGCCCTAGTTCGTGGAACAATCTCAGGGCCACCTCCACATGGCCCTGCACTTCCGCCTCGGATCGGCCCACCAGGAGCCAGTTGTTGAGGTACGGGTACACCAGGATTCTCTGCCTTCGTAAGAAGGCCGCCACCACTGCCATGCACTTCGTGAACACCCTTGGGGTCGTGGCTAGACCCAACAGGAGAACCGCAAACTGGTAATGTTCTTGGCCCACAGTGAAGCGTAGGCAGCGCCGATGTGCTGGGTGGATGGCGATATGAAAGTGCGCGTCCTTCATGTCGAGGGCAACATACCAGTCCCCCGGAACCAGGGAAGGGATGATGGTGCCCAGAGAGACCATGTGGAAACGGGCCTTGACCAGGACCTTGTTGAGCCTGCTCAGGTCTAGGATGGGGCAAAGGCCCCCTTTGGCATTGGGGATGAGGAAGTACTGGGAGTAGAACCACTTCCCTCTTAGGCTTTACGGCACCGCTTCTACCGCCCCCGCCTCTAGCAACAAGCGGATCTCCTTCTCTAGGAGATGCTCATGAGAGGGCTCCCTGAAGAGGGATGAGGAAGGCGGGTGGGACTGGCGAAGGGAGGTGAACTGCAGCGAGTACCTGTTCTGCACCATGCGTAAGACCCAATGGTCTGATGTAATGGTGGACCACGCACAGGAGAAACGGGACAGGCAGTTCATGAAACAAAGGGACGGATCCGGTGACTGGTCTGGTATGCTGTCCTCGAGCGCACCTTCAAAAGCCTGACTTAGTGCCTTTCTAGGGTTTGTGCTGGCCTTGGTTCTGGCCCAGCGCATTATTGTTACTATTGTTGTTGCACCGTCGCCTGTTATCCCTGCTTCACCTATGGTAAGGCTCATGCCTATGGCGAGGTTGGTACTGGCACTGAGGGGGAGGTTGCGGCTTAAAGGGCTTCCTCTGGGTCACTGGGGTGTGCATACCCAGTGACTTAAGCGTAGCTCGTGAGTCCGTGTAGCTCTTCTGGTCCGAGAAGAGCCTGGACCCTTCGAAGGGGAGGTCCTGGAGTGTATTCTGGAACTTAGGCGGCAGGCCTGACTCCTGGAGCCAAGCCGAGCGCCTCATGACCACCCCTGAGGCGATTGTTCTAGCTGCTGCGTCTGCCGAATCCAGTCTTGGCTACTGCCTTGCCCTCATTCACCAGGGCCATGAACTTCTGTTGGGAACCTTGCGGAAGATTATCCTTAAACTTCTCTACTGCCACCCAGAAGTTGAAATTGTGCCTGTTGAGGATGGCCTGCTAGTTCGCAATCCTCAACTGAAGGCCCGCCTCTGCCAAAAAGGTCCAGGCATTTTGCCTCCTTGGCCTGAGGTGCATTGCACTCCCTTTCGTTTATCGCTGAGACCACTAGGGAGCATGGACTCGGGTGGCAGATCAGGAACTCATAGCCCTTAGATGGGGCAAAGTATTTACGCTCCACTCCCTTGGCCGTTGGAGTGCTGGAGGCCGGGGTCTGCCATGTAGTCTTATAGTTGGACTGAATGGTCTTAATGAGAGGGAGCACTATTCTGGATGGACCTTCGGGGCTCAAAATGTCCACCATGGGGGTCCTCCTGCTCAACCGTCTCCTCGGCCTGCAACCCCAAGTTCTGGGCGACCCTGCACAGCAATTCCTGGTGGGCTCTATGGTCTATCGGTGGAGGGCTGGATACCTCTGTACCCGCCACAGCCTCATCCAGGGAAGACGAGGAGGTTAGCTGCTGCTCGACCCCCCTCCGGTTGGTCCTCCTGCTCCCCTTCTCCCATGGGAGGGGTCTCCGGCTCAGGCTGGGGCGGGAGTCCATGGAACAGCACCAGACTCGGAGCCATTCTCTCCTGTTTATCCTGCAGGGATGCTGGAGGCCTGGATACTGTAGCCTCCGGCATCGTCTGGCATCGGTGCGGGGACCGGAACCGCTGCACCAAGTAACTTGCCCTGGATGGGGCCCCTTGGCGCTCCTGATAGGCCCAGGGGGTCCAGAAGGGCCAATGGCCGGGCAGCCCCCATTGGGATTACCAGCCCACCTGAGGGTCCCTGCTGTCCAGGGCCCGGTGCGGGTAGCTATAGCACCCGGAGTCGGTGCCAGACTGCGGCAACGCCGATCGCAAAGGCCATAGCAGTGCCAAGGATCTGCGCCGGCAGGAGAATGAGCAGCTCCTGGCTGAGCGGGAGCAGGAACGGTACCGGTATCCCCGGGACCGGGATCTGGACCAGGACCAGGATGGGTGCCGGCATTTCTTGGACCGGGATCGTCTGCAGGAGTCCTCTGGCGAGGGCAGTCTCAACTCCTCCCGGTGCCGATCTCTGGCGGCATGCCCTTTCCGGTGCTTCCTTGCGCCGACCCACTGCTTGTGCCACAACCTCCTTCTGGGCCGCTGGCAATTGTGAGTCCGCGGAGATGGAGCTCAACTGGGAACAACTCTGGGAGCAGTGCCGGGACGGTGTCCTCGAGTGGCACACCATTGCCGGCTTACCCCTCGACGGCACCTGAGGCATGGGTGCTGGAGGGTTCTCCCCATACAGGAGGGGGTTCGCTGCCGACAGCTCGATGAGGTCCTTTGCAGCCTCAAAGGTGCCAGGCGTAGAGGGCTGATCCGTTATGCCCTCAAGCCCATCGTCTGCACTGAGCTCACTTAGGTCTGGGCTTGGTGGGGCTTGTGCTGCCGGGACCGCCGTTGTCAGCACTGGTTTGGCAGCCTTCCTGCTCTGATCAGCGCTCAGGGCCTTGGGAGACGCCAGCCTCCTGTGTGGGGAACGACCGCGGCTTCCTGTCGGCTGCACCGTGGGCCACATCAGGGAAGACAAGCAGTGCCAGGGCCTAGCCTGGCGCTCTGGGGCCAACAGTTTATGGTGCTTCACCGGTGCCGGGTCTCTCAACGGCTCCGGAGCACTATGCACCGAGGCAGTCTGAGCCGGCATTGGGAGCTCCGGGCCCAGCGGCTGCAATGCGGCCTCCATCAACAGCTGCTTTAGATAGAAGTCTCTTTCTTTCCTTGTTCTTGGCTTAAACGCCTTGCAAATCCTACACTGTTCAGTTTGATGTCCGTCCCCCAGGCAACATAGACACGAGTCATGGGGGTCACTAACTGGCATAGGGGTTTGCGGCACGTGGTGCAAGCCTTGAAGCCGTGGGCCCACGGCATGCCCTGCAGCCAGTGCTGGAAGCCTCCAAGCACCTAATGACTTAAGTGTCCACAGTGGGTATGTTAACGAACTGATAACAGCTACTCTAAAGGCTAAGGGACTGCTCTTCTACGAGAGAGAGAGAGAGGTTGTTCCAACGCCATCACGGATGGTAAGAAGGAACTGGAGGGGGTCGGGCCGGGAGGGGTATATATGCACGGTACAATGGCGCCACTTGGGGGGCCCTGCCAGCCCGATGGGAGCCGCTAGGGGAAAAAGTTTCCGATGCTCACGCACACAGTGCGCGCACACCTAATGTGGAATGGACGTGAACAAGCACTCGAAGAAGACAGATAATTACAAAGAAAAAAGTACAAGCATATTATCTAGAAAAATGGTCAAATGTCTATGTAACAAGAGCCCTGATTAAATAACACATCTTTCTCCAGAAGTCCTGAAAGACTGAGAAAGCTATAGGCACATACAAATTTTCCCCCATTAACTTTTACTGAGTAGAAAAATTTTAAAATACCACAGGAAGGTACTAATAATATTTAGCCTAGGCATCTGACTCCTACTGATATTTGAAAATGGGATTTATCCTTAGTGTTTTAGAATATTGGTGAAGTATACCCTAGTATTTTTATAACTGTATTGTGTGCAGAGTCAGACCAGAATACAAGCGTATATTAATTCTGCTTTTACAGCGTTCCACATGTTGGCTAGAATATGACGACTCATTTTTCTGTACATTTTATAAAGATACAAAATAAGAAACAAAAAACATATGCCTCACTTCTGTCCCTAATCCTTCTTACTTAAGCACTGAAACCATTTTAATGAATATGTAAAGCATTACTAAAGAGCATATAATTAAACTTAAATCAATAGCTGGACAGCTGGGTTTTGCAATAGCAAAACCCAAGCAATTCCACAGAAACATCCCCCAGGGAATATCTTCTGTTGTTGTGTAGGGTTTTAGCTTTTACTTTTTTGACTGATTAACACAAAATGTATCTTGGCATTCTTTCTGCTTGTAATGCAAAGGGGCTGAATCACACAGCAAGACACCTCAATTCCCCCAATATTTCTAATATGAACATTAGCTTATTCTTTCTGAAAGATAGCAGGAGATTTTTATTTAGTTTCTAAAGTGTTAAAAAGGTGAGCTATTTAGTCATTTTTAAGGAGAATTAAAAATCTACTTATTTGATTTAATAAACTCATCAAACATTCTTTTTGTAGTTCTAATTCCCTGAATAGGAATGTCAAGGCATGTGATACCGTATACCCCTGACAATAATCTCAGGAAACTTTCTAATACTGTCATTCACAGTAAGGAATGCAATTTAGCACTGAAGGGATAGCTATATTCATTAATGGGTGAAATGTATCCCACCTCTCACACAAAGGCAGAGAAAATGGGCTTTGTGCAGGGAATGATGTGGGCTTGAACCCATACCCACTGTGGAGGGAGACTCTGTGGCCCTTCTCATTTTCTACAGTAGTCAGTGGGGTGCTGCTTTTCACATACTGCATGTGGGGGTTTCCAGTTATATAAGCAAGAATCCATCCGTCTCCTCCATGACCATCTCCAATTATCCCCTCCCATGCCACTCGTATTTAGAGCCCACAAGGAGCCACCTCCCCAGCACTGTGGTGTTTCAGACCTACTCTGCACCCTTCTAACTGTAGGAATTTCTTGATAAAAAGAACATTAGACAGGCTCTCCAATTATGTGCGACTTTCAACATGTGTATGTGTTCACAGGATGAGGACATCTATGCGCACGCACAGAGAACCTTCTGGTGCACAGCACCTCTAAAATCAGGCAATTTATTTTAGGCGCTTAAATATAATTTTAGATGCCTAGCTTTATATATCTACACTTGGAAATAGGATGTGCATATATACCATAATTAAATATAAACTTTATGTATGAACATCCACAGGATAGGTGAACACTTTGTAAGACATAAGAAAATTACTTAATTCAAAGGCACAAACCTGGTGCTGTCCCACATGTGCCATTATGCCTACAAGGTTTGGCTGGGACAGACTTACGGTTTTTCAGTGCAGACACACCTCACCCAATCCCCTGATGCTGTACAATCATTCTTCACAATATCCATCTGCTTCCTCTTACAAACTCATCAGAGCCCAAAGCCACATTTAATGGTGACAAGAAATCAGTGACACTGTGCTGAGGAGCCCTGCAATGCTGGCCAGCATCCATTTAACTGATGTGCCAGCTCAACAAGGCGGGTGAAGTGATTCAATAAGCTTATCTTGATTCTTTGGTTAGTCTATCCCTGGAGAAGGTAGGCAGTGGTTTTAATAAAAGTAACCCTTACATCTTTTCCTAATCCATTCCACTGAGAGATGGAAAGTTGATCCAATACTTCCTCCAGCTTCATTGGCAAACTCTGTCACTTCAGTCTCACAGATCAGGAATGTCTTTTCTCTCTGCCTGCACTGCACCACCCTGATCTCAGAGCTTGAAAAGCCAAAATGCCAGTGGTGAAGACAGCAGTGTCTTTCAGAGTTTATCAGTGTCAAGTTTGAAGGGCTTTTTGTTATTTTCCTCATATACAATTACCTACAATAACACTTTTTTCACATTTTGATTTACATAGGACATGTGGTGTCATATGTACTGATTTAACTACAGCCAACTGAAAACTCTTCTAGGATTACTACTGAAGCTGACTTAAGTTTACAGCAGCCTTTTTGGAAATGACTATATATGGTTAAGGTGTAGACTGCAGAAAGACCATGAATAAAAATTGAAAAACAGCAAGTGCCGTTTTGAATACATATGCCACCCCAGAATAGCAGCATAATAAAATCAGTCTGAAGTGCCTACCCACTGGACTTAATAGTCATCAGTTAGATTGTGGGAGAAATTCTGGTTTCAGTTACTCCTGGTGTGAATCCAAAGTAATTTTACTAAACTTAATGGAGCTACTCTGGATACCAAGTGTTGCTGAGAGCAGAATTTAATCTTTTTCTGAAGGATGAACAAAATTTTACTGGAAATTTGTGAATACTTTCAATGAATTGCCGATGACAAAGGCTTGCCTATCCGCTGAGGATTCTTAAAGTAGGAGTCCCTATTTTTAATACATAGTTACTCTAAGTGAAATTACTGATTTGTTTTTCCTCCTTTATTCTGAAAAATTGTGATGATCATAGTTTCTTTCTCTTTCCCTGAAAGCCTCTCATAACACATTTAAAATATGTCAAGCAGTATTTGAAAAGTCAACTATTGCACTTGGACATCCATGAAGAGTAGCATATTTGACATGATACTGTATGGAGTGAAGCATGACTATTTGCCCAAGAATGGAATCAAAACCTAAAAAGATACTAGTACAGTAGGTCAGAATTTGGCTTTATTCTGAGCATAAGCCAGAAGTACTTAGGTAGCCACACTTCCACTGACTTCTCTTGGAGTCGGATTTCCAAGACTGGGTAATCAGACCCACTGCCTTCTGTATAAACAAGTTTAAGTGATATGACCATGTGGGCCGAAGCAGCTACCATAGCTCCGCAATAGCTCACACACAAGCTAGGATTCTATAAACCAGGGATCGGCAACCTTTGGCATTGCCACTACAGGCCAATAGGGGCTGCGGGAAGTGGCGGCCAGCCCCCATTGGCCCAATGGATTCACTGTGATCTAACTACAATGCAAAACTTGTGCTTTTGCCCCTCCTTCTACAAACAGCCTTCCAAAACCAACAAGCAAAAGAAACTTTAAGGACATAAAGTTCAGTAAGTAAAGGAATCAGGCACTCCGGATTGCTTTGTGCATGAAAAAATCAAGGATCTTTTTTCACTAGCTAGAACAATTCTACACAAACACATTAACAAGTCACTTGCTTCTATCCTGATTTATATTCCTCATCAATTAAATAACTTTTATTTATGCCTGAGGGCTGTGCTGTGCTGGTGTTTGCTATGGACTGTTCTACCAGTGAATTTATTAGCCAGAGATATAATTTTATCAGTGATTTCAATTTACCACCAGCAAATCACATTTACCATCACCATTCCCAATAATATTGTTCTTAAAAGATGTAGTGCTTCATTGTGTCTTACTTTTAAATACTGCCCTAACTAGTGCTAGCTCAGTAATATGGAGCCTTAGCCATCTCTTCTAAGAATCAATTTTCTATTACTTGAGAGTCTGCCATGCATATCAAGGATATCACAAAAATGAGAAGAGCTCTGTGTAGGCTTGAAAGCTTGTCTCGCTCATTTACAGAAGTTGGTCCAATAAAAGATAACACCTCACCCACTTTGTCTCTCTAACAGGGCTGGATGTAGGGGCAGGCAACCCAGGTGACTGCCTGGCGTGCCGGGCTTGGGGGGCACCAGGCTCAGGGTGCTGTTTTTGGTGTACAGGTCCTCGTGTACAAATTTATTGTCTTATATAACAGGGAGAAATCATGCATCAAAATCATGAAATGGGCTACAAATGCAATAAAAATGAGATTCAAAAGTTTAACAAGTGGGGGGCACCAAAGACTCTCCTCACCTGGGGTGCCATTAGGTCTAGGGCTGGCCCTGCTCTCTAAAATCATGGGACCAACACAGATACCACATCACTGCATACTACCTGCCTGGAGTCAGTCCCAATTCCATCCTTTCCTGCTGTCTTTTTCCCTTCTTTGCCTGTCCCCTCATCAAATGCACCCAACTCATTAAAGTTGAAAAAAAATTACTTCATGCGGAGACTAATAATTAAAGAGTAATTTTAGGTCATAACTATATTTCTAAATCCTTCCTTTTGGTACTGGACTCAGGGCTCCTGTATAAAACAAGTGAAAGTGAACCAGATCAGTTGTAACTGCAGTGGGAAAGGCCAGGGATGGCATGACACAGGAAAGGGGAGCAGTAGCTCTGCAGCATGCTTCCCTATGTTCTACTTTATCACCACTCCGGGTGTCAACCCGCAGTATGTCAGGAAGGGACATGTCCATGGCAGGAGACAGAATAGCCAGGGAGTTCCTTTACTTTGCTTATGTCCCCTGAGCCCAATGGATATCCATATCTTGCAATGTTTCCACTGTGGCTTTTTCTTCATGGCCATGTCAGGAAGCAGCCAAGGGGAACACAACTTGAGGGAGTTAGCAGTGTAGTACTGAGAAGAAAGGAGTCTCGCAGACCTTTACAGGGGAGCAGCTCTCCCCCGCCCTCCCAATGGGTGCAGAGGATGGATCACTTGATGATTACCTGTTCTGTTCATTCCCTGTGGGGCACCTGGCATTGACCACTGTTGGAAGATAGGATACTGGCCTAGATAGACCTTTGTCTGACTCAGTATGGCTGTTCTTATGTAATGCTTTAGGATCTGTCAACTAGGAAACAGAGTTTCCCAGAGATCCCCTTGTCCTATATGCTTTGAAGTCTGTGTTCATGCCACCATCATAGCCCCTCCCCCCACATGCTCATCAGCCCCAAGGGGAATGTTAGGAAGCAACTCCGTGAAGTAAAACACTGCTTGTTTTTCCATGGGAGGGTAAAATGTTATCCATAATGATTTATTATCAAACAAACAAAGAAAAAAACATGTCCAGACACATATTACATTTATTGTTTGTAGAACATGGGCTAATTCGGAAATCTGCTAGATCTGTAAATGACCCCAAGGCTCCTAGCTCCTGTGGAAGCCTGATGTTACATGAAGCCTGACCCTCATTTCCACAACATGGTGATGCAATAAGGGCTTGTAAAATAAAACGGGGAGAGGATGGATTACCGATAGTCTATCCTTGACAAAAATGCTGAAAAATGCTGATAATCAAATAAAGTGCTAGTCACTGCAACAAATGTTAACATTAATTTTTCTTAATAAAAATTACTAAAAATTACTAAAAAGATCAACTCATTTCACCCCTTCCTGTTCCTTTGGTTTTTATTAAAATGAAAATATTAGGTTACAGATTATTTCTACATCCTTTGGTCAGAGTAGCAATCCCTATAACTTAGATGTCAAATATTGTGCTGTTACTAAACAGTACTTTGTGATTTACCGCTTGCTGTTGTGTAAATTTAAATTACATTATAGATTTTATAGGCTATTCTTCTGGATTAGAAATTAACAGCTTCTTAACAATAAAAGCAGTAATGCTTTACAACTACTTTCTGATACAGGAAACAGGCCTTAAAAAAGTCTAAAGTGAGCAATATACCCATGTGAATAATGTTTTTCCACACCCACTATATAAGGTTTAAAGATCATGATTATTTGTTACATAAATTAATCTGGTGAGAACATTATCTGTAAAAGTAGCAGAATTTTAATTTCTTTCACAGGCTAGTTCTGTTATAATTAGCCAGAGTGAGGGAACAAAAAGAAAAGAAAAGAACAAAAACTTAAGCATTGTTAAATCGGAATCTAGCTAACTTCTGAAAACTTCCTAATTTTGCACAAGTAAGTGAGGACAGAGAATCCCAAATCCCACAACAAAGTTGCTTACGGTTTAAATGCAGCACATCCATCATTTCAGTTTTTGTTGAATGAAAGGTAGAACACTAAACAAAGATGCCATATCTTTTTCAGCATTCCCATGCTTTTGTGATACAGATGCCAGGGCTAGCATAGACCTCGTCCTGGAATCATGGAGCTGCAGCCAGCTCTTCTCCAGTGGACCTTGGGCACAACTGAACATCTGGGTTATCATCTTCTCCTGTTTTTGTGAGTTTGCTCCAAGTCCACTTCTATAGGTCAATTTTGTCTACCCACTTTCAAACTTCACCAGCCTTCGCTACGTTCACACAAGGTACTAATGCTATCCTATGATATGACAATTGATCAAATTCTGCTCATGGCTACACACATAAAACCCTAGGGCAGGCATCATAGACAGTACTGAAAGCATTGGGGATGAAGTGGTGAGAGAGCAGAATTTCACTCTAAGTCTTTAAGAGCAAGATTCAGATATAGCACAGCTTTCCTAAATCTTGCAGGCCAAGTCTTGGACCTTTGGAGGACAAATCTTGCCACTTTCTGAAGGCTGCATTCTTCAAGGCACTCAGTGGCCTGGGTCCACATTATCTAAATGATTACCTAAAGCTTTATGATGAGGTCTGTGGTCAATAACTTCATTCCTCTGGCACAATGGAACTTTCTATCATAAGAATTAAATTAGTCTGTGCAGCAGAGAGAGCTTTGTAAGAGGTCAATTTAAAACTGTGGGACCAAGTCCCAGAGGAACTAAGGACCATCACACATACCTCACGACCTTCCACTCCAAGTGCAAGACGCACTACTCCTATGTATCCTTGTCTAACAAAAACACATAGCAATGTGTACATTTTAAAAAAAAAACCCCACCAATACAAAACACTGCACTGCACATGTAATTCTCCCCTGGGGAGAGGATGAAAGAGAGGACAAATCGTACATGACAGATGTCAGTTATGTCCCTTAATACTTAGATACTTGGTGACGAGGTTGGTATAAGAACCTATATAGAACAGAAAATGAAAAGAACAAGGACATCAGAAAAGGGACAAACACTGGCATGAAGATGGATGGCACGTATGTGCAAATTAACCCACCTCTCTTTCCAGCATAGGGTTGCCGGGCATCTGGTTTTCGACTGGAACACCTGGTTGAAAATGACCCTGGCGGCTCTGGTTGGCACTCCTGACAAGGCTGTTAAAAGTCCCATCAGTGGCACAGTGGGAGCCTGAGGCTAAGGCAAGCTACCTGCCCACCCTAGCTCCTCGCGGCTCCCAGAAGTGGCAGCCGGGTCCCTGCGGCCCCTGGGTGCGTGGGCGGCCAGGTAGGCTCCGCGCACTGCCCTTGCGCCGAGTGCTGGCTCTGCAGCTCGCATTGGCTGGGAACAATGGTGACCAAAGGGAGCTGTGGGGGCCGCACTTGCAGATGCGATGGCAGCGCATGAAGGCTCCCTGGCCGCCCATGTGCCTAGGTGCCGCAGGGGCCTGGCGGCCGCTTCCTGGGACCCGCAGTAAGTACCCCCAAGACCCCACAACCCCTCCCACTTTCCAATCCCCCGCCCCAGGCCGGAGTCCCCTCCTGCACCCAAACTGCCTCCCAGAGCCCGCATCCTGAAACCCCCTCCACACCCCAACCCTCTGCCCCAGCCCGGAGACCCCTCCTGCACTCCGAATACCTCATCCCTGGCCCCACCCCAGAGCCCATACCCCCAGTCAGAGCCCTCACCCCCTACACCCTCTGCCCCAGCCTGGAGCCCTCTCCTGTACCCTGAACCTCTCATTTCTGGCCGCACCTGGAGCCTGCACCCCCAGCCCAGAGCCCATACCACCCCCCACACTCCAACCCTGGTCCCAACCTGGAGCTCTCCCCCGCACCCCAAACCCTTCATCCCCAGTCTCACCCCAGAGCCCGCACCCCCAGCTGCAGCCCTCACCCCCCTCCCGCATCCCAACCCCTTGCCCCAGCCTGGTGAAAGTGAGTGAGGGGGAGAGCGAGCGATGGAGGAAGGGGGGATGGAGCGTGCAGGAGGTGGGGCCTCAGAGAAGGGGCGGGGCAGCAGCTGGGCCTTGGGGCAGGGGCAGGGACAGGGACAGGGGCAGGGTAGGGGTGGTTGGTTTTGTGCGGTTAGAAAGTTGGCAACCGTATTCCAGCAAGACAAAGTCACGTTTCTGATGTTTTCAATATAATTAACAAAACCAAACTGAAATATCAAGAAACTAGCATAAAACCAACAAATAAGATGGTTTAATTTTCCATTAAACCCATCCAGAAGACATCATCAGAATTAATACACAATGTTCTCAATTCTCAGAGCTAAATCCTGAGTGGCACCTAGAATCACTGGGGGTTTGCCCCCCACCAATGCAATAGAGTGTATATGGGATGACACTGACAGCTTTCTGCACCAGGGTACTAGAAATGTTGACAGAACTGACAACATGTAAGAACTACAACGGATTCCCATAGGCTTGGTAATAAAGCACTGTGCAGACACTCTGCTGGAATCTTGGAATTTAAACTGTGAACTCTTCTCTAAATAGAACAGATGTGCATCTTTGCCCTTCTTCTCCCAGTCATGTATGTAATGTTGTTCTGACTAATTCAGCTGAAAGCTATTTTCAGATAGATAAGGCTACATTTCTACCCTCAGTTACAACCCCACATCCCACTGATGTTAGTAAGGTTGTACAGACATTAGGACAAAATTTAACTCACAGCATTTTGCACATACACATGGGGGTTCTGAGGAGTAATGTTTGTAACAATGCTTTCAAAAATCAATTTCTGTGCAATAGCTTTATGATAATGCATTTTTGGCTGGTTTGTTAGGAACTTCTTTCATTATTTGATCTTTTATTTCACCTCTAAATCAAACATGAATTTTATGTCATACAAAACATTACATTTGTTACCAATTCTTTTTCTATTTATGCACTAAGGATTTTTTTTTTTTAATGCTACAAAACTGGCTGAAATTTTCCTAAACTAAGTCCGGGGCTAGATACATTTAAAAACAGTACACAGACATCAATATCAGCCTGGAAACCCTCTAGATACCAGAACTGGGTACCTAATAGTGAGATTTTCCTACAATACCTAAATCCAAAAGTCAGAACTCAGGGGCAGGTCAGAAGGATGGTCTGGCCTGAACCAATAAAAAGCAAAGCCAAAACCTCATTTGGTAGCTGAGCTACTTGAGAGTGTCATGTAGACCTAATTTTAACTGATATGAAACAATCCTGCTTGAACCCTCTGTTTCACTAGTACACTGAAAATAACCATCAGAAATATAGCTAGGTTTGAGGACCTCAAAAAAAGTCAAAAAGAGATTGTTTTCTAATACAAGGAAAACTTGCCCAATAATTGAAAGAGGGCTTGTGTACCCAAAAGGCCACCTACTCTCTCAACAAGGTGTTCATGAGCATACAAGGCATTGATTGGACTGTCTAATATGTTAATGAAGACAATCTGACATGGATTTAAGCAAGATTATCTAGTTGGATAACTAACAAATGAAAACAGGCTTAATCAAAAGCCAACAAATTTCAGTGATTATAGAGCAGCTCAGTGGTCACAGGGATCAAGACATTCATTTGTATAATGGCTTTGACTGAGTTAAAAGTCTCTGCTTCATGCACTTACACAGCTCAGTCTTGCAAGGTGGTGAAACCTTCTGAAAGGTGTCAAGCACCCCCAACTCCCATTGAAGGCAGTGGGAATTGAGAATGCAAAGTATCTTGCGATATCAAACCTATAGGGCCTGATCCAGCTCCCACCCGTCTCAGTGAAAACACTCCCATTGACTGCGGTGGGAGCTCAATCAGATTGTATGGCAGCCCTTGTAAGGCACTGAATATTTGAGCACCTTTCAAAGAACCATGAGCCACATATAGGATCACATGAGGATAACTGGAATCACTGAAAAAAAACACTCACTTCTCTTATACAAACAGAATCAGCAGAGCACATATTCCTCACCAGCTGTTTCAGCTGCAAGGCTGTAAGATAACTACTCAAATATCATTTCTGTTATGTTATGTTATTTTGGAGGGGAAGAGTTCAGCATCCTAATGAAGAGATTGCTTTGAGGGGCAGTCTTGTCTTACCATTGAGTGGCCTCCTGAAGGCTGAATTCTGCAAAATAAGCTGCATAAGTTTTTATTCTTCATATAAGGAATAAAAGGGAGCATAGTCCACTTCACCTGTTAGATGGTTAGGGAGCACTCTGTATAGCCCATGTCAGCCTCATTATTTTCAAGGGGATAAGCATGCCTTGATACAAGATTCATTTTCTATAAACAGCTTAAACTGGTAATGCTGGAAAAGCTTTTCATCATTCATACCACCTTTTCCTAGATAACTGCAAATAGATTCTTGTTTAAAAGTGCTGCTACTGTGTTAGGCTCTTGATGTTATCTGTGTTATCGATATAATTAACTGTGATAAAGCTGTCATCTTGGAACTTCAGAATTTTTTGTGAAGCATCTGTTTATAGGATGCCACAAAAAGTCTTCAGACAAAATGCAGTATTTAATATTATTATTAATACTTTGCATTTCCATAGCATGTTTCATCCAAAGGTTTCAAAACACTTTACAAATGTTAATTAAGCCTCTTAACACCCTAGTGAAGTACAGCAGGTGTTATACTGCCCGTTCTACTGAAAGGTTACATGACTTACCAAAGGTCACAGAGGGAAGTCCGTGACACAGACAGATGTCCTAACTCCTAATTCCATGTTCTAATTAGTAGACCACACTTCCTTTCTTTTTTTAAGAAGAAAGCATGATAAAATTTGAATGAGTGTATTCTATTAAATATGTGGTAGTGATAGGCTACCTACCTAACTAATAAGAGGTCTATGTCTAATAATCCCTATCACCCTTTTATGATAAATATCTTTAATAAAACTAAAAAGGGGACTTTTTTGAAAAAGGGATCAGAGGTTAATTGTTGTCACATTAAACTGCTAAAATGCAATCCTATTTAACATTCCACAACACATGCCACGAAAGCAAACACAAACTGTCACAAGTAAACAAAAAAACTCTAATTTGCAGATGAGCCAACTATACACTACAGTAATAAAGTCAGGTCTTGTTGTTCCTTAATAATGAGCTGTCAGATGGCAGGATTATAGAGTTTGCTTTGACATCAAAGTGCCTCATATTGAAAGGCGTGTAATAGACATGAAATTTATTCCCTTGGTTTCCACTGAGATATTTTGATTCCATTGCTTATAAAATGGAACCCAATTTTATATGTAGTACAAAACAACTTTGAAACTCTTCAAAATAATTCTGTGGGAAAGAAGGGTGTGTAGGAAGCTACTTTGTAGACAACACTGCTTTGTCATAACTAGATTATTATTTATCAAGAACACATTTCCAACCCTCTCTGGTACCTCTCTCTCTTCTTCTCCTTGCCCCAGGGCATAACATAGTGCTGTGCAGCATATTGCCTTATGAATCTTCTTCAAGTACCCAATTATCCTGGTGCACCAGACTTGTCATTACCATGACAGCTGTGTGCGGTATGCAGTTCATGTTGTCAGAGGTGAAAGATTGTACATGGGCACCCTCCTATCCTGCACTGCATTTCCATTACAATGTGGAGAGTAAAGGATGTGCATGCACACATCCACCCTCACCCACCCCACTTCATTAGAGATGCCAATTAGGTCAAAATCTATTTAAAAGCAGAGCCTGAGGTGATATGTTTTAAGTGACAGTGGTTCTGGTGCTGTCACAGACTGTAACAGGATTTTTCCTGTGTAATTTTTGTAACTATAAAAAAGGAGATGGTGCAGGCAATTTTAACAGAAATTAATTATAGAAGTATATCTGCTTCAAATTCCTTCAAGAATAAAATGAAGTGTTTGTGTGTTTTCTGTTACTTTTGCTTTCTTTTTTTTTTTAAAAAATAATAAACTCTTTTCTTTTTTTGGAAATACTAAATTGAATTGTCTACCTGATATTGTTGTGCTGTGGCAGCTCAATGTACCAGCAGGTGAGAGGATGGGGTGAAGAACTATTCAAGGATTCGTGCCCTCTAGGCAAATGCTAGAGGCTGAACACAGTGATCTGACCCAGAAAATGTCCTGATATCTGCATTACAATGAATCAAATTTGGCATCTGCTTTGGAGGAAACAATTGGTTCTCTTCTTCTGAGGACAGGATCCTGCAAGGTTCCAAGTGCCCTCAATTCTCATTGCCATCAGTGCAAGTTAAGGGCATAGGTGCTAGAAATATGGTTGCTGGGGGAGGGACAGCACCCCTTGGTTTGAAGCGGTTTCCATCATATACAGAGTTTACAGTTTTGTTCAGTGGCTTTCAGCACCCCCCCCTCCCCCCACATACACACACAAAAATTGTTCCAGCACCTATGACTAAGGCTCTGTGTCTGTCATGGAGGTCGCGGAAGTCACAGATTCTGTGATTTTCCGCAACCTCTGTGGCTTCTACAGCAGCCAGTGTGGCTAGCCCCAGGGCCGCCCGAGCAGGACCGCCTGAGCAGCAGCTGGTGCGGCTGGCCCCGGGGACCGCCCGAGCAGCGGCTGGTGCGGCTGGCCCCGGGGACCACCCGAGCAGCGGTCCCAAGGGTGGCAGGAACAGCTGCAGCTTGGCGACCCCTGGCAGCAGTCCTCCAGTAGCTGGTGCTGCTGGGCCCATGCCCCTGAGCAGCGGCTCCCCCCGGTCCCACTCCCAGCAGCGGCCCCCCCAACTAAGATTTAGTCAGGGGTATATAGTACAAGTCATGGACAGGTCACAGGCTGTATTTTTTTTTTTTTTTACTGCCCATGACCGGTCCATGACTTTTATTAAAAATACCCATGACTAAATTGTAGCCTTACCTATGGCTAAGGGCACCTAGCACCATGTAAGAAATATTCAGTGTCTCACAGGATCAGGCCCCCATAGGTAAACATCCAGTGCAGATGAGTTGTCACCATTTGTATAAAGTTCCTTACAGCTATTGTAATTATACTGTGTGTTCTATGTTTATTAAGAGTGTGTCTCCTCAGTGTTGAATTATCCCTTGTAAGCCTCTACTGATTCTTATGTGACCAGGCAACTCATTATAGCTGTAAAAATTTTAAAAAAAAATTCTTTTTGCACCTTCTCATTACTTCTGAAACAGATGGGGGAAATATCTGGCTTTACAGAAAACATACTGAAATGCACATGGATTTTACATTTTAACCAATGAATTATAAACTTATGGAAAAAATAAATACAATATTTAATAGGTAAGAAATGTAATGATCCTTTTGAGAGATAACTGGTTGGAATGGGTATTTGTCATCGAAATCACTCATCATTCAAAATTATTAGCTCCATACACATGGGTATAGCATCACCAGAGACAAACGAACGCAACTTGAGAACTCTAGCACAGTATTCTAACATATTGGATTCTAAATATGTCTCTCTCTCTTTTCTGAGACATGGAGACTAAAAACCCACAAGAAGTCTGCAAGGAGAAAAGGGAGGAAGGAAATAAGTTTCTTTTTCTCTTTTGTGAAGTAGAGGCTTCAAAAGTAGATACTTACTAGCTGGAGGGTGATACAAAAGACAAAGTCCCTCATTTTGGGCCTAAACGAAGGTCACAATTTTCCTTTTAAAAAGTTTTGTCTTTTCAGAGAAATACTCTGAACTTCCCATTAAGATTACTGTTCTACACTTACTCATGATAATACTTTTTTTCTAATTTCTGTTTCAACACAAAGCTGCACTTTTAAAGAAATTCTGGATGTAATTTTGCCGGTATTTATCTGGGGATGTGACATGATCTGTGTAAGCAGTTAATGCATTTCATGTTGGCTGAACAGATCTTTTATACATATACACCTGATGAAATACTGCCCTGACTGGTACAAGCTGCTCTTGGATCAGTGGAGTAGCTGAGCAAAGCCAGCTGCACATTAATTACAAGAGCAAACCTGTTGACACAGGGCAGGATGGCTCAGATAACTCAGGACATGGTAGGGGGTACATGCTGCCACTCATTTGACAAAAAACTCTATGTGCTTCCCAGCCAGAGCATGTTACATACTGCAAACACCCCTTCAGGATTGTGTTCAGCTGGCTAGTTCATTCCTTTCCTAGTGATTGCACCAGCAAGTTTGGGACTCATGTCTTTCTTCTGAGCAGGGGCTAAAGAAAGGATCTCTCTATCCCTTCTCCCCTTACTAATGCATCAATGCAGCCAGAGCAAGATTTGCTCCTAATCTATACAGCCCTTTCAGATCCTACTGGAAAAATTCATAATCTGGATAAATTCTGTAGAAATCCTCAACTTCAAATTAAAACCTTTTATAGATAACATCTAGGATGAAAAACATCCAATGGCTACATTTTCCCTTATTGTTTTTTTATATTTGGTTTGTTCCTAAACCAACAATACATCATTTATAGGAGAGTAAACTATATATAGCTCTACTTCACAACTAATCACATACAAGACACAGAGGAAGTATAAAAGGAGGGTGGGAATCTACAAGGAAGGAATATCAGATAGACTATAAAGGAAAAAAAAAGGAATTAGAACGTTTCATTCTATTACTCTTCAATACCTGTGCCTCACTTAACCAGATCCAGAGGCATCTTTCTGTCACCTTTTAATGGTGCACTCGCACCATTTTCTACAGAGCGCCAAGCTTCAACCTTCTGTTTGAAATAGCTCATATCAGATGTGAGAAAAAAATCACAGTAGTGCAAAGGTTATTGGAAAAGACAAGGAAAAAAGAAGAATGAAAAGAGAACCCTAAAAAGGAAGAGCATAACATTAAGATTTATGACATGTAGCAAGACGTCTGGCAGGAAACAAAACCAGCAGTTAATCAGCCAACCATAAAGATGTATCCTTTATACCAGTTGTTATGAAATGTTCAGCTGTTTTATAGTAGAAGGTTGTCTATAGGGAGTTCTTTAAATATATATTCAATTAATATCGAAGGATTATTTTACTCTTTTCAGTGATAAAGATTGGTTATTTCTTTGTAAATCTACTGATTTTCCTTTAAAAAATACCTAAGAGGCATATGACAGAAGTGGTTTTAATTAAATAGTTTAATACACATCTTAAAAGTCAAGTAAAGTCACATTATTTTGGAGCTATGATTCAGAAACATAAAATGTGAATGAGACAATCTTACATAGTAAGATGCATTGACTAATATGATCTTTTAATTTTTTTTTTTACTTCAGTCAGTGAATTCCTTCCAGTCTTTTTCAGTCTCGCTCTTGCTTTGTACATAGAGTGCTAGCTGACTGGAGGACATGACAGTTTTTCTGACAAGGCGAGTATTCTACCGAATACCTGAAAAAGAGCGGATTTGAAGTTCAAGGACTGCACTGAGGCTGAGATTTCTATTATTCAAATTCAAAGGCAATTTAAAGTGTGCCCAGGTTTTAGTTAGTTTAATTCTGTGAAGTGGCTTTCATGTTTAAAGTTTTGTTTGCATCTGTTCTGTTTCTTCCTTGGTATTGTTTTACTTCCAAGTCTTAACTCCGTGTAATCATAAATAATTTTGACACACTACATTTAATAGACTCAAACCACATTCCATAGTTTGCTTAACAGATGCAAATCTCCCTGTAGTGAAACAAACAAAAAATGTTAGAATCAATGGGCCAGATCTTCAGCCCAAATGAGAATAATTTGCACTCCGGCAGCTCAAAGCACCTTAAAGCTGACCTAGGTGGCCTGCTGGGGATTCCCTTATTTGGAGACCCTCAGGTGGCATAGAGCTGATACTAATGTTAGGCATTCCTGCTGGCCCGCCCAGGTTGAGGACATGTCTTAGGGCAGATGGGAGCATCACTGACACACACTGCACTCTCGCAATTAGGGATGCCACCTATACAGGTTTTACCCGGACAGTGTTTTTTGGCTTCTGTGTCCGGGTATCCAGTTTTCGACCAGAAAGTCCAGTCAAAAAGGGGACCTGGCAACCCTAAATGGCACCCGAACCAGAAGTCCGGTTACCATGGGGCGGGAGGAGGCACCGTGTCATTAACCTGCACCAGCTGCTGCTCAGTTGGAGCCATCTCCTAATTGCAGGCAGGGTAGGGCTACCAGATAGCAAGTGTGAAAAATCTGGACGGGGGTCAGGGGTAATAGCTTCTAGAAGAGAAAAAGCCACAAATGTCCCTATAAAATCAGGAGATCTGGTCACCCAAGGCAAGCTCCTTGAGATGATCCAGTGAGCAATATGTGGAGGGGAGGGGAGGAGAGGAGTGAGCGATGGGGGTGGGGGTTTGGGGGAAGAAGTAGGGAAGGGGCGGGGTCTTGGGGAAGAGGCAGTGCAAGGCTTCGAGGATCCAGTTTCCAACAATTAAAAAAGTGGCAACCCTACTCACAATCCATGGCTACCACAGTGGCCCCTTGAGAGCCCTTGAAGGATGGCATAAATTAGAGTGATCCTGAGGCTCCTGTCAGCCCCTGGGGTCAGCATCAAGCACTGCTCGGCTGGATCCAATAACCAGGACTAATGTAACCTGTGTAGGAAACCAATGATAGTATATACAGCTTTTAGTACTGAAAAGCAATGCTCCTATCTTTACATACATATGTTTAACATGAAAATAGCTATCAAGTCTTTTTTGGTGGAAAAATGATTTAAGACCTTGATTAAGGGAAGGGGGGGGACTCAAAATACTTGGTGATCTGAAGAATATTTGCACTGGAAGGGGACATTTATTTATTAAATCTCCAGTCCTACAAACCCTCTACACACAGTATTAGCACTGAAGCAAATGGAAGTTTCCAGCACTGGGAGAAGAATGTGTAAGTGCAACTTCAGAGCCATACGCTGTGCACAAACCACTGACGTTAATGGGATTTGTGCTCATAGACTGAGAAGAGAGTATATGCCTTTGAGCTCTGCTTCAGAAGTGCTTCAGGCTAAACATAATTTGATTGTAATTCCAATTAGAACTGAGCCTCTGTTTTTAAGTCAGGCCTATTATCCCCATACAGCACTTCTGCTACTTTCACCATCCTTCAAATTACTGATGAGATTTTCAAGATCTAAAGTTATCCTTCAAGTACACTTCAAAACTGGTTTAGTATGCCCAAAGGAATTCTACAACAATAGGAAGGATAACTTTTCTGATGAGAAAAAGAAGGGCGGGGAGGGAGTATACGTGATTAATTTTAAGGTATTTCAAAATATATTTCCCGACCGTCTCACATGCATATAAAGGATTGGATTTATCGGCGATATTCATGTCATAGTGTTTTTTAAATGATTATTAATAATAAAATAAATAAATAAATAATAATAATAAATAATAAAACAAATCCATTTACAAGTTGAACGAAGATGAAAAAAATTGATAGCCACTGTGTTCCACTTCATCTCAAATGACTGCAAATACAATGCTGGTCTGAAGAATCAGAGATTTACAAAATCCTTTAGTAGAACAAGTAATACCAGCAGATCGTGAACTATGGTTTGACTCAAAGGGAATGTAGTTTAACAATACAAGTGCCTACCTTTTTCTGGGTTTCATCTAGTTTCCTTTGGACGATGTTCTGCATTAATTCAATTCTCATTTCCTACTCACCCCCCATCCACTCAGTTAATACAAGGAAGTCCACACTTAGGGGGATGGAAAAGAAGATGAAGAAAGGTGTTTTGAGTGAGTGTATGTGGGTATATTTGTGAACACACGCATCCTTCAGCTCCTGGCTTGAATTAGCTACTTGACATCACATAAATGAGAGCTCTTTCATCCATTGAGAAACCAACAACTGCAACTATAAGGAGACACACACAAAGGATCAAATCCTTAAGTAAAATCAACGATATATTTGTAAGAGTAAAGTCACAGAAAACATTGATTCTACTGCCTGTTACAATACCAGGTGCTGTAATAATCCTTATTTTTGCATGACAATATTCTAATAATTTAAATTACTATAAATTACTTAGAATTTCTTATGCTAAAAATTCAGAGTAAATGCAGCAACATGCTAGAAAGATTCAAATATATTAGTAAGAATTGGCTAAGCAAGTCATCTTAAAATTTGCCTTCATTCATAGCCCTATATAAAATCATTGTCCTATCCAGCTTCTCCATTCCTTCCTGTTTGTTTTTAATACTTTAATTTATATTTAAACAGTCATAAGACAAACTCTTTTAGTGTCTGGGATACTTTACAGTAAGAAGGGCTTAAAATCCAGTCTCTCACACCGACCCAGAATAGTTCATGGGGAGTTAGGAGAAGAGACATCCTCCTTCTATTCAGCAGTAGCTCCCAACCTCTGATTCCCTCACTCTGTGGGGTACTGGGATGGATATGTAATATCTGGTGAATCCACTGAACAACAGATCCACCACCTCGGCCTGGCTCTTCACATCACCTACCCCACCTTTCAGACCCTAATTCATGGGGATGCACAGGGACACCTGCAGAGTGGGGCTGTTCTAATGGAAATGGTATGGATACCTTGCATGGGCTCCCCAAACCCTTCCAACCATTCGGCCTTGGCTACACTTGCAAGTTAGAGTGCATTAAATCAGCCCTGGACACCCTAACTCCTGAAGTGTCCACACTGACAAGGCACTAAGAGCACTTTGACTCCGCAGCTGGAGTGTCCCTGGTAATCCACCTCCGTGAGAAGCATAGAGATTGCTGCACCCTGGATGAAATGCCGGAGTGTCAGTGTGGATGACATGTTGCATTACTGCGCTGTGATTGGCCTCTGGAAACGTCCCATAATCCCTTGAAGTCAAGTGGCCTCTCTGGTCATTGTTTTGAACTCAGCTGCAGGCATGCGGATATCCCCTTTCAAAGCTCCGTTTCTGACAACTGGCATGCTTAGCTGCTCTAGGACACAAAGCAAACCATTATTGTGGAATGCTCCTGCAGCAAAGGAAGGCGTTTGTGTGTGTGTGTGTGTGAGTGTGTGAGTGAGAGGCAGGGGATGGGGGCTGATGTCGGGGTTTCACCTTTCCCCCGTCACACTCTGAACTTACAAGACAGCATGCTGACACATTCCCTGCCCCCCAAAACACACTGTCGAGTCTCCCCCCACATACACACAACACACTCCCTGTCACACCCCCCACCAGTCCATTTGAAAAGCACGCTGCAGCCACTTGCACACTGGGATAGCTACCACAATGCACTGCTCTCTGTGGCGTTGCAAGCGCTGCTAATGTGGTCACGCCACTGCACTTGCAACTGACAGTGTGAACACATGGTAGCGCTTTCCCTGCTGCTGTCTCTGAGGGCTGGTTTAACTCCTGGCGCGCTACATCTGCAAGTGTAGCCAAGCCCTTAGAGTAGCAGAATCACATTGATTCCTTTGTTTCTGGGATTCTCTGGGGCTATGGAAGAAGGGGAAGGATTCCCTTCTAACTGCAGCAAACCTAGTTTGGAGAGTGAAATGTAGTGAATCCACAGAAATCCTGAAGTTGGTTTCACTGCATTTCTCTCTCCAATCTTGTTTGTGTATCCCCAAATCCAATATTGTAAAAGACTTTACCATAACAAAGAAAGGCTTTCCATTTTTCCTGTACAATTCAAAACTTAGTCTGACGTTCAAGTGGAAATCTAGAGAGAAAAATATCAACCAACCCCAGTGCCAACTAATATGCAATAAAGGTGAAGATCATTTGTGACATTCAGAACAAATTACACCAAACGTGTTAAAATGAGTGACACAAACAAGGACAAGGCAGGACTTGCCTTTAAGAAGATTATTTCTACCTCATTTACAAGAAACACTAGAAATGCCTTTAGTGTTCAAAGAGTGCCAGGGCTGTCTGGGGAACTGGGCTTGGATTTAATTTTTATTTCCATTTCAAAAGAAGAGAGGTGGGGAGTGGGGGCAGTTTCTCTTTATTAGATGAATTACATCCAACAAATGGCAAAACAAATTGTGACATGAAGCCTACGTTGCCCAATTGCTTTTCAGTCACGGGTTGGGGCTGAGTGTCATTTGGCTATTTGTTTCACACTAACAGTTGGACACACTTTTCCATGGTAAGCTGCCTCCCTAATAAATGATGTTTGACAGCATCATTTATAAATCTTCTCCAATATCAAAACTGAGGCACAACAGAATCTGAAAATGTATCTAAAATACCTTAAGGGATTGGGCAAGAGTGAGATGAGGGCTATTTCTCTGCCTCCATCTGCAACCTGTATCAAAACACCCATATAAGGAAGGGACCACATCATATAATACCGTACAGAATAGCAGCAGATTCTGCTGCTGTGTGCATGCCCCAGTGCACCCAGAGGAATTGCATCTGTCTTAGCCACATTTCCACTTGGAGTTGCAGTTGGTATGTGATCCCTCCTGTGTATGTGCACACACTTCAATGGTGTCTGTAACTTAGAGACACACTATAAACCATACTACTTGACTGCAGAGAGCTATGAAAATTATCACTGTAAACATCAATGTTTTTCTTTCCCACGTAAATTCTTGTCTACACAGAGGGTAGCGATGAGGTGTTATTTTAATGCAATTCTTCTTCTGATTTGACTGGCCAGTCAGTGAAAATTGGAAAACCCACTTTAAAAGTGGACTAAATTAATTTCAAATCAGTGAGCATGGAAATAAGTTTCTGTGGACACATCTGTATTTCGGATTAATTTTTAAGTCCTCCCACTGCTATCCCACACTGCATTACTTCAGGACCAACCTTTAAAATATGGATCTTATTCATGGGGGTGGAAAATAGCCACCACTCCCTGGCAAGAAGCAAGCTTTATTTCTTTGCCCAACCAATCCAATTATAAAAAAAGACACAAATGGTCACTTCAGATTTAAAAGGGCTGCAGAAAGCCAGTATAACTAAAGACCGGCACCAGGATTTTCAAAGGAACATAATGGAAACAGGACCTCAATTTCTCAATTATTGTGCAAACTCCCTTAATTGTCTTTGAAAATCCCAACTCTGTCCCTTAGTCACTGAATAGGTGCATAGGTGCTGGAACTAGAGGTGCTGCTGCACCCCCTGGCTTGAAGTGGTTTCCATTATATACAGGGTTTACAGTTTGATTCAATGGCTCTCAGCACCCCCACTATAAAAACTGTTCCAGCATCACTGAACAGGTGGTGGTGATGGAAAACTCCAATAGTTGTTCTTGTAACAAAATCTACAAAAAATATAAAAAGCCGTTTTCTCCACTTTTCCTGATCTGATCACAATTCAGCAGATCACAATGCATGAGCTCTATGCCAGAACATAAAACTATTTCCGAAAAATTCAAATATTCAGTGAAGGAGCCCTGCAGCAGCTCTTACATAATGTGCTATACCAAAGTTTATATCTAATTTGTAACCACCAAAGAGATCTATTTAGCCTTGAAGAAGACTCAGTAGAAGTACTTGGTAAGTCATGTATATTGCAGATACTGCAGCACTTGATTCATGTTGATTTAAAGTAATCTACTTGGTTCATGCCTCGTTCACCTAAAGACAATTGTTCATCTATTCTTATTATTTTAAAGTATGTGTTTACCTTTACACCACTGATGTGTCTAAAAGGCCATCATAAAAGAGGAGCGTAGAGAAAACACATTATTACAGAAGCACAAAACTAACAAAAATTTGCATAGAGTGTAGGGAAGCAATACGTGAATTATGTTTGTAAATTCAGCCATTTCAATTTTATTTGCAAATGCAATAAAGTCATTACAGTGGAAAGTGTAGCAAAAACATTCTTTCAGGATAAGATCTTCATTATAAGAAGGTGGGTTACTGTGGCAGTGTCCTCGGTGCATTGCAGAAACATCAGCTGGGTAAACATGGCCAAGACTGAGTGAACCCAACTCTATTAATGGTGTGCCATTAGGCAATTACCAGTGAGGTTAAATGTAATTTTTTTTAACAAAGTGCTATTTTATTCCAAGAGCTGAACAAAAATCACCAGTATGAAGAGAGAGAATCAAGCAGTGACTATTTCTGCCCTACCACCAGATGTATACTGTCTGACTTTTTTGTTTTTACTTGTTTGTGATATAAAGGAAAGTTTGTTCTTGGAGAGAAAAGAAAACTGGCAACATTCCACTGAACTCTTTTATGTAAGGCACCTCAGGGGTTCTAGCCAACTACTTTGTTTAGGTTTTCTTTACACCTGGGTATCCATATGTTTTATAAACTTACCCATTTGCTTGTTCTTTTTGCCTCTGAATAAAGAAAATTGGGTTTTGTTACTTTTAAAATGACAGTGAGGTTTTATTACCATTTATCCCATGTCATTAAAGATTATGATAAAAATTCATAACAATCCTTATGTGCTTTTCAAAAACCTTTAGATGGATTTTTTTTATTGTTGTCCTCAATATTTAGGGGCAACTTCTCACACTTTGGGCACAGCATGTGGACATCTACCCGGAAGAGTTTGGGGTAGAAATTTTCTCTTCTAATCCTAACCATCTCTTAAAATTCCATAAAGAAGCTATTCCAAGAACATAGACACATTTGGGGACAGGAACTACAGGTCAGGATGCATTGCCTATCGTTGTATGTGGCCTTTGCACAATGCAAATAAGTATGAAAATGGAATAAAATATTTAAGGATGGGTCCATTCTCTTCCAAGCTTTCTAAAGATCCTAACTTATCTCTGTAATATGCCTGCACAAATAGTATATTTTAGTTTGAATGCTACTTCAAAGTTCATAGGTATTTTACCAGATCTCACAAATAACTGGGATTTCAGAATTCACTTTTGGGAAAAATTGCCATTATTCTGTTGCAAGAACCAACTTTTCACTATTTAACTTGCTGTTTCCACTCCCCTGTCTCAAGAACCTTGTCCAATATATCACCTCCAGTTATGCCTCCTGTTCTCTGCTTTACATTTCTGATTCCTACAAATACACTACTTACTGATCATAGTAGCCTAGTTCCATTATGCAACCTCTTAAAGTCCCAGATACGAAGGAAAAAACAGGCTTCCAAACTCATACCTAACCAACACATACAAAGTCTCATCTAAATCTCTGGTAACATTAACTCATGCAAAACAGAAAAGAAGAATATATGTTCTCATTTAAATTGCCAAGAGCTTTTCTATCGAAGTGTAACAAAATTTGATTTTCATTACTGCGGAAGTGCCCAAACGTGCACTTCTGTTGTTCCAGTTGGTCAATGTTGCCATTCCACTTTTAAGCCCCTTATCCAGAGAATAACAACTTATGTAAAAAAATCACTTCCATATAAATCTTGATATACAAATACTCTGACCCAGAGGTATTTCCATAAGAAGGGGCAATCAAGCCAGAGAGAGAGAGATGGTGGGTGGAGACACTAGCTGACATTGAGAACAAATGGCAGAAAAGATTGTGTTTACAAACTTTTTTTAAAAATGAAAAAATATTGCAGAATTAGACACCATTAAATGTCAGAGGTTTCACTTTTTGAAACCCTAAAGAGAGATTTTATTGTTGGACAATTTTTGCTTGATATATAAAATGGATGGGGGCAGGACAACAGGCTGCATTGGGCTGGATTCCCTGCAGAGCTTGGGGAGTGACACCCTTCCCCCCATCCTAGTCAGGATGGGGTAAGTCAGTGCAGAGTTCCCATCTCTGCTGCCAATTTTGAGGAAAGGCTCCAACTGACATTCACAGACTTAAAGAGCTTCCCAGTAAGAAGAAGCCAGATCCTTCATTCTGCTGAAGCCTATTACATTGCTCCAGCAGCACAGAAGAAACTTAAAGAGAGCGGAAGTGGGCCCTGAGAAAATACCCACTTTGTGAAGGGCTCCCCTGCTGGCATAGAGCAGGAGGACCCTTCAGTGTAAGGGTGTATCAAGGGACAAAAAGGGACAAGGAAGGGATTTAGCTGGAGCGCCAGCTATTTTCTGCTTCTCATTGGAGTGTACTTCAGCATCCCTGAGGCTGCACGAACTGATGCCAGATTGTCCCCAGAAAGCCACATTTGCTACCTGACCCCTTCATTCCTGGGATCAGTGCAGGGTTGAACGGACTGAGAATTGGGGCCATATGTTGAGAGGAATAGGCAAAGCAGGTAAAATAGAGGATCCAACACTCCTGCAGTGTATACCTTGAAAGAAGAATTTAAAAAAGAAAAAAACAAAAACAGGTGAGTTACTAACACTTTAAAATCTGCTACTGAGCAAGCTTCAAAGCAAAGCAATTATCAATATCAGCCAGGATCTGGAGAGCTGAATTTTTTGGGGGCCAAAATTCCGTCATGGGGGGAATTATCTGTTAAAATATTTTGAGTTCTATTGTTTCTTTAGTTGCAGTTGGTGGAAGCTCTGTGAATTCTCTCCAACCTTAAAGTAAAAAGATAATGAACCAAATTCAGACCAGATGTAAGTCAGCAAAATTCCATGCTCAATAATTTTATTTTATTTGTGGTAACTGTTATGTGACTATAAGAATTGGGGTTGCTACCAGAAAAGTGCTGATGGTGTACCTCTCTCTCTCTCTCTCTGGTTACTTATGTGTTAGATTCTATAACTGTCACAAGGTAACAGGCAAGTTCTCAGAGCATTATGACAGTGCTCCCTCAGCGGTCACTATTTCCTATAAAACCATCACCTTCTAGTCACCACAAGCAGATGTAGCATGGAATGCAAATCTGCCTGTCATTTCGTGACATCTTTGAAGGCAAGCACCATTATCGTCAAGAAGGTCTACCCTACCTTTTCCATTACACAAGCTTAAGGGTTATTTCTCTGCGTAGTGTTGATTTAAGAATTAGAAAAGGTCACCACGCATGGACACCCTAGACCGCTGAAGAGAACTGTAGCACATTGAGATGAGAGCCAAGACAAGAGATACTCTACAACAACAGGAGGAATAAAGAGTCAGTATAAAAGCACATAGTATAGTAGATCAGGTGTTCCCAAACTGTGGGCTGCGACCCAAAGATGGGCCGCAACATAGTCCCAGTGGTCTGCCGGCGCAACTGCATTCTACCAGTCAAGCTCTTAGAAAACCTTTAACTCCATGTGACTCATGTAATCTAAGTAAAAGCTATATAAATGTAATGCTTTGAGATGTATATGTTGGAAAAAAAATTTTATTTTTAAAAAAACAAGATGCAATATGTCAAGTTTAATTCTCGTGAGTACAACGGTGCATTTCATTGCAACGTAACTTAGCAATGTACACACAATCTGCCATTGACAATTGCAAAAAACAGCAAGCAGTATTTCAGTCTGGCATGGATCTATTTATTTTTCGAAAATGACAAGGGTGCACTAGTGGAGAAGATAATGAAAGTCCCAGATAATCTATAGCTACACAAAATGAGCCAGCCAAAAAAATAAAGAAAGTGGTAACAAAATATGATGGCTCATTCTTGAAGTCTGGATTCTCATTTACTGGAATCAGATGAGTACCTGTTGCCTCGGCGTGTTATAATACAGCTCTTATTTTATATTTTTATTTACAATATTTGAGACTTTTATAATTAGTAGACAGTAAGATTGGGTCTTTAGTTACACAGGACAGAAATTCAGATTTTACACAAAAAACTGAAAACACAATATAGTGTTTAATGTTGGACAACTATTTTCTTTT
This sequence comes from Lepidochelys kempii, assembly GCF_965140285.1. Classification (NCBI taxonomy): domain Eukaryota; kingdom Metazoa; phylum Chordata; order Testudines; family Cheloniidae; genus Lepidochelys; species Lepidochelys kempii. The sequence continues at coordinate 113,033,657 of NC_136382.1, read as the reverse complement.
AAAATCAATAACACAATGTGTTCTTACAGTTTGTGTGGGAGGGGGTGGAGGGTGAGAAAACCTGGATTTGTGCTGGAAATGGCCCAACTTGATGATCACTTTAGATAAGCTATTACCAGCAGGACAGTGGGGTAGGAGGAGGTATTGTTTCATGATCTCTGTGTGTATATAATGTCTGCTGCAGTTTCCACAGTATGCATCCGATGAAGTGAGCTGTAGCTCATGAAAGCTCATGCTCAAATAAATTGGTTAGTCTCTAAGGTGCCACAAGTACTCCTTTTCTTTTTCTGAAACCTGTTAACATAGTTGTGTTGCTTACTGTTCAGTTTTATACACTGTAAATTTATACCTTGTGTTTTCCCTGTTTGAACTCTACTTTTGGGTTTCAACATATTTTTAAAGTGTAGTTTTACTAAAACTGTTTGGTTTCAAAGATTTTGAAGCATGTCTTTAAATGCATATTGCTAGGGATTTCTATCATTAAAATTGTTTACATTAAAATGAAAAGAAACCATGTGTATTGTTTATTTACGGTGTTATATATATATATATATATACTATAACATGTAATAATGACAATAAATAATTTTCCTCAAGAAATGATAATAGTGAGCCATAATGCCTGTTGCTGCTGCATAAGTGGGCCTCAGGGAAAGGAGTTTGGGAATCCCTGCAGTAGAGCACATTTCACTTTGCTGTAACATTCAACCACACTCACTTCAGCCATTGGGAAATATTTTTGTGTTATTATTAAGTGCATTATAGGAAGACTAAGGCTTAGAATACTATTTTACATCAGGAAGAAGTTAATTATTAGCATTCAGAGTATCTGTGATACACACATGAAAGGGATAGGTTGCCAACCTCCATTTTTATAAACACAGTGAGACCTGTGTAAGGGGACCGTTGCCCCCTTACTAACATTCAGTGGGGGTGTTTTAGTTGCTAGCTCCCAGTACTAAAAAGGGGGAAGGGTCGATGCGGAATGAGGACCCTGAGACTGACAGCCCCCAGGAACAATGGGGAGAGGCCAATGCTCCAGGTCAGCCTGAATGACAGGGCGGGCGGGCTAATCAGGGAGTCAGGAAGGTCCCATTTTCCCTGTGAGCTGGAATTGCCTGGGTCAGACAGAGTGGGGCCAAGCTAAGGAGAAAACAGGGGCCTGAGCTGAGCTGAGGAGCAGAGCTGGGCCAGATGCAGAGGGACCAGAAAAGCAGCCCCTGTCCTGGGAGCAGAGCTGCAGCCCCAAAGCCAGAGGCACAGCCCAGAGAGAGCAGACTTGCCCTGGGAGCAGAGCTGCAGCAACCAGAGCCAGAGGGGCCAGAAAAGCAGCCCAGGAAGCAGGTCAGTGCTGGGAGCAGAGTCACAGAAGCAGCCTGCAGAGCAGACCTGTCCTGGGAGCAGAGCTGTAGCAACCAGAGCCAGAGGGGCCAGAGAAGCAGCCCAGGGAGCTGGAGGCAGAGCAGCAGCAGCCATGCTGAGGCAGAGTGGAGCTGAAGCTGGGGCTGCAGCAGTCTGGAGATGGGTGCAGTGAGCAGCTGGGGAAAGTGAGGGGGACCCTGGGCAGCGGGCCCAGCACAGGGAGACGCCTCAGCCAAGAGGCTCTGCAGGCCAGGCTTGGATCGTAACCCCAACAGGGTGGGGGCGACACTGGGAAGAAGGGTCCTACCACTTAGAGCCTGAGAGCGTGTAGCCACCACCAGAGCGAGTGTCCAAGCCACAGCATCCCTACAGCACAGCCAGGGCCGGAGAAGAAGGCCTAGGACTTACAAGGAACAGACTGAACTGCCCTGACATTGCAGAGACACTGTTTGTGATGTTCCCTGCCACAGAGTGGGGTGATGTGTTTCCTTTAACCTTTCCCATTTTTCCTTATTCTTTTTAAAATTAATTGTTGATTCAATAACTTGCATTTGCTTTAAATTGTATGTAATGGTCAGTGGCTCAGAGAAGTGCTCAGTGTGGAGAGAGTATCCCGGGGTGGGGACACTCTAACCCCTGTCCTAGGTGACCACAGCAGGGTTGGGGGTGGAGCCCCCCAGAAATCCTGGGCCCAGCCTTGTAGGGGTTACGAGGACTCTGTCAGACAGGAGAGTGGAAGGGGAGTCCTCAAGGGCAGGGAGGCCACTGGGTAAAGGAAGTGGGAGTGAGGACTCAGATCCTTTCGCTATCCCACTTCACCGGGGTAGTGCAGAAGCCAGGAAAGTTCCCCACAATAGCAGGACTATTCCCCCCGCTTACACCTGGTTAATCTGCTCTGTATATGGTTTATCCATATATTGGCAACAAGTTTTACGCAATGTGCATGTGCTACAGAGTGTTTTTTTCTGGGGTGAACATTTTTAACAAAATGCACATTTATTACCCAAAGCATTTTGGTCTGAGATCTTGTATTGGAGAAACTGTGTTCCAGTAAGTGCCTCTGTTTGTTTGACTGAAGTTTAAAGCCAAGGCATTGACTATTTGTGGTTATTAAAGTTCACGCAGTTTTGGTCTCAAGAGTTAGGTTGTTAACTCAGTTTGGGTAACTACATTCCACCTACCTAAACTTGTCCTGTAGTTTCAACTTTACTGCTTTCCCTAAACTCCTGTGTAGTGTTGTTCCACTCTGTTGAAGAATTGTACACAGTGAGGGATATGATCTTGTATATGCTGTGTGGGTTGCAAATCTGATAGATCAGGATGATGAAAGACATTCCATTAAATAATTTAATGTGACTATTAAAGTATTTAAGTATGGCTTAATATGGCCATAGCAGAACTTCTTGTCTGCCCTCACAAACCTTCTCCACTTTCCCACTTCTCTATCAATGATGATAATAGCAACCATCCTTGCCCTCGTTTAGGTTTGAAATCCCTGGGTTAATTTTGACTTCTTTCTCCATCCGTCCCCACACACCTGAAACAAACTCAAATTCTACTGCTTCTTCTGTCTTAACAACTCCAAGATTTACCATTTTCTTTCCTACAGCTAAAATCTTTTTTTCAGACCCTCATTATGTCCCACCTTGATTACTGTAATATCCTGTTTTCTGAACTGCCAAACACATGCAGAGCCACTCTTCAATCCATACAAAATGCAGCTGGTACAGTCACCTTCCTCACCTGTCAATTTGATCATGTCACTCCCTCTTTGAAGCCTTCCGCAGGTTCCTCATCCTCTATTGCATCAAACTTAAGTTACGTATCAACTTGAAATCTCTAAATTGCTTATTGTTTTTTGCCTTTCCCTTGACCTTTTCTCTTTAGATTATGAGGTCAGCAGAACAGAAAATGTCCCCCTTGAATGTTTGAAAAGTGCTTAGCTTTGTGACAGTGGCTGCTACCATAAATAATAAACAATAATAATAATCACTGCAAACTCCATACACAATCACATTCTAAATCCCACAAACTAACTTCTACAGCCCAGACAATGGCAAGGTAAATTCTGCCTCACAGATCATGTCAACAAGAGTCTCTTACCAAATTCTTGTCCTCTGAGTATACAAAAATGCCTTAAACATGAAAGATCCCTGAGACAGACAAAGGATTCCAGTGTACAAATCCCAATAAAGAAAATATAAATCTAGAAGAGATACAGGAAACAGCATAACTCATATATATATATTAATAAAGGAAAGAATGAAAACAAAATATTTCACTTGTAAAAGTCATGTTGGCAGATCAAAGGGGAAAAGAATCCCAGATAAAGTTCTTTGTTTTCTGCCTCCAGTTTTCCATGTGTCTAACGGAGGCCACTGCCCTCTGACTCATATAGGCCTCATCAACATTGGGAATATGAGGCATGTTAGAAATGTGTTAGCACATTTTAATTAATACATGTATCTAGTCTAGGTAGGCTTAGAAGGACTAGAGTTTGATTGGTAAATGTCGATTTCACCATACACATACAAACCAATGAAAACATATTTCCATCATAATAATCAAAATTTACAGATAGGCAAAGTAAGAAAAAAATCTGTTCGAGAACTTATTAGCATTTGATTTAAGGATATTTACTTTGCATATTTCAACATGCAATATTGACAATTTTGTGTTTTAACTGTCATAAAGCTTTAACCTTTTGAATCTCAACCTCTACTATCATCAAATAATAATTGACTGAGTCCTTAATGTCTGACACTCCCATAAATCCCACAACTGTGGAAATTTAAGTAGATACAAATTTTAAAAAATGCTTAAATATGAATATCAATATTATCTGTCATCATTATAATAAATAAACATTGACTTCTGCCAAGCCTAAGTATAGGCAAGGATACATCATGTTTAGAAATATGCTAATTGTTTGTAGTTAACCTTGTGGGTCATCTTTAAGGATCTGTCTACACAGGAAAATTAATTTGGATAAGGAAAGGCGTCAATTTAAAGCAGAATAGCTATTCCTGATTATCTGCTTGTGTGAATGCTCTTATTCCAGAATAAAAAGTGTCTTGTTCTGAATTAGTTGAGGGAGATTATAAGGAATACCTATTCCAGATTAACTCCCCATGTAGACAAGTCCTTAGGGCTAAGGCATCTCGGCAGGTTGAGGGGGAAATAAAGGGGAGATGAAGAAGCACAACTAAATTGATCAGATCTGCCAAGGGAAAAAAAAATATATATGTGTATTATTCTCTACTTCCACACAATTGCTGCTTTATATTGTAAATCTAACTTATTTGCTTTTTCATCTACCCTGTTATGAAGTATCAATCCAAATGTGCTAAAAACATACTCAGTTGATGCTGAGCTGGCTGGACAGGAGGGAAGGTCATTAAAAATGTACAGAGTTTTGAATTCCATTATAGTTTCTTCAGTGATTTTACTCACCACAATTTCTCACCATATTGCTGCAATGAACTGGGACAAAATCTTCACAAACCTACATTTAGGTTAGAAACCTGTATTTTCCATTTTAAATACTAGAAAGAGGATTATGTGCCATCAGCCACGTTTCTGCCTCTTCTGTTTCAACTAGAGCTGGCTGAGAAAGGGGAATCCCTTTCCAGGAACACGTGTCCTTGAAAAAAAGTTTTGCCCTGAGGAAGGACAAAATGTCAAAAATGCGAAGTTTGGGGCCTCCAAGTGCTACCACAATACAAATAAGTAATTTAATACATAATAATGAAAGAGGTACAAAAAGCCCAACTGAATCATCTTGTCCATTCCTTTCTCAGTGCAGTTTTGTTCCCCCAACCCACTTTCCAGTGCTTTTCCTAGTCTAATTTAAATGTCTCCATGGATGAACCTCCTCAGTCTTTCAGTTCATTTTCAAAAGAGCAGTGTGGTTTATGTAAGAACACATTATCCTTATCTAAAGTCACTGTTCAAAACCACCAGATTTGACTACTTGAAAGGAAGATATGTTTGAAGTGGCAGCGCTGCTTATGATATTAACTGAGCAGTATGGTCTTCCTGACGCCTATATTTGCTATATTCTGGGATCTGTACCTAATAGTATGACACGCAGCAAGTTATAGCAGTAAGGATTCTGTACAGATGATATCCTAGTATATCTGACAGCACACAGTGCTCAGATACCCATAGGTCTTCCAAAGTGAAAGCAAAAGCCATAAAACCTTTATCTTTTTTTATTTCCAGCATTTTTAAAGATATGACAGATCAGATAGATGTATCTAACATAGAGAAACCGTGCTCATGTAACAGTGTGTAAGCCCTTGTCTATCAAACTGCTGCTCTGTGACCATGTCTGACCCCTTTTGTGTGCTCTTAGCAACTTGAAAAAGCCCAGCAGTCTTCTTCATGCAATATGTAAAGGCAATGAACCTGTCAAGTTTCTTTTGCCAACTAGCAATTATGTCTGACATCAGACACAATACACTTGGACTTACTCAGATAAATTAGAACAATTTTAATTATGGACAAGAACAATTAAAACTGCTAAAAAACTAAGGGCAGGACATCTGTCAAAATGCAAGAACTGCACATATAGGGCCTAAACCTATGAGGCACTGAATGTGAAGATCAGTGCGCATTTGAAGGCATTCACCATAACCTCAGGAAGTGCTCAGTGTTACAACCTGGCCCAGTCTCCCGGGGGAGCGTAACCAGCCTGCTGTAAGTGGACCCTGCTGCTGGGTCCAACCTGCTTCCCAGCCTACTGGTCTGGGCCGAGTCTAGTTACAGTTTCTAGCTCTGGGTCTCCAGGGCATGCTTCCCAGCTGAGACCTCTTGTCTAAGCCCTTCCTTTGGTAGTGGGACTCTGCACTTCAGACACGCTATCCCCTCAAAGCGGTGCCTCAGACCTCCCAACCTGCCCCCCCTCCAACTGCTTACACATACTCTCCCAGAGCTCCATCTAGGTGTGGGCACTGTGGCTTCTAGTTTAACATCACCGTAACCTTGTTTAACGCAGTTCAAGCATGAGTTCAACATATAAAAGAAAATGAAGACCCTCTTACAAAATGGAGGTGACAATTTGACACAGATCTATCCAGCATTCAGAACTTGGCAGGTTTGGCCCAAAAATAATTAAGGACTAGACTGTGACTTGAATACATGACTGCGCAACTAAGAAATCTTTCCTCTTTCCCTTTATGTCACTATATGGGCTACCTACACTTTGGATCTGGGTGCATAAGCAGTAACATGGACTACTTACCTACTATTTCCCAGAGCAGGTGTACAGGGAAGATAGACAAAGAGTTGACTCTAACTCTATTCATTGGCGAAAATGTCTAAACCTGTTCTGAAGGAAGAATAACTTAGTATAGGCCAGATGTAAGTTACTACTGCCTGGGAGCAGACAGAAAACAGGGGATGACTTGTGGCTCAGAGGTATATCCTGACTCCCAATACCACATAGGGCTATTTCTGCGGTGGTGCAACTTTTGCACGACTCCTTGCTTAGAGTTGCACCTAAAGGCACCATATAACCCTCAATTTGACAAAGAAATAGAGGAAACAAGTAAGAGTAAACTTCACTTTCACAGCAACACTTATCTCCTACTCCGTGGGAGTAATGCCATGTAGGTGCATACTCTCTAATAAGGGTGTGTACAGGACTGCTATGGACCAAGTTAAATATCACAAGGCTTTCCTTTCTTAAGGGGAGAGAACTATGAAAGATTCCTCCAATGAAAGACAAGTTTATCTATAATACAACTGAAAAATACAGCTTTTAAGTTTCCTTCACCCACTCTCTGGAACTCATGAACCCCACAGACCCTTCAAGTCAGAGTGTGGTGGCAAAAAACACTTCACTGTGGAAAATCCCAACTATCAGAATCATAGGGGTTATTTCTGATTCTTATCGGGGGAAAATGTAATTTAAGCATTTTAATCTCAGCTCTCAAAAACAACAACAAAAAATGAAGATGATAATTCCATAAAACATAGTTCAATAGTTTTAACTACGTTGTGTTTATATATTTAAACCAAAGATACATAAAATATCACGTGTTTCACAAGCCTGCACAGCTCTTCAGAAAGCTATTGTTAACATTTATTTTGATCACCTTTGCAGCTTCCCATCGCTGGTGCAGAATGAAAACTAATTAATTAAATGTAAACCAGAGAGGTATTTTGTAAACCTTTCTGTTTACCTAACATGACAACTGGAGGGAATAGGAGAAGCACAGCTGCAATTAACAAATTATAGAAATGTTGCAATGGTGATAATTAGGTACTGAAAAAGTTGATTTAGTTCCACAGCAATTTCCACTGGATGTAGTCATTTCAAGAATCTATAAAGGGCTGATCAAATGTTTTGCTTTCTTTTTGCAGCATTAGAATATGCCTAAGAGGCAGGTCCAAATAACAGGCTAAATAATTAGAGTTACACCCTATTTTCTCTGAAGTAGAAAGAAATTGCACAGCTACCAAGCCTAACAGTCAACCTGCTTTTCATTTGTTTGTTTTACTTATGTGCAATGTGTCCCAGCACAACATTGTTAATTGTGAGCAATCCAATATATTTGACTACAAAGCAAAGCAGCCCAGAGTTCAGTCATTGCTTCCATGGTATTTCTTGAAGGTGATTTATGTAAGAAATGAAACTTAAGAAAAAGTCAATATGGCTGTCACTGGAGGAGAGCAGGCATTAGAGCTAGGTAAAAAAAAAACAAAGACAGATTTCTGTTGAAGAATACAGTTGTCAGACTTGTAGACCTAATGCACCAAGCATGCAAGATGTGTCATGTTCCCAAATCGCTGCACTTGTAGCTGGCATTTTAGAATGAATTAGGTGGGTGGACAACAAGTACTGTGTATCCTTAAAGCTTGAAGGAAGAGACCACTTCAGATCCCCCTACATGTCTTTTTTTCCCTTTAGGTAATAAATTTTTTCCAGGAAAAGGTCAGGCCAGTGTGACAGAAAATCATTTTGATTTGAAGGCTGTTAGCAGTCACATCCTAGCATGCTTGACTTGGCTGCCTGGGTGCAAAACCCCACACTTAAAAACAAACAAGAAAAAGAAAAAGGAAACAAAAGCAAAATCTTTTTGCAAAGATAGTCACATCTACAATATAATGGAGGAGAAGAACTGAAGAACTAGAACAGTAGTAACACCAACCCAAAATATCAAGGGTCCAATCATGAATTGCCTTCTTTCTCCCCTGCACTGGCTACTTGCTTACTTTACTGGTCTGTACACTAGACGATGACGACCAGTCACTTCAGGGCCACTATACGCTTTCCCATACAGGTGGGCATGGAGTGAGCAGAAACCTGGCTCTAATCTCTCCAGATGTTCTAGCTAGCAAGCACAGCTGAGCTAGCATCTAGGTGAGGTAAGCAGTGCCAAATATAGGGGTGGCACATTATTTTCTTTTCCTATTATTTTCTTCCACCCCTAGTCTGATGTGGGGGCAGCATAGCTACATGTTTTCCCTTACTCAGTGTTCTTGTAGCCTCAAACCACTTAAAATAAAGCTTCTTAGAAGCCCTGATTTACCATATTTCTTACTAAACAAGAACACCTGGTCTGATCTGCAACTAAAAGGAAATGGCAAATGTTAACAAAAAATGATCTGGTTACAAACTAGTCAACCTTACGTTATATTACTCTGAACTGTTAATTAAACTCTTTTTATAACTCTCTCCTGTGTCTGCCTGGGGGTCATACCTTTAAATTACCTTTTAATGGGAAATTGATGTGAACAGCATGCAGCCACCAGACCAGGAAAATGTGTCCCCATTCTTAGGATGTATGCTATATGTCAATGGACATGAGGGGTTCATGCAGAATTGTTACCCTCTATTCTTGGTGGAATGAATGAAAATTAACTGTCAGGAAAGGCACACAGAACTGTAACATGAAGATAGAAAATGAGCACTGCGCAGAGATCTGAGAAATGAACACAGGATAAGTGGGATAACTATGAAAAAAGGGCAAAAATAGCCACTGGAAATATCTGAAAGTATATTCAACTAGACAAACAGGTCCAGGAACAACGTGGCTCTCATTCATCTATTGATTCACTGCAGTTACACAAGGGACGAATTTGGCATGATATTTTTTTTAAATCACACACACACTACTTAGATGTATGCTGTAATGTTTCTAAGCTTTTCTATCAAGCAATGTACACTTTAAAAGATTAACTGCTATAAAGTACATGACAGATTAAAAGAGTCAAGGAGATTACTGAGAAGGTGAGCTGCTACAACATCTCAACCCCCACCAAAAAAAAAAGAATAAAGTGGAGATTATTCCTGTAAAATAAAACAAAGAACGGACCTGCGAATAAAAAGTTAAAGATGAACCATTAGCTCTGAAACCGTTTTTATTTCATTATTATGGCTGCCCTACTAACATAACAGTAAAAATTATTTTGACATAGGCATGGTTTTTAGCACCATAAAGTTGTTCTACAAAAGAGATACCAATTTTTGCTTGCTTTATCTGCTTCTAAAAAAATCTAGATGAAGTACCATGACATTAGCTTCATCTCTCTGTAAAACAGATGAATGGTACAGAGCATAAAGTCATTTAAAATAGGGCACCCTTTGAAGGAAAATAAAAACATCTAAAGTTGAGCCAAACTCTGCCCTGACTTTTTAGCACATAGAACTCCTAAGAAGCCAATATGTTGCACAGAGCATAGGTGAGAGAAGAATTTGGCTCAAATAATGACTAACAGAAGTGGATACCAGCTAAGAATTCTAATGCTACGAAGATGACAATTCTCAGCAGTGTCACCCCTTTCTTAACATATCAAATAGCAAGAAGGAGCTGTTATTGCCACAATCACACATTGAATACAGTCAGCCAAACCCCTGGTCCAACTCCAGCTGCTTTATAAGTCAGAACAACCCCGAAGGTGCTCCGATTTATGCGAGAGGCCAGACAACCCCAGGAATAGAGGAGCATAAAATCTGAACTGTGGTGTAAACAACAGTTATCAGTACTGTCTTTTTAAATATGTGCACAGACACATGTAACATCATCTCCTAGCCATCTTTCATTGGTAAACCAGTTCTTTCTTCAGGCTAAAATAAGAACAAAAGGAAGATTTTTTTCAAAGTTACTGTACAGATTTAGCCCTTGGCTAAAAGACCTTTGTTAACATTCAAAGCAAAAACTGTAAGCCTCAGAAACCCAGTGAAATCTCACACCCTCAAACTCTGATGTTTATTATGGAAATGATGATTACAGCTGTATCAGGGCTGTGTCGCGCTGTGTACCTCAATTCCTAGTCATTCCAAAATAACCACTGCATATTTACTGTGTAGACTCGAAGTTCATCAGATCTAATTCAGCAAAGGCTTGCCTCAAATCATAAGGCTAGATGTTGTTTCTGGTTATGAGCCCACAGTGGGAGACAGAAAAGTAGTGAGAACCCCCCTTCACCTTCTGCTGCTGAGCAGATGATCTGGAGCTTGGGTCTGTGCCGATAAAATAAATATAAAAGACAATTTGGCACTTCACATCCTATTCCTCCCCTATTGTGAAGGGCCAGCATGAGAGGAGATGATAATCTGCTGCTGGTATAGGTCTTCAGCCAATTACTAACCCCCTGGAGCAAGAGGGAAGCAAGGAGGGAATCGTGGCTATAAACTGTATAGTCTGAAGAAAAATCTCTCAAATCTTGTTTTGCAGTGGGATTCTGAGAGTGAATGACAGGCAAATTCTTTCCTATTATCTCTCTCTCAAAAAAAGTTACATTACAAAACTGCATTACATGTGAGTGTTCACTTCCATACCATGTTTCAGGACTGACAACATGCTCTCCGAGATTCAACTTGTGACATCCAGAGGTTTGTACCATGTTTGTCTTTACTGACCCTATACTCCAGTAACCCCAGAAACAGCAGGAAATCAGTTTTCTTTGCAGATAAGCTAAGCAAAGGGCAGCATGTGGCCTGGTTTCATTTGGCTATCAGACTTCTGAACGAGATCTCAAATAAGAGAAAATAAACCACCAAGTTCCCCTGCTAGAAAAGATGCTGCCCAGAGAAAACTCAGCTGCTAAGATTCCAGCATACCTAGTAATTTTGCACTGGATGAGTGGAACATTTGAGTGCACAAAATCTCGAGGACGCAGTTGGAAACAAAAGAGTGCACAGCAAGTAACTTCCAAATGGTTAAAGGCATACAAAGATATGAAATAGGATGTAAACATATCTTCTTGGAATCCAGAGAGGTAAACTACAAAAAGTATCCTTTTTGTGCAGGGGCTATCTGTAGTGGATTCTCTCTCAAAGTACCTGCCTCTGCTGTTTGCTATCAGAGCAACTAAAGCTTCACGGAATGGTACTACAGAAGGAAAAAAATGTCCTGTTCACTATACAGACACTTTGCCCTTTTTGGCGGGGCCTTAGTAGGCAACTAGTTTTTTTTAGTGGCGATGCTGGGAAAGTAACTTTTAATAGGCAATCAGTTATAACTGTAACAAGTTACTGGAAAATTTTTGTAGACAGTTCCAGTTCCAAATTACTTGGAAATGTAATCATCAGCAGTCATTTACTTCTAGTTACTTTTTCTTACATTGCATATTGTAGTGACACTTTGCAAAGAATAAGACTGAAGAAACACACGAGTTTTCTCCCCTTAGGAAACCAAGAAAATTCAGAAACATAGTAAAGGATTCAAGACAGTACTGGCTGCCATTTCAAATGATTTATAGCAATTATTGTTGCATTGCACTCTTATATTTTGTGAATCTCTTTAAAATATTTTGGGCTAAAAAATGCTACAAAAATGTAAGATATAACATGAGAAAATATTAGTGCTGATAGCTATAGTACAGCAGAAAAATTCCATTTTTTTTTTTAATATTAAGGTCCACAATCCCTTTACAACAGGGTTTTTAACCTGCTGTAAGCTTTGGGGGTAAAATCAGACCTCCCTATCACTCGCAAGCAGGGAAAGACCCTCCTCCTAAAGAGCTCACTGTTTGAGACAACATGTTTATGGTTAAAATATTTTCACTTTCTACAGAGAACCTAGCTGACAGAAATATGGATGCCTGACTAGCCAAGAAGGCTAATTTAATGTATAGGGTACAACGGCAATTCTTTCGGTGGCGCTAAAGCAGGGGTGGATAAATTTTTGGTCCGAGGGCCACATCTGATTGGGAAAATTACATGCAGGGCCATGAATGTAGGGCTGGGGCAGGGGGTTGGGATGCGGGGGCGGGGGGGAGTGCAGTGTGCAGGAAGGGGCTCAGGGTAAGGGGTTGGGGCACAGGAAGGGTACGGGGTGCAGTGGGGGGGCTCAAGGCAGGGGATTTGGGTGGAGGAGGGGTGCAGGATGCAGCAGGGAGCTCAGGGTAGGGGGTTGGGATGCAGGAGGGGTGGGGCAGGGGCTAAAGGCAGGGAGTTGGGGTGCAGGGAGGGTTCGGGGTCCAGGCTCTGGCCCAGCCCCGCTTACCTTGAGCAGCTCTGGGGTGGCAGCAGCACACAGTGGGGCTAAGACAAACTCCCTGCCTGTCCTGGGCCCATGCCGCTCCCAGAAGCGGCCAGTACCACATCCCTGCGGCCCCTGGGGAAGGGACAGAGGGCTCCGCGCGCTGCCCTCGCCTGTGGGTACCTTCCCTGCAGCTCCCAGTGGCCAGGAACAGGGAACCACAGACAATGGGAGCTTTGGGGGAGGTACACGCAGGCAAGGGCAGCGTGCGGAGCCCTCTGCCCGCCCCCCAGGGGCCGCAGGGACTGGTGCTGGCCGCTTCCGGGAGCGGCGCAGGGCCAGGGCAGGCAGGGAGTCTGCCTTAGACCCGCAACACCACAGGGGTGGCAATCCCACGGGCCAGATCCAAAGCCCTGACGGGTCAGATTTGGCCCGCAGGCCATAGTTTGCCCACCCCTGTGCTAAAAGGCATGTTATAAGTGAGATGTCAAGGCTGTGCCATGTGTATGAGCAGATAGTGCATCTGTGAAGCTTCTCTTAAGGAGCATTTGCTGTTTGGACAGAAATCTTTTCCTTCTGATGTACCCAGGTGTCAAGGTTCCTCCCCCACTCTGAACTCCAGGGTACAGATGTGGGGACCTGCATGAAAAACCTCCTAAGCTTATCTTTACCAGCTTAGGTCAAAACTTCCCCAAGGTACAAAATATTACACCCGTTATCCTTGGACTGGCCGCTACCACCACCAAACTAATACTGGTTACTGGGGAAGAGCTGTTTGGACGCGTCTTTCCCCCCAAAATACTTCCCAAAACCCTGCACCCCACTTCCTGGACAAGGTTTGGTAAAAAGCCTCACCAATTTGCCTCGGTGACTACAGACCCAGACCCTTGGATCTTAAGAACAATGAACAATCCTCCCAACACTTGCACCCCCCCTTTCCTGGGAAATGTTGGATAAAAAGCCTCACCAATTTGCATAGGTGACCACAGACCCAAACCCTTGGATCTGAGAACAATGAAAAAGCATTCAGTTTTTTACAAGAAGACTTTTAATAAAAAATAGAAGTAAATAGAAATAAAGAAATCCCCCCTGTAAAATCAGGATGGTAGATATCTTACAGGGTAATTAGATTCAAAAACATAGAGAACCCCTCTAGGCAAAACCTTAAGTTACAAAACAGATACACAGACAGAAATAGTTATTCTATTCAGCACAATTCTTTTCTCAGCCATTTAAAGAAATCATAATCTAACACATACCTAGCTAGATTACTTACTAAAAGTTCTAAGACTCCATTCCTGGTCTATCCCCGGCCAAGACCAGCATACAGACAGACCCAGACCCTTTGTTTCTCTCCCTCCTCCCAGCTTTTGAAAGTATCTTGTCTCCTCATTGGTCATTTTGGTCAGGTGCCAGCGAGGTTACCTTTAGCTTCTTAACCCTTTACAGGTGAGAGGAGCTTTCCCCTGGCCAGGAGGGATTTCAAAGGGGTTTACCCTTCCCTTTATATTTATGACACGCCCCCCAAATCTCAGCTAGGGTGAAACACTGGCTGGGATTTCTTCCTGGAGCTCTAGGAAAACAGAGTTAATAAGACACATGCATCTCTAAATATACTACCAAGTACATAAAGACTAACAATATTTTCCACATCTCAAGGACGATTTTAACCAGTTGATTCTGGGAAACTTTCACGGGAGAGTGCATCAGCCACTTTGTTAGAAGCTCCTGAGCTGTGTTGGATGTCGAAATCAAAATCTTGGAGAGCTAAACTCCACCGAAGAAGTTTTTTGTTAGTTTCTTTGACGGTGTGAAGCCACTTTAGTGCAGCATGGTCGGTTTGCAGGTGGAAACGCCGTCCCCAAACATATGGGCGTAGCTTTTCCAGAGCGTAGACAATGGCATAACATTCTTTTTCAGTGATTGACCAGTTGCTTTCCCTCTCAGACAGTTTTTTGCTGAGAAACACTACAGGGTGGAATTCTTGATCAGGTCCTTTCTGCATTAAAACTGCTCCCACACCACGCTCGGATGCATCTGTGGTTACTAGGAACGGTTTGTCAAAGTCTGGGGCCCTTAGTACAGGGTCAGACATGAGTGTCGCTTTAAGCTTGTTAAAGGCCTTCTGACACTTTCCGGTCCACTGAACAGCATTTGACTGTTTCTTTTTGGTTAGGTCTGTCAGTGGGGCAGCGATTTGGCTGTAGTGCGGTACAAATCGTCTGTAATAACCGGCCAAGCCTAAGAAGGATTGAACCTGTTTCTTTGACTTTGGGACAGGCCACTTTTGGCTAGCATCCACTTTGGCCTGTAGGGGGCTGATAGTTCCTTGACCCACCTGGTGTCCAAGGTAAGTCACTCTGTTTAGGCCTATTTGACACTTCTTAGCCTTAACAGTTAGTCCTGCCTCCCTTATGCGCTCAAGGACTTTTTGTAGATGTTCCAGGTGGTCTGCCCAGGAATCCGAAAATATGGCCACATCGTCAAGGTAGGCGACTGCATATTCTCCTAATCCCGCTAGGAGACCATCTACAAGTCTTTGGAAAGTGGCGGGTGCATTTCGCAGCCCGAAAGGGAGTACATTAAATTCATACAGCCCGAGATGTGTGATGAAGGCTGACCTTTCCTTGGCAGATTCATCTAGCGGTACCTGCCAGTACCCCGTGGTTAAGTCCAAGGTAGAGATGAACTGGGCCCGTCCCAGTTTCTCTAATAGTTCATCAGTGCGTGGCATTGGATAGTTGTCTGGGCGAGTTACAGCATTTAGCTTACGGTAGTCCACGCAAAAACGTATTTCCCCATCTGGTTTGGGAACTAGAACCACTAGAGATGCCCATGCACTTTCAGAGGGGCGGATTACACCCATCTGTAACATATCCTGGATCTCCCGTTCTATAGCAGTTTTAGCTTGAGGAGACACCCGGTAAGGGTGGACCCTAATTGGGTGAGCATTACCTGTGTCAATGGAGTGGTATGCCCGTTCAGTCAGTCCTGGGGTGGCTGAGAACGTTGGCGCGTAGCTAGTGCACAGCTCCTGGATCTGCTGTCGCTGCATACGCCCAAGGGTCATGGAGAGGTTCACCTCTTCCACACCACCAGCACATTTCCCTTCGTAATAGACACCTTCAGGCCACTCAGCGTCGTCTCCTCCCTGGGCTGTAAACTGACAAACCTTTAATTCTCTGGAATAAAAGGGCTTTAGAGAATTAATATGATACACCTTAGGCTTTCGGTTGGAGGTGGGGAATGCTATGAGATAATTAACAGCTCCCAGGCGCTCCTGGACCATGAATGGCCCTTCCCACGATGCTTCCATTTTATGGGCCTGGAGCGCCTTTAAGACCATGACCTGGTCTCCTACTTTGAAGGAACGCTCTCTGGCATGTTTATCATACCAGGCTTTTTGCTCTTTTTGAGCATCCTGTAAGTTTTCTCTAGCAAGGGCTAAAGAGGTTCGGAGGGTGTTTTGTAGGTTGGTTACAAAGTCCAGAATGTTAGTTCCTGGAGAAGGTGTAAATCCCTCCCATTGCTGCTTCACCAACTGCAATGGCCCCTTAACCTCACGGCCATATACAAGTTCAAACCGGGGGAAAACCCTAAACTGGGATGTGGTACAGCTCTGTAGGCAACGAGCAACTGCTGCAATACTAGGTCCCAATCATTGGAGTGCTCATTTACGAATTTACGTATCATGGCCCCCAAAGTTCCATTAAACTTCTCCACCATGCCATTTGTTTGATGATGGTAAGGAGTGGCAACCAAGTGATTTACCCCATGAGCTTCCCAAAGGTTTTTCATAGTTCCTGCCAGGAAATTAGTCCCTGCATCTGTGAGGATGTCGGAGGGCCAACCTACCCTGGCAAAAATGTCTGCTAGTGCCTGGCACACACTTTTAGCCCTGGTGTTGCTTAGAGCTACTGCTTCCGGCCATCGGGTGGCAAAATCCATGAAAGTCAGTATGTACTGCTTTCCTCTGGGTGTCTTTTTCGGAAAAGGACCCAGAATATCCACAGCTACTCGCTGAAATGGAACTTCAATGATGGAGAGTGGCTGGAGAGGAGCTTTGACCTGGTCTTGGGGTTTTCCCACTCTTTGGCACACCTCACAAGACTGGACATAGGTAGAAACATCCTTGCCCATTCTCTCCCAGTGGAATGACCCCCCCAAACGGTCTTTGGTCCTGTTCACCCCAGCATGGCCACTAGGGTGATCATGGGCTAAGCTCAAGAGCTTGGCCCGGTATTTAGTTGGAACTACCAACTGTCTCTGAGGATGCCAGTCTTCCTGGTGTCCCCCAGAAAGAGTTTCCTTGTATAAAAGTCCTCTTTCTACAACAAACCTGGATCGATTAGAAGAGCTGAGAGGCGGTGGGTTGCTCTGTGCCGCCGTCCACGCTCTCTGGAGGCTTTCATCTGCTTCCTGTTCGGTCTGGAACTGTTCCCTTGATGCTGGAGACATCAGTTCCTCATTGGATTGGGGACATAGGCTTGGTCCCTCTGGAAGCGATATAGGGGATGGAGCTGTTTCTGTTGACTGTGAACCGCTCTCCGCTGGTGCACTATGTTGGGATTCAGGCTCCGGCTGAGCCTCTTGTGTAGGGTTATCGGCTGCTGCCAGTTCAGGTTCGGTGGGGCCCTCTGGTGTTGAGGTTGCAAGTACTGGATTCAGTGCTGGCACGGGGTCTGGTGTTGGTTGTTTGGCTGGTTCCGGTTCTGGGACTGGTTCCGTCTGGGTCTCTGGGACTGGATACACTACTGCTGTTGCAGACATTGGCCTGGGGTCCGGGTCCATCACCTCTGACCGGGCCCTGATAGAAGTTTCCGGAACAGAGCTAGGCCCCACGGCTTGTTTAGCCTGGCTGCGGGTGACCGTTCCCACCCTCTTGGCCTGCTTCACGTGATTGGCCAAGTCTTCCCCCAACAGCATGGGGATGGGATAATCATCATAGACTGCAAAAGTCCACATTCCTGACCAGCCCTTGTACTGGACAGGCAACTTGGCTGTAGGCAAATTGAAAGAGTTGGACTTGAAGGGTTGAATCGTCACTTGGATCTCTGGGTTGATTAAATTGGGGTCCACTAAGGAAGCATGGATAGCTGACACTTGTGCTCCGGTGTCCCTCCACGCGGTGACCTTCTTCCTGCCCACACTCACAGTTTCCCTCCGCTCCAAGGGTATCTGGGCCTGTGGACCTCTGGTGTGATTCCGGTGCAATGAACTGTAATCTGTTGGGGTTCTTGGGGCAGTTGGCCTTTACATGCCCCAGCTCGTTACATTTAAAACATCGTCCAGCTGACGGGTCACCGGGGCGAGGTGGGTTGCTGGAGAACAGGGTGGTGGGACGATAAGGGGTCTGGAGGGTTCTTTGGGAGGTAGGTGGGGCTTTGGGCGGCCCCCGGTAATAGGGTGTGGTCTGGGGTGGTCCCTTCTGGTCTCCGCTCCAACTGCGACCAGTTTTCTTCTTCTCTGCCACCTCCACCCATCTGGCTCCAATCTCTCCTGCCTCGATTACAGTTTTGGGTTTCCCATCTAGGATGCATCTTTCTATTTCCTCAGGAACACCCTCTAAGAATTGTTCCATTTGCATTAGGAAGGGCAAATTTACTGGAGATTCAACACTTGCTCCTGATATCCAGGCATCCCAATGTTTCACAATGTGGTAGGCATGTCGGGTAAATGACATGTCTGGTTTCCACCTTAGGGCTCTGAACCTCCGACGAGACTGCTCGGGTGTTATCCCCATTCTGACTCTCGCCTTGGATTTAAACAGTTCATACTTGTTCATATGTTCTTTAGGCATTTCAGCTGCCACCTCAGCTAAGGGTCCACTGAGCTGCGGCCTCAGCTCTACCATGTATTGGTCAGTAGAGATGTTGTACCCAAGGCAGGCCCTTTCGAAGTTTTCTAAGAAGGCCTCAGTATCATCACCTGCCTTGTAGGTGGGGAACTTTCTGAGATGGGAAGTGGTACCTGGAGAAGGATTGCTAGGGTTTGTTGGTATATTCTGCTGGGCCTTTATCCTCTCCATCTCCTCCACATGCTTCCTTGCCTCCATTTCCCTCTTGTGGGCAGCCTCCTGTACCTCCTTCTCCAGCCGCATGAGTTCTATCTGTCTTTCATATTCCCTTTGTTTTTCCTCAGCATGAAATTTGGCTAATTCCAGCTGTAGTCGAGCTGAGGATTTGGTCATTCTAACCTCTCTGTTTTTAACTAACTTTACACCCGAGGTTTAGAAATAAACAAACAAAACTTGGCTGTAAAATTTTGCTGTGCTGGAATAGAATACCTATTCTCTGATAGTGATTGTCAGCCTACAGAAAAAGACAATTCCCTTGTCTCTGCTCTGGGCCCAAATTAAAGCAAAAAACCTCCAACTACTTGGAAACCTGCTTACCCAGCCCAAAGAAAAAAAAATTTCTTTTCAAACCTGTGCTCCTTGTAAAACAAAAAAAAATCAAAATCCTAAAAAAAACCCTGCCACTTTTGTCTCCAGGCAAATGGGTAGAGCACACACCCCCTATTTACTTTTAGGAAGAAAAGAAAAAAAAACCTCTGGGTTGGAAGACTGTGAATTTCCCTGCAGGAGTTAAGTACCCTGCCTCCAGGCAAAGAAAACCTGCAATTCACAAGATAATCCCCTTTTGTCTCTGCTTGGCCACAAAGCAGAGGGAAACCAAGCTGCTTTCAGTTTCAAAGCTGCTTTCTGGACTTCCTAAAAATTCCTTTTTAAAATCTGTATTTCTAGTTCAAAAAATCTCAACTGGATCTCAAAATGATTTCAGGTTAATCCCAACACTGTGCCACCATGTCACGGTTCCTCCCCCACTCTGAACTCTAGGGTACAGATGTGGGGACCTGCATGAAAAACCTCCTAAGCTTATCTTTACCAGCTTAGGTCAAAACTTCCCCAAGGTACAAAATATTACATCCGTTATCCTTGGACTGGCCGCTACCACCACCAAATACTGGTTACTGGGGAAGAGCTGTTTGGACGCGTCCTTCCCCCCAAAATACTTCCCAAAACCTTGCACCCCACTTCCTGGATAAGGTTTGGTAAAAAGCCTCACCAATTTGCCTAGGTGACTACAGACCCAAACCCTTGGATCTGAGAACAATGAAAAAGCATTCAGTGTTTTACAAGAAGACTTTTAATAAAAAATAGAAGTAAATAGACATAAAGAAATCCCCCCTGTAAAATCAGGATGGTAGATATCTTACAGGGTAATTAGATTCAAAAACATAGAGAACCCCTCTAGGCAAAACCTTAAGTTACAAAACAGATACACAGACAGAAATAGTTATTCTATTCAGCACAATCCTTTTCTCAGCCATTTAAAGAAATCATAATCTAACACATACCTAGCTAGATTACTTACTAAAAGTTCTAAGACTCCATTCCTGTTCTGTCCCTGGCCAAGACTACTACAGACAGACCCAGACCCTTTGTGTCTCTCCCTCCTCCCAGCTTTTGAAAGTATCTTGTCTCCTCATTGGTCATTTTGGTCAGGTGCCAGCGAGGTTACCTTTAGCTTCTTAACCCTTTACAGGTGAGAGGAGCTTTCCCCTGGCCAGGAGGGATTTCAAAGGGGTTTACCCTTCCCTTTATATTTATGACACCTTCCCTTTATATTTATGACACCAGGATACTCAGCCTTTCAGTATAGTGATTTTAATTTCCATAGAATTTCTTCTAGAAGGTTTCACTAAGACATGTTTTGCCTGCAGTGATAGAGTGGTACCCTATAATCCTTGCACCAATACATGTATTTCAGCCAACTACTGGAATAAGGCCTATTTAAAAAACTATGCTTAGATCCAGAAATATGCCAACCCACATTGTATAAGTTTCTTCTTCAGATATTGACTTTCAAAAGCAAAGCAGCAAAGCTCAGGCTGTCAGTGTCTGGATGCAGGATGTTTGTTTTATGTTTGTGTATAATGACTAGTCTGATGGAGCCCAAGTCCTTGTTTGGGGCCACTAAAAGCCACCATAATACAAATATATTAAATAAAATAACATATCACAGTGGCTTTGTTGCTAATTTACTAGGTCACAGAACCCTGGTCCTTAGACAATATAGGACTGCTAGTATAACAGGTTCATTGCCCTTCTTTATTTTCTGTCATGTCATCTGCACCACAGGAAAAGAGAAAAAGGTACACAGAAAAGATGTGGACTCCTGGATCCCATTATGTAGAGAAGGAACAATGGGCTGAGGGAGTGGGGAGGTGTCTCACCGCTAGTCCTGAAGTAAATGGGTCACATCATCAGTCTACTAAAAGGACTGACTGGAGATGGAAATACTTCTGGATGCAGACTTCATTTCACCTGTTGCAAACTTTCCCTGCTAAAACAATCTATGTTTGTTTTCAACTGCTCTTGAGGTACAAGTGTGATGTTGTACTCCATATGTTTTATGGAAATATGCTTATAAGTGTGAATATAATGTAACTGGAATATGCTTCATGCAAAAGGTCTCTTGTAAGGTATCATTACAAAGCTTATAATCTACTGAGTGTGTTCACCCTACTTGTTTGCATGTATTATTTCTATGTCTGGAGTTAGGAGAATAAGATATAATCTTAGGTTTCAGAGTAACAGCCGTGTTAGTCTGTATTCGCAAAAAGAAAAGGAGTACTTGTGGCACCTTAGAGACTAACCAATTTATTTGAGCATGAGGTTTCGTGAGCTACAGCTCACTTTTGCATCCGATGCAGCATCCGATGAAGTGAGCTGTAGCTCATGAAAGCTCATGCTCAAATAAATTGGTTAGTCTCTAAGGTGCCACAAGTACTCCTTTTCTTTAAGATATAATCTTGTATTACACATTAAGTGGAAGCCATTAAGGGTGCTTCAGAATCAATGAACTGTGAATGGGTTTGTTTACCTGCAAACCTCCCTGGGTACAGGCCAGCCCTGGAGGAATGAAGAATGAGGTCTCACAGGACATGTGACCATGTCTCAGGATACTGGTATCCATCTTAAACCTGGTGCTTTTCCATTTAGAAGGAGGGGGCGGTTCCAGAGAGACAAAGGGTTCCCACCTTGGGCCAAAGCTATAAAAGGGGGTGGAACAGAACAAGGGGGGTCCCAGTCATTACAAAGCCCCTGCTTTTCACCCAAGATGCCTGCTGAAACTAACAAGGACTGTACCAGGGGAAAGGATTGGGCTCAGACTAGGAAGGGGTCTAGTCTGTGAAAGACGCTTATTGGAACATCTGAGGGTGAGATATTATCTGTATCAGTTTCTTAATGTATTGGGTTTAGACTTGCGTGTTTTTGCTTGGTGACTTACTTTGTTCTGTCTATTATTACTTGGAACCACTTAAATCCTACTTTTTATACTTAATAAAATCACTTTTGTTTATTAATTAACCCAGAGGAAGTGATTAATACCTGGGGGAGCAAACAGCTATGCATCTCTCTATCAGTGTTATAGAGGGCAGACAATTTATGAGTTTACCCTGTATAAGCTTTATACAGAGTAAAACGGATTTATTTGGGGTTTGGATCCCATTGGGAACTGGGTGACTGAGTGCTGGAGATAGGAAATCTGCTGAGCAGTTTTTGGTTGAAGTCCGCAGCTTTGGGGGCATGGACCAGACCCGGGTCTGTGTTGCTAGAGGCTAGTGTGTCTGGCTCAACAAGGCAGGGTTTTGGAGTCCCAAGCTGGCAGGGAAAATGGGCAGGTAATTCCAGCATGTCAGGTGACAGTCCCAAGGGGGAATCTGTGACCGAATCCATCACAACAAGGTTGTTTAGTAATAGCAGATTATGCTCTGCCCATGTGAGCACAAGTCCAGTTTCTGAGTTAAAATTTTCAAAAGTAACAAAGGCCCTGATTTTTAAAGGTATGTAGGTGTTGCTGTGCTCAGTGTCACAACACCTCATTGATTTAGTAGCCTAAATTTCATTTTCAAAAGGGATTTAGGCACATCAGTGTCTAAACTCCACTGATTGTTGATGGGATTTAGACTCCTAAGGGGCTAAATCTCTCTTGAAAATAAGATGTAGATTTCTAAATCAGTTAGGCATTGTGACACAGCAATGCCAAAATATCTTTCAAAATCTGGGCCTACATGACTTAGGCTATTTTGAAAATTTTACCCATCATCTTTGTTTAGTATAAAATGGAACTGTTTTTCTTTTTCTGACTGATTAAGAACCATTTTTTATTATTATTTGCTGGTAAATGTAAAACTATCCCCTGTGGAACAGAAGGCATTTTTAGAAAAGTAGCCTATCAAGATTTAACATAGAGGATAGGCAAAGAGCAGCCCAGCATAGAAAAGGATGGCATTGCCTTGTTCGTGCTCTAAGCAACACTTGACAGCACAAGAAGGATTCAGATTCAACATATAAAGAAGTATAATAGAGTAGAACCTCAGACTTACAAACACCTGGGGAATGGAGGTTGGTTGTAACTCTGAACAAAACATTATGGTTGTTCTGTCAAAAGTTTACAGCTGAACATTGACTTAATACAGCCTTGCAACTTTACTATGCAGAAGAAAAATGCTGCTTTTAACCATCTTAATTTAAATGAAACAAGCACAGAAACAGTTTCCTTACCTTGTCAATCTTTTTTTAAATTTTCCCTTTATTTTTTAGTATTTCACATTTAACACAGTACTGTACTGCTGTATTATAGTTGCCTTTTTTTCTTTTCTGTCTCTGCTGCTGCCTGATTGCATAATGCCAGTTCCAAATGAGCTGTGTGGTTGACAGGTCAGTTCATAACTCTGGTGTTTGTAACTCTGATGTTCTACTGTACATGCAAACATTATCTGCCTTTTTTGGCATTTTCCTCCCCAAAATGTTATATTTCTGCAAGGTGGGACCTCTATAAGGAAATTACTTATTTGCATCACAAAGTTTCATTTGCAATTATAATGACCTATACCTCTTTATTCCATGTGGAAAATATGGCATTCCATTTTTAATGATCCCTTGCTTCAGTCTTAGCTTCTTATCACATCATCTTCATGACTTTCAGTTCTGCTTCTGTTGTGCATGTGTTTCCAAGTTGTCCTTGGTCTACCCGGTCATCTCTTGCATTGGTGGATTCCAGTCCAGTGCCTGTCTTATGTTGTTTCCTCCATGTGTGTCCTAGCAATTCTCCATAATTTCCTGTCCTATTAGTTTTTGTTTCCTTCTCCTCCAAAGCTCTTCATTTGTGATCTTTTCTAGCCATCTGATGTTAAGACTTTGTCTAATGCAGCTATTTATAAAAACTTGGAGTTAGGATAATATGGTCTTGATACGTCTCCAATTTTCAGTGCCGTATAATAAGGCAGAATTTACAATGTTGTTAAATATTCAAAGTTAAGTTCACAGGGAAAGGTTTCTATTTCTCCAATCTGCTTTAGGATTGCAAAGGCATGTCTGGCTTTTGCTATTCTAGCTTTAATATAATCATCTATTCCTCCTGTTTTGCTTAGGATGCTCCCAAGATATGAAATGTCAAAACTTTTCTATGTCAAAACTTTTCTATGTCAATCCCAGAAAGTGTTATTGGTGTTTCTTGTTGGGTGTTACTTTTCATGGTTTTCGTTTTCTCTGTATTGATTTTCAGCACTACTAACTGTGAATAAGCCTGGAGATAATTTGTTTTTGCTTGCATATTTCTGTGAGTATGAGACAGTTGGTTGGTGTCATCTGTAAAGTCAAGATCTTCTAGTTTCTGTATGAAAGTCCATTGTGTATCTTGGTTGTTGTGTCATCCTTGTTACCCAATCCATTACCAGTAGGAAGGTTATTGGGTGAGAGGATATTCTTGTCTGATGCCAGTAATTACCTTGAATGGCTTAGCCAATTCATTATGTGTTACTTGACAAATCGTATTTTCTTAAGAGCCCTGAAAGATATTCATAAATTTCTGAAGGAATCCTTAGTGACTTAGCAACTTCCATAAAACTCTTCTAGTCATTGAGTAGAAGACAGTTTGGAAATCTCTGAAATTCATAGAGTGGTGACTGCCATTTGATGGACAGTTCTATGACAATATGTAGGAATATAATTGGATCTATGCATGATTTCTCCTGTCTGAACCCTGCCTATTCTTGTCATAGCCTTGATTCTACTGCTTTCTTCAGTCTGTTCAGGATAGCAATTGGGATGGACAGCAACTGAATGCCCCTCCAGTTTTTTGCACTGACTAAGGTCTCCTTTCTTTGGCAGCTTCACTATATGACCATTTTTCTATTGGTTCGGTATTTTTTCCTTCTTCCTATATTTTTTATAAGAGGCCTATCAAAATATCTACTCTGTTCTTCAAGTCTACCTTAAGTACCTCCACTGGGATGTTGTCTGGACCTGCTGCCTTTCCACTTTTTAACAGATTGACTGTTCCTCTCTTATATTCTAGAGATAGGTTCTAATTTGACATCAAGATCTTCGCACTCCTCTATGTTTTAACTACTGGTTTGCCGTTCAATAATTGACTGTAATAATGCCTCCATATATTTAATTGTTCTGAAGTCTTTGTTGTCAAATTGCCCCCATTGTCTTGGGCTGATCAATAGGTGTTTTCTTCTTCCTGTCTAGTGATACTGCACACAGTGTCTTCATGTCATCATGAGTTGCAGCAATTTGTGCATCTGTTGCTATTTTTGTCTATAAAATGCTGTTTGTCTCTTCTGGCATTCTTTTTGACTCTATTTCTTTGTGGCACATTCCTCCTGGAGTCACTGGTTCCATGTTCTTGTTCTTGCTTGATTTAGTTTCAGTTTAATTTTACATCTTCTTCAGTTTTCTGCCATGTATCCTCAGATAACCATGCATTGTTGTGTTTCTTTATCAATCCCAGCACTTCTTCAGAAGTTTTGGTGAAAGTTTCCTTTACACGTTTCCATTTGCCTTCTACTGTTCCATTGTCCTCATTTTCAAGTGCCTGGTATCTGTTTGATAGTGCAATTCCAAACTCTTGTTATGTTGTCATTTATTTTAGCATCATGATGCTACAACGTGAGCATCTGTTTTTCAGTTCTCTTTTTTCCTTTTTTATTCTCAATTTAGCTACCACTAATGCATGGTCCATTCCCACAACTTTCCTATCCCTGCTATATAACACCCTCTAAAATTCTTCTGCATTTATGCAAAATTGTAATGTGGTTTTCTAATCTGAGGCCACATTATTTGTTTGCAGTTATAATGCTCCATAGAAAAACTAAACAACAACAATTCTAATTTTGCAAGCTTGCTTATATGCTATCCATCAAGAGGGAGTCAGGTTTTTTATAAGAAACATGATCACTGATTTCTTAATTTTATATGGTGATGTTTGTATTTTTAGATCACTTCATGTAACTGAAGTTTTTTACTTTCAGTAGCCATATTAAAAAAATCAAGCAAACAAAAAGTTTTTAAAAAGGAATGGTAACCCAGAAATGCTCTGAGAAACCTAATTTCTGGACCACAAAGAACCTCATTTCTGTCCCAGGTTTACCATTGTTTCCACAACATGCATTACTACACACATAAGATCAAAGCTGTTTGCAAGTAAAGATTATTTTGAAGGAGTCATCTTCTAATCTGATCAGCCATATAAGCTATTACATTCAGTTTAGAACTTGTATTTGGGTTAACTTTCTCGTGGTTCTATCCTGTATCCTAGTACATTCCCTGGCAATTGTGCCCCTTAGGATGTGTGTATGAGGGAAATGAGAGTAGAGGGGAGGATGTGGGAGGTGTGTAATACTAAAGGTTTTAACTTAACTTCATACTACCCATTTTATGAGGGTGATCTGGGGATCCAAGAAACTGGACAGTGAAAAATGGCAGAAGCTATACAAGTTTCTATCACAAGAAAAGGCATGGGCACTAGAGGGAGCTCATACCTTTACAGACAGTGAAAGAAATATACAACATGTAATATATGTCATACATATATATACACAATGTGGCAAGATGGCCGATGTTAGTCTGGTGAGTCCTGTGCTTTTCTTGGTGGGGAGCTAAGATGCCACCCTTTGTCCTTGCTCTTGGGTGCCAATGGCCCCGCTACTAACCCGGGAAGGTGGTAGAGGAGGGAAGCAGGGGAGGGGTCTGGGTTCCCTCCTCGCTCTGAGTCCCAGCCTCTCTCAACCCCTGCGGGGTTCTTACCCTTATCCCCCTTAGGTGGGGTTACCCTCAGTCCTCAGATGCTGGGGGGCAGGGTCTCCATTTCTTCAGTATTCAGGTCTTCTAAATCTCTCAACACCCCTCCAAGCTCTAATCCTCTTTCCTTCCTCTTCCCCCTCTATCTGCCTGAAGCAAGGGGTTTTATT
Source organism: Lepidochelys kempii (assembly GCF_965140285.1). Classification (NCBI taxonomy): domain Eukaryota; kingdom Metazoa; phylum Chordata; order Testudines; family Cheloniidae; genus Lepidochelys; species Lepidochelys kempii. The sequence continues at coordinate 113,006,592 of NC_136382.1, read as the reverse complement.
AGGTTCCTAACAGGGCCTTGATTGACTGCACATGCTCCAATTAACCAGCAGCCACCTTCCCTAGTCTACAGGGAACCACGCCTTAATTAGCCTTGAGCTTACATATTTCCCCTCAAGCACTCTCCCACTGCTCCCTGGCCCTCCTGTATCACAACAGATATAAGATTCACAAACATATTGGATGTACAGTACCCAGATATTACATACCTAAATCATTTTTAAAAATGCTCTGTAGTCATATTTTCCATATCTCTGTACCAAATACCTTTTAACAACACACACAAGGTGTTGGCTTCTTCCTGTTATCACTTTTGTAATAACTGAGACCTACTAGTCCTACCCCAGTTGTAAGTTTAAATGTTGAAAAGTGGGTAAAAGGTCACAAAGTGGCTGGAGGGCAGATGGACTGAAAGGAGTTGAGCTCCATCATCCAGCTACAACCTCCATCATCTCTTGGGATCCTGGGTTAAACTTTGGGACCTTCCATTGTACTGATCCTGAGAGATGTTCCTGACCAGACTGGGCCAGAAAGAGAGAAAACAATGACAACATTACTTTTACCAGCTTCAGGTAAGTCCTGAGCAAATCCTGGAATGTTCCTGCTTTCATTCACTGTCCCACCATGTGTTGTTTTCCTTCCCCAACTTTATTTCTTCTCTCTCTCTCTTTGTCTTCTATTTTATAAGAGCCTGGCTTAGCCAGCCAAGACTGTCTTTCTCTCTTTCTCAATTCTGCAATGAGCCCATGACTAGAGAGACACTTAAAAGCAAAACCCTAAACAGCCTGAAGCTGGTACAAGTTTGCCAGGTCTCAGAGTGGCTGATCAGACTGTGTGCTGGGCCTGTGTATCTCCAGCAGTGAGGCTTCAAGTCCAAATCAGTACCAAAGACAGAATCTGCATTTTCCATCTCTGCTGTTCTTTCCTCTCTCTTTTTGTGTGAGTTTGTCTTGTTTTATCTTCAAGAAAACAGGACTGGACTTTAACAGCAGCAGCAAAAAGAACAGTTCCAGACCGTCTGTGATGGCGCAGAGAGGCCCACACTACCAAGGTGGGGGGAGTGGGTTAAGGAGGCTGACAGGCAGGCTCCCTAGTAGTAATGAAACAGTTAGGGAAACCTGTGGACCCAACTGGCCCCATCCTGCTACACCTGCAGCCAATGTCAGGTGTGGAGAGGGAAGGTAAGAGGAGAGGGCCTGGGCTCAGTTCAGGGCTGACCAGGAAGGAGGACAGAGTTCTGTTTCTCTTCATGGGAGAGAAGCCTGAGAAAAAAATCTAAAGGAAACAGGAGTTCAGGAGTCCAGTCCTACTCTGACACCTGCGAAGGGAAATCGGCAGAAGCATACACTGTTTTGGAAACAAGTTCTGATTAGAAGGCTGGGCCCAAATAAAGGTTTGTGAGATGAAACTGGCTTAGAGTTGTGTTTGTTCATGTTTCTGATTACCTTTGAACTTCAACATCTCGAAAAGGGTAGGATGGAAGGGCGCTTTGGCCAGAACAACAAAGCACCACTACCCTAACCTTAGAAAGACAAAAAAGCCTAGTGTCGATACACAGCGGGGTGAACTGTGCCCTGAAGAGCAACATGGGAGCGCTGAGTTTTTCTCTTTTTCTCAAAAAAGACAGGTAACACCATCTACAAATTTCAGAGTAGCAGCCGTGTTAGTCTGTCTTCGCAAAAAGAAAAGGAGTACTTGTGGCACCTTAGAGACAAACCAATTTATTTGAGCATATGCTTTCGTGAGCTACAGCTCACTTCATCGGATGATGAACTCCATCTACAAAGGTTGTCAGAAAGGGGTTTTCCTAAAAAAATCTGTCCACAACTAAAGGAAAAAGGAATGAGGAATACAGATAAAAGTCTGTCTTAATCATTCCATTTGAAATGCTTTAATTTTTATTCTCTTATTTTTCTTTAATAAAAGGTTATAAATATGTTTAATGGCAGTTGTTGTCATGAGACTAAGCAACCCAAGGTTTCTGTACTCCAAACCCTCAGCCATGTTTAACTCTTTAGTGTTGTACAGTGACAGGGCCAGGTTATCACCTTTGACTCTGTGCCCATTTATCCCATCAAGTTAATACATCACTCCATTTAGATTTGTTCATCAGTTATAGAAATATTCAAAGATACAATTCAATAATATGCCTTCTGGGGACAAACCCAATAATAATTTGTATTTTAAGGGCACGAGTAGAAATACAGCTCCCAATATAAAAGTGTGCATAGATCCACATTTGTGAATGCAAACCCTGTTTTTGAATGTAATGGTATCTATTACGAAAACAGTTTAAATGAATTTGCCTTGCTGCATTAACCATGCAAAGACCAATTATTTAAAACAGAGATTTCAGTCCCCTGTGTCATACTGCTATGACAAAGCCATTCTTAAGAAGCCTTAGTGACACCTGCAAAACATTTTCCATACTGGATTATATCAATACACATTGGTTCTCCCTTCCTCCAAACATTATAGAGAGTGAAAGACAGAGAGTGAGTTGAAAATCCTGGTTACCATTGACTACAAGGAATGGCAAAACTTGAACACTTAAACTTTTGTGGAGACCAATTTAAAAGAATAAAAAACCTTTCTAAAAACAAAATCTATAATATGGGCCATGAATTTTAAAAAAATAATTGGTTCCTATTTCTTCTTGATGCCCCAGGCCAATCCTTTTGCCATACAATGAACCTCCTGTTGATTTCAAAGGCAGCTGTACATGCCTACTTGAGGGCAGAACCCAGCCCTTAGATAGCTGGGGAAGGATGCCTTGCAAGATTTCATCAATGACACCTGAAACATTTTGTCAGAATCTCATCTTCGTTTGCTCTAATCTTTTAGCAGCTATTGTGTCAGTATCAGGTACAATTCATTCAGATGGCGTGCCAGGCCCTGAAACAGGAGATTCTATTTACAAGCTTATCAAATTGATGCTGCTGTAGTCGGAGCAATTGGGTTAAATTGCTTTTTCTCCGTGAGCATCAGCCACCAGTTTAAAAATAACGTAAGTTTTAGGAAGAAGTGTTACCTGCAGTGATGTTTTCTAAAACAAAGGATAGTGACCAAGAAACACTGGAATTTTCATTTGCATGTAATGTAGCATTTTAGCATTCAAAGGTGTTAGCCATCACAAGACACCAACTGTGGTTGTCTGAGTATTCGCTACAATGTGCAGCAAGGAAGAACATAAGAATGGCCATACTGGGTCAGACTAGCCCAGTATCCTCGTCAGTATCCATTATCCATCTACCCCTGTATCCTCTCTTCTGTCAGTGACCAATGCCGGGTGCGTTAGAATGAACAGAACAGGTAATCATCAAGTGATCCATGCCCTGTCACCCATTCCCAGCTTCTGGCAAACAGAGGCTAGGGACACCATCCCTGCCCATCCTGGCTAATAGCCATTGATGGACCGATCCTCCATGAACATATCTAGTTCTTTTTTTTAACACTGTTACGATCTTGGCCTCACAACATCCTCTGACAAAGAGTTCCACAGGTTGACTGTGCGTTGTGTGAAGAAATATGGATGACCTCATTCACCTCCCAAATGAACATTCTCTTACAAGTGTTGTAGGGGACAAACATTAAAATGAGCTGGTTTTACTGTCACATGGGCATGTGCATGACAGCTCTGGTAGCACCTCTAATCTGACCTGTGCTGCCTCCTCTGCTCTGTCTGAAGCATATGGGCAGAGCAAAGGAGTGGAGCGCTGATTATAGGAGTATTCATCACTTTGCCTGATACAAAAGCAAGTACTCTTTTGATTAGCACTCAGCTCCTCAATTTGTCAAAGTGTATTAGCAAAGCAGAATGATCTCAATATGTTATTTTCATTGCATGGTAGACTACTATAACTGCAGTTTCAGAGTAGCAGCCGTGTTAGTCTGTATTCGCAAAAAGAAAAGGAGTACTTGTGGCACCTTAGAGACGAACAAATTTATTTGAGCATAAGCTTTCGTGAGCTACAACTCACTTCATTGGATGCATTCAGTGGAAAATACAGTGGACAGATTTATATACACAGAGAACATGAAACAATGGGTGTTACCATACACACTGTAACGAGAGTGATCACTTAAGGTGAGATATTACCAGCAGGAGAGCTGGGGGGACGGGACGGACGGACTTCCAATTCAAAGTTGCAATTCTTCAACAAAAAAACTTCAAAAACAGACTCCAAGGAGAGACTGCTGAATTGGAATTAATTTGCAAACTGGATACAATTAACTTAGGCTTGAATAGAGACTAGGAGTGGATGGGTCATTACACAAAGTAAAACTATTTCCCCATGTTTATTCCCCCCCCACCCCACCCCCCGCCATTCCTCAGACGTTCTTGTCAACTGCTGGAAATGGCCCACCTTGATTATCACTACAAAAGATTCCAACCCCCTCCACTCCCCCTGCTCTCCTGCTGGTAATATCTCACCTTAAGTGATCACTCTCTTTACAGTGTGTATGGTAACACCCATTGTTTCATGTTCTCTATGTATATAAATCTCCCCACTGTATTTTCCACTGAACGCATCCAATGAATTTGGCTCTAGCTCACGAAAGCTTATGCTCAAATAAATTTGTTAGTCTCTAAGGTGCCACAAGTCCTCCTTTTCTTATAAATGCAATAAATCCCAACTTCATTGCACCATGACCCCCTTCTGACAACAAAAATTATAACATGACCCCAGGAGGGGGGACCAAAGCCTAAGCCCTGCTGCCCTAATGGGCCTCAGGCTTCAGCTTTGGCCCTGGGTGGCGGGTCTTGGGCTTCAGCCCCAGGCCCCTGCAAGTCTAATGCCAGCCCTGGTGACCTCATTGAAAAGGGGTCGCGACCCATTTTGGGGACCTGACCCACAGTTTGAGAACTGCTGCTCTAAGCTATCCAACATTTCCTTTAAAATTATTTTTATACACACCCATTTGTGTTTTACAAGAATATACTAAAGTCCCCTTAGAATTAATAAAAACATCTATTGTTGAAATGCCAGTGCTTTAAAAAAAAATTGCCAAAAGCTGTTTTCCAAATCAAATGTACAGAGAATAAAATAAACCCTGTAAAAACAGCTATAAAAAAGCCTACATTTTAAAGCTGTGACACATTTAATAGATCCTATCATACAAAAATATATGTAATGAAATGAACCAATATAACCCTTCCTGGACCCTATTACATTCCCTTTGTGCCACTGGAACTGCAGCGAGACGGCAGCAGGGGATTCCTGTCAGCCTTTTCAGGGCATCTGTCAGAGTTAGAAAGGGGAGAAATGATGACAGAGCCAGAACACGCTATGCTCCAGTGATTGTCTGTCAGAGAAGCAGTCCCCTAGGGGACTGCTCTAGCTGGTGTAATTTACAGCAGTCCTTAGGCTGCTCTAAATTATGCTGGGGATACTGGATAGTGGACAAGTGGCTGATTCTGTGGAATTTACCACTGACCATTATAAAAAGTATTTTAATTTACTATTTTCAGGGCAATTTTGCTGAAATTTACCCTTTCCCTCTCGAGTCCCTCATGCAGACAGATACAAGTACTAGCTGTGCATCACAATCATATGTATCCATCAAGAATTAACCTGCCTTATAACAAAACATTAAAATTTTTTAACTAATTTTATGAGGGTCACAGTAAGCTCACTGACAGGTTTCAGAGTAGCAGCCGTGTTAGTTGGTATTCACCAAAAGAAAAGGAGGACTTGTGGCACCTTAGAGACTAGTAAGCGTACTGAAGCCCTAAAGAATCTAAAATTCAATATGTATTTGACTCATCATTTGACTATAACGGCTGGACTCCCCATGATCTATATTTCTTTAAAAGGACAATCCATGTATGCTGTTGAGATGGTCTTTTCTCTCAGCTTTGTTGACACAAATTGCTATTAGAGTTAACAGGAGTTAGGCACAAAGATGGAAGAAACAGTCTCCTTCCAGCCTCTCCCCCTCCGAAATTATTCACTTTGAGATAGTTTTAAATGCACAAGCTTCAATAAAATTCTTTTTCAGGTGACAATAGCAGCATATTTACCACTCAATGAGAGGAATTTCTTCTACATTTTCAAAATGTTGCATAAACATGGACTTTCCCACAAGTCACATGTCTAACACTCACAAAAACAACATGATTAACAGGGACGTATCATTAAAACACAAATACACAGATCCAGCCTGAGGCATTCCATTCCTTTTACATTTTAAATCAAGTCCTTTTTCGACCATCTTAAAAATACCCTTTGAGGTGAATACATAAACATACACTGGACAGTGGGTTACACATTCCACCTGGACAGGCGCAGCCTATCCCAAGCCCCTGCAGACCATAGCTGCTCAAGTGCTGGATGAACCCCATCTCTGTAAGGGCTGCCATGGTGGCCAGCACACTGAAGACTGAACCAAGGACCATAATACTAAAAGCATGCATCTTTACAGCTTGAACTAAAAGGTCAGAATCCATAGCTAGGGCTGCACCAGACTCCACTGTGGATTGGGAACACATAACCCACACACTGATCAGTGGGTACGCAGGAGCATTTTAATTTTAGATAATGCCAATTTCCAACCACTCCTCCCTAACAAGAGAAAAAAAAGGCACAACTGTGAACTCTGTTGCTCCTGCGTCGGACTCCAAGGGAACACTTCACATTGTTTTTCAACCATCCCCTGTCCAGGTCTTGTCACCAGCTTAAATTTCCAAACTGTCATACCTTTGAGACAGCGGAAGGTGGAGGTAGGTGGGGGAAGAATGTGAAAAATGAGTGACTCTGATTGACCTGCCATATTCCACAAAGAGGACAACAAAAAAGTGGAGCAGATTCCGAGCTGGGTCTCTCAGGAACCTCAGCTCAAAAGGCACAGCACAGGAGAAATGGGGAACAAAGCCACTTTTTAATCTTCTCAACCAGTGGTTTTCAACCTGAGGTCTATGTCACAGGGGTCCAGGAAAGGTTGTCATTACCACAAAACAGTGGTTTTCAATCTGTGGTCAGTGGACTCTTGAGGGTCCGCAAACTATATCTAAGATTTCCAAAGGGGTCTGTACCACCATTCAAATGAAAAAAGGTTGAAAACCACTGATCTACATGTTCTAGGCTGCTTTGGGGGCTAGTATACAGCATCTATGGGGTCTTCTCTAATTTACTTCATCTTTCCCATGGTTGCCAATAGGCTGCTCTGAGCCCAGAATAGTCAGAACACTCCTGCCACTCACCCTGACGTTCCTTCAGCATGTGATTTGTAATAAAATGCCCTTATCTGTGGAGACAAGGTCGGTGAGGGTAATCTCTTTTATTGGACCAACTTCTGTTGATGAGAGAGACGAGCACCCTGGGTCTCTCTCACCAACAGAAGTTGGTCCAATATAAGATACAAATTACAGGCCTACCAGATTTGATTGCATCCCTTTTAATGCAGGGTACAGATATTGTTCATTTTCCCCAAGCATTGCAAGTGGTATAACTGAGCCCTGTGAACCATTTTCTGCACAGAACTTGGGTACGCTTGCTGTCTTGGAAGGCAATCCATAAATATGCATTATCAGTTTATAATATGAAAAAAGTTGACTAGAAAGCCTTATATTTTATAATTGGCAGGACCCTTTATTTCAAAATAAAAAGCATTAATTATATAATCTGAAAGTGGTTTTCTATGGTTATCAAATCCTTTTAAAGTTATTTTAAAATAAAATGTAATATGGCAAAATAATTGCAAAACATTTTAGTCTCACACACAGCACATGAAGAATTTGTTAAGTTTCCTTGTCTCCCCTCTCTGTTGTAGCTGGTCTCTTGTCTTATGCTTAGCCTGCAAACTCTTAAGGGAATGGACCATTTTTTGGTGAAATTTTAGTACAGTGGCTAGGACAATGGGGCTTTGACTGTAGGCAATAGAAATATTATTGGGGTTAGACTACATGAGCCTTGAGTTCCTCTTAACCCTACAGTTCTATGATTCTATGATTAAGTAACATTAGGAAGTAACCTTCAGAAGTTTGTACAGACCTGCTATCTTTGTGTACCTAAAACTACTATCAACTTCCATAAGAATTTTGTGCAATCAATGCAAAATCAGGTCCTTCATTTCTGCATACTGAATTTCAATATTTGATTTTGCTTTATGGAATGAGTTGGTTAAGTTAAGGAGATAAATACAGCACCATTACTGAGGAAGAGTCCCACCCATTTCCCTCCCTCACCCCGAACTTTGAGAGTGTTAATCTATGAGCTAATGAAGGAATCAATATTTAACGATATATTCCTGTTCTACAGCCTTTAATGATAAAAGCAAAACTTGTTTGCATAAAAACTTATAAAGAAGAAAGACCAAACTATGAAGATGTAGCACCATGTTTGTCCTTCCCATTAAATAGGCTTACTAGCGACAAGGAGGACTACATTTAGAAATTCACAAGTATTAGAAAAAAAATGGGTATTTCTTTTTACAATGCTTGGAAAATTTTGTATTTTGTCAATTATACTCCGCCCATTTTAAAATGATCTCAACTTAAAATGGCATTTACAGTTTATGGGCACAATCCTGCCAGGCAATGAGTGCCCCCTGAGAGAGACTACATTCAGTGGACTTGGAGGACATTCAATGCTTCACAAACTAGACCCCTAATGCGTAGCTGTCAGAAAAGACACCAACAGATCAGTTGGTTTTATTTTGCTGAGTTTCTGTTATTTCATGAAAATACTAGGAGTTTGCATTTCCACAATGCACACTAGAGAAGAGGAGGAAGTCTGAAGCCAAAGGCTAGCCTTCAGGAATTCTGAACACCAACAAAAGTATGTAACAATTGAAATACTTCTCAACATTGATTACAGTCTCTCCATTCCCCAACTTTAGGCTGCTGGCAGCTAATAGCATCACTACAGACTTCTGAGTACTCACAGTTGACATCACCATGTTAAAGAAAGCCGCTTCTTCCCCACTTCTCCCACATCAATATCCCCATCTCCAGGTTTTACCCCATGCTACATCCCACCCACCCCCAATGTAAAATGGACTAGAAGAGACAAAGCTGACAGCATGGGGTGGAGAGACAATGAAAAGGGTTTGGGCAAGGAAGGAAAGGTTAATGTTAAACTAATGTTTAAATGGTAAATTGGAAGGTACAGATCAATAAAATATTGGTTTCAGCCTAAAATGAGAAGACATACAGGTTAGGTATAATTTCATTTTTTAAACTGAGAATTAAATATTGATCAAGTCAGTGTGTGCCAACCATTTACTCAGTCTAAAAACCTCCTGTGGAGGGAGATATCTGCATTATTTTATATGAACAGTATGTGCCTCAGTTTACTTGCATGATAGTATTCTGGCTGACTGCACGGAATTAAGCCACAGGAGAAGCAAGCAAGTAATGAAATAATGATAGACACAAGGTATCTCCAAAGAGAATGCCAAGGGCCTTTAAGGGTACAGCTATACTGCAATTAAAAACCACAGCTAGCCCATGCCAGCTGACTCAGGCTCACAGGGCCCAGGCTAAGGGGCTGTTTAATTGCAGTGTAAATGTTCGGGCTCAGGCTGGAGCCCAGGCGCTAAGACCCTGTGAGGAGGGAGGGTCCCACAGCTCAGGCTACAGCCCGAACCCAAATATCTACACTGTAATTCAACTGCCCTTAGCTCAAGCCCTGCAATCCTGAGTCAGCTGGCATGGGCCAGTCGCGGGTGTCTAACTGTAGTGTAGACATACCCTTAAAGAAATAGCGGGTGAGCTAGTCGTTGTGAAATCCCTACCTGCCCCACACCAGAAGGGTGACAGGGCTGTTGTTCCAAAGCCAGAGACTACATTCAAAGAACACTAAGCTATTAAAACCCCTGGCCCAGAGGAAAAGGATGGGGGAGTGGGCAGTAGTTCTCAGGGACCAATACTGATACAGTCAAAGCAGGCAGCAGGGCTGCGGATGCAAGGTAGGGGCTCTGCATGATGTCTCTGAGACAGCAGGGCTTACCTAAGCTTTGAGAGAGGTGATGAACTGCAAACCTCATGCGGTTTAAGCCTGTTTGCTCTATACCTTTGGGAGAAGCTATTTGGAGTCACTTTAATCAACAGCTGGTCACAGGCACCTGGAGAGGAGTGCGTTGCAGGTATCAATGGCAGATGGGCCTTTCATGTTACCACAGTTAGAAAGATGTGGGGGTGGGGGTGACATCTCAGGATCCAGTCTATGCAAGGTACAAACGCAGGGATCTACATGGAGAAGTGAAGGTCATGAAATTTGTCTCCTGGAACGGGGGTGCACTTGTGAGGGACTGCATATATGAGGCACAGTTCCCCCTGTACCGATAGCAGGACAGTGAGCATGAGGGGTGTTGTAGTCGGGTGAGCCAGTCTAAAGTGGGGTGAATTGTGGAGTTCCACTCTGGAAAGAGTGCAGGCAGAGAGGCCTGTCACTTGGAAAGGGTACCCATGGAAAAGGACTAGGGGAGAGACCACAGGTGCAGCTTGCCCCTGAGCCATCCTACCATCCCTGGACTCAAATCGTTCCACCCCCACAGATCTGTGCCTGGAGGGAGACCTTTCAAGGAGGCTCTGCCATTCCATAGTGCTACACCTTGCTGTTTTGGAGTCTCTCTGTGGGTGAAGGTGGTAGAGGCTGGATAGGTCATTGAGAGAAATGGGCAAGTCATGGGGGAGCCATCATCATACTAGCTCCACAGAACATCAAGGGACAATGTAATACAGCCACACAGTGTATTATCATTTCCATGTAAAAGTTCAGGGTGGAGAGGGTAAATAGGTCAGAGTTAATGATGTCCTTGACATTCCACAGATCCCTATCGGATCCAGCAAGTTTCTGGGACTTCATCCAAAGGTTGGAAGGAAGCGAAAACCTCACCTCCATGAAGTGGGAAGGATCTCCTCTCAGAGATGTCACTTCCAGCTCTTCCCCATGAAAGGCAATGATCTAGTCCAAGAGTTCTTAAACTTAATTTTACCACGACCCCCTTCTGACAACAAAATTACTACATGACCCCAGAAGGGGGGACTGAAGCCTGAGCCTGCCCGAGCCCCACCACCCCGGGTTGGGGGACAAAGCTGAAGTACGAGACCCACTGCCCCGGGCCAGTCAAGAGAACTATACCTTGAGCCCTGCCACCCAGGGCTAAAGCCTTTGGGCCCCAGGCAGTGGGGCTCAGGCTTCGGCTCCAGCTCTCAGCACATCTAACACCTGCCCTGGCGACCACACTTTGGGGTCCTGTCCCACAGTTTGAGAACAGCTGATCTAGGTCTTGGGTTGCGGTCCTTCAATTTTCAGGAAATAAAAAACAAAAGGCCTTTGCCAAGTGTACATATCAACACATCCTACTTTGTTTAATGTTCTGCTACACAAAAGTGCAATTTAAATAGAAACACACACCTTTTACTTCAGTAAGTCTAGGATCCGAATGGATTAGAATGGAGCAATGCACCAAGAATGTAAATGAAACACGTTAATGTTAAGCTGCCTACAGATACGGTTCCAGAAGGTCTGTGAGAAATAATTACCATCAAATCTGATTTTATCCCAAACACCTTGTTTTCTTTCAGTAAAAGCTAGGAATACAGTGCCATTTTCAGATAACTCATCATCCATATCTTGATTGAAAGAATGAGGGGGTATTTGATAGCAGCTTTTTAAAAACTGTAGGAATAATTTATTGAAAGTTTATGAGTAAGAACGTATTAGATTCTTTCTTACCTCCCTCCCACCCAAACACCATAAATGTACCACATCTCTCTGGTGCAATATAAAGATAGTGCTTGCAGCACCATTCTGAGTCAATTAGTATGTAAAATTATTAAAAATGAAAGGACCAAATCATTTAAAAATATCCTTTATGTATTCTGATTGCGAGCATCTGACAGCCTGACGAATACCGGTGTCAAAGTTTTGCAGGGTACATGGCATTTAGGTTACCATATAGATGACAGAGAGAAATACAGCATGGGAAATTAGAAGAAAGGTTTCATTTAGGTACTCTGTCTGGAAATAGGGAATGAAGATGTGCATCGCTACATATCTTGTGAATTTGGGCGTGTGGACTCGCAATCATGGATTTTGTACCTCACATTCTTGATTAGCCTCACATACAGGAAGAGGTGGGGGGAGAAGTTGTATTCAAAAGTTTGTTTGATGCAGCCTAACTCAATACTGTTGGGTCCAAGATTTGCCTCAATTAATGAGGTAGGGCAAAAATGATGCAAGCACTGCTCCTACTCACACAATGTTCATTTTCTTTCTCAGTGTTCATCTACCAGTGGCCCTCATTTAATTTTTGGGTTAGTTGAAAATTGGCTATGGATCCAGATCTGATTTCTATTAAGGCTGATATTCATGTCATGCAAATTCATGGTGGTTTAAAGTTCATTTGCAGTGTATTCAGATCTAACCATGGGACCAAATCATACCAGTCACATGCGGATGGAGAGGTAAAGAAACTCACCGAAATGAGCTAAGCACATGCACAAAGTTATAAGGGAAAATGAGCCTCTGTGGCAGCAATCTAAATGGAATCCATGCAAGTCCTTCTAAGCAAGCTCCAACTGTTGTGAGATGAATGTGAAAGAGATGGAACGAGGGTTGATCCACATTACATCTTGCACCGAAGCTGGAGAAAATGCCCCTGTTCCCCAGCAGCTTGAGCTCTTTACTTTTTCCATTGTCTAAAACATCAGTGTTTTGCACAGGCAGGGCTCGCAGGACAGCTCCACTGCCAGACCACTGTAGGTGAACCTTCACTGCCTGATGCTTTCAGCAGATGCACAGATATGTACGTTCCCTAAAATTTTGTTCTGTTCCTCCTGTGGTCACAATGGCCAAGATCCACAAAGGGACTTCGGCATTTTGACACTCAGAATCACAATGCATAACTTGTAGGCACCTAGAAAAATCACTGGAACAGTAACGTGATCCACAAAATCTGAATGAGGTGCCTAGGCTCCTTACACAATGTATCAAGAGAGGCAGGTATCTAAGAATGTGATCCACAAAAGCCAGCACGCTTAAGCTAGCTGTAAGGTCTGAGTCAGCCGTGAGCTAAGTTACAGAGAGTCACATCCTCACATTCCATCTATTGTATCAAAACAATGTAATATCGGGCTGTTAAGAAGGCACACCTAATAGTCCTATTATTACCCTCCATCACCAGATAAAGAAACAGATCTTAAGATGTTTAAAGAAAACCTTGTTTGATAACATTCTGTCTGGCAAGAAACCACTTTTCAACAGTTGTGATTGTGAAATCCATACTTCTCTATTGTTTGGTCTTTATGGTTCCTAGTTCTCTGTCGTTTATCTATATGGTCTCTCTCTGATTCTTCAATTGTTTCTGTCCGCTGCATAACTAATTTTGCAAGATTTGAATTAATTAAGGTGGTTGGGTCTAATTGGTTAAAGAATTGTTTAGTAATGGGCTAGGATTGGTGAAAAACACAGTTTTGTAGGACTTTAGTTTAAAATGATTGATTAAGGTAAAGCTAAGTAGGACCCAAGTTTTAACTATATAAACTGGGCTCCAAACAGAAGTTCTTTGGAACTCACCTCCAGGACACAGCACAGCTCAAGACTAAAGCTGCCAGAAGACCCTGCAGCAACCAGTGCTCCAGACGACTGAATCTTGCCTGGCCAGGGTAGATCACCTGCCTACTCAGGAGTGATGAGTATTGTGTGTTCTGTTTTGGTCTCTGACAGAGGTTAAGGAGATTACTGTGTAAGGCTCTTTCACTGGGAAAAGGCCTCACAGACCCACAGAGCCCTGAGTCCACCGGGCATGGGTGTTAGCCCCAAGCCCATGGAGGGGTAAAGTTGGGTCTCTTATTCCCTGACTATCCATGAGAGATGATAGAGGGGTGAGGTCCTTAAATTGTGCAGGTAACATAGCCAATGGGAGATGTTGAAAAGAGGGGTGTGTTCTAAGCCCCACCCCCTCACAGAGATAAGCCCCTAACTCTGGGCTTCAGGGAGGCACTTATCTCTTCTAGTGATCCACAACTGGAAACTTCTTGGAGTTAGACAACTTCGGCACCTGAACCATTTCTTTTGAGATGGAGGGTGGCAGCACCTAACTCCACAAAAAACAGCTGGAGGAGGTACCCATCTTATATCTTTTAGCCCGATGGTTTGAACATTCGCCTCGGATCTAGCAGACCGAAGTTCAATTTCGCCCGCTGCCAGAGGGAGAAAGAAAGGATTTGAACAGGGGTCTCCCACACTGCTCAGGAGAGTGCTCTAACCATTAAACTATGGGATATTCTGATGTAGGCTCCCTGAGTCTTTCCTGCTGAAGCTATTCCACGTGGATACATAATTAAGGAGTTGTTGGAGCAGTGGGGCTGGATTCGGTGTCTCCCACCTTTTAGATGGGTGCCTTCACCACCAGGTTGTAGAATCATTCGCTCTCTCTGGCCCTATGAATAGTTAGGTATTTAGATACAGCTTCAAAGGAGAGAATGAGGCAGCCTATGTCGAATATCGTATAGCCCAGTGGTTAAGGCACTGAGCAGTATCATAGAATCATATAATATCAGGGTTGGAAGGGATCTCAGGAGGTCATCTAGTCCAAGCTCCTGCTCAAAGCAGAACCAATCCCCAACTAAATCATCCCACCCAGGGCTTTGTCAAGCCTGACCTTAAAAACTTCTAAGGAAGGAGATTCCACCACCTCCCTAGGTAACGCATTTCAGTGTTTCACCACCCTCCTAGTGAAAAAGTTTTTCCTAATATCCAACCTAAACCTCCCCCACTGCAACTTGAGACCATTACTCCTCGTTCTGTCATCTGCTACCACTGAGAACAGTCTAGAGCCATCCTCTTTGGAACCCCCTTTCAGGTAGTTGAAAGCAGCTATCAAATCCCCCCTCATTCTTCTCTTCCGCAGACTAAATAATCCCAGTTCCCTCAGTCTCTCCTCATAAATCATGTGCTCCAGCCTCCTAATCATTTTTGTTGCCCTCCACTGGACACTTCCCAATTTTTCCACATCCTTCTTGTAGCGTGGGGCCCAAAACTGGACACAGTACTCCAGATGAGGCCTCACCAATGCTGAATAGAGGGGAATGATCGTGTCCCTCGATCTGCTGGCAATGCTCCTGCTTATACAGCCCAAAATGCCGTTAGCCTTCTTGGCAACAAGGGCACACTGTTGACTCATATCCAGCTTCTCGTCCACTGTAACCCCTTGGTCCTTTTCTGCAGAACTGCTGCCTAACCATTCGGTCCCTAGTCTGTAGCAGTGCATGGGATTCTTCCTTCCTAAGTGCAGGACTCTGCACTTGTCCTTGTTGAACTTCATCAGATTTCTTTTGGCACATTCCTCTAATTGTCTAGGTCCCTCTGTATGCTATCCCTACCCTCCAGAGTACCTACCTCTCCTCCCAGTTTAGTGTCATCTGCAAACTTGCTTAGGGTGCAATCCATGCCATCCTCCAGCTCATTGATGAAGATATTGAACAAAACTGGCCCCAGGACTGACCCACTTGATACCGGTTGACAACTAGACATGGAGCCATTGACCACTTCCCGTTGAGCCCGACGATCTAGCCAGCTTTCTATCCACCTTATAGTCCATTCATCCAGCCCATACGTCTTTAACTTGCTAGCAAGGTAGCAGACCCCTGTTCAAATTCTTTCTCCCCCTCAGGCGGAAAGGAGTGGAACTTACATCCCAGATCAGTGCTCTAATCACTAAAAGTTATAGCCACCACCCCACCCAGATTCTGAATAGGACCCAATCTGGTAAATGGCTTCTGAGCATACCTACCAGATTGGGCCCCATAGGAGAGAGAGGAGCTCCTCCACCTATCTTCCCCTGGTTTACAGATCACCCTGGAGCTTAGGCATTCAGATGCCTATAGCAGGGCAGCAGTGCACATACCAGAGGCAGAAAAATAGGCACCTAAGGAACTTATATAGCAAAAATGTAGGCACCGAGCAGAGGCAATGCATGGGGGGGAGGGTATATGGGGTCATTTCCCCCCCGCTCCCTCGATTTCTGCCTTCAATTTAGCAACAGCTGTGCAGGGCTGGCCTGTGCCCTACTACGTGGGGCTGGCCCAAGCCACATGGAGTTGTCAGCCTGAGCTGCCTGGCATCAACACTCACCACCCCGAATGTTCCTCAGTGTCCCCTAGGAGGAAGCACCCTACACTTTGAAAAGCTCTGTTCTAGATCCAGAGGCAAAGCGTGGGGCGGTCATGTGCCCCTCTAGAACCTTCAAATTGTCCTCACTCCCCACTATCAACAGTTACGCGTCACCTCTGGCACCAAGTAAATGTAGGGACCTGCTGGCTAAGGCAGTAGCTGAGTGGGAGTTTTGTGGATTGCACTCACACCTAAAACTGGGATATAGGCATTGTGGATCTGGGCCAATAGCCTTTGAACGCCAAACACACTGAGCCTGCCACCGAGGCTGTGATTCATCCACCCAGACAGAAATGTCCTAATAAAATTCCTCTTTCAGGCCCAGTTTTCTCCTAACCATGGTATTAATTTACATGTGGGATTTAGCTCAGGTGGCACTACCCTATTACAAGTTATCTGTAAAGACTGTGAACCATATTTGCTGTGATGGTCGGGAACAAGGGGCTCAGGCAAAATGCTGTGAAAGCCCTAATTCAGAATTACTTTCTATTGTTAGAAGCCTGTAGCTGTTTTAGTGTGATGTTTCGTATTTAGATATCATGACTTTATATTTAGTCCATACAAACTAATGTTTTTGCCCACCATGAATACAGTCCTCAATGTAAGTAGACCCTAAATTAGGCCCTAAATTATTCTTCTGGATTTTGCAGTGTGTCTAGTTTTCTTTATGCCTGTCTTTTGGTTTGTAAGCTCCTTGGGGACTGTCTATCTTTGTATCTTGTGCAACACTGAACAAATTGCCAGTACCAAACAAATACAAAAAGTAAAATAAATGAATACAGATGAATATTTAATGCTTACAAAGTAGGAAGTTGCAATGAAAAATAAATTAAAATAGCAAATTAATAGAGCTGGTTGGGAATATTTTGACAAATCCAAAACATTTCAAGGAAACATTTCAATTTCAATGAAGCTAGAATTTCTGGTCAAAATGAAAGAGAGAAAGAGGCCCATTCTAGAATAACCAGTAGCCCAGGGGCTAGGGCACTTGCGGGGGGGACCAGGTTCTAGTCCCTGCTGTGCCTGATTCAGACCAACGACTTTAACCTGAGCCTCCCACATTCCAAATAAGTGCCCTAACTACTGAGCTACTGGCTATTCTGGGGTGAGCTGGTCTCTGTTGTTTTTTCACTTAGAATTTTCAAAAGATCTCATTTTCATCCCAATGAGGAACAAAAACAAAATTAGAGATTTTAAACAAAATGGAATTATTTTCCTGCCCTAGCCCCGCCCTTTACAAGTTAAGCATGTTGGCAACCCAACAAAGAAAAGTTCTAAAACCTGACCATTTCACTTTGAGCACACAGGAGTGAGAAATGTGTGTACACATATTACTCAGGCTGAGAACCAGCTGCCTGTGTGAATGCTGAAGCAAATTAAATATTCATTTGGAAGATGTTCAGAATTTGGTTTCATATGATTATAATGAATTAAATGCAGTTGGGATTCACAGTAAATCAGAGCTGCCAATCAAAAATAAAATGATAAGAAAGCAGGCAAGTGGGCCTGATGATTTAAGTATGACTGGAAGTATCACAGAGCAAACAAACATATATATATCAAGGAAAAAATAGTAAAAACTCTACATCATATATGTTTTTTTCTGCTCAAAGGTTTTGCACCTAGTCTACAGAGAACACCACTTTATACATATTAAAAGAGGGGGGTGGGGGTGATTGACAGACAGAGGGATTAAGATCCCCAAGGTTTTTTAGCCTAAAGGCAGCCATGACAACCTGCTGCCAGTTGCCCATAAGCCTACACAGTTACTCAAGTGCACAATCCTCAGAATAGTCCTGCGTGGCTCTGCTGTGGAGAGCTGAATTTCAAACAGAGCTCAAGAGAAGGGAAAACATCAACACAATCACACACAAGTCCCTCTCATCTCAAATTCATTATCAAGTTTTTCAAAGGAATCCCTAAACTGGCCATGTTTCACTGAGTGAAGATTTTAAGTAACTGCAATTATATTACTTTAAAAAACACAAATAAATAATATTGCCTTAGTGGATTTTAAGGCAAAATTTTAATTTACAAAATCTTTTATGTTTTCTTTTGTAAGTGAAAAAAAACTTTTCCAATAGAGAAAGTAACTGGAACAATGCTGCTAGCAGACAAAAAGAGTAAGTTATAATACGTTATTTGCAGGGTTGATCTGAAGAAGAGCTCTGTGTAAGCTCAAAAACTTTTCTCTTTCACCAAGATAAGTTGGTCCAGTAAGAGATACTACCTCACCCACTTTGTCTCTCTAAGTTATAATATGTCATCCAATATTTTGCCTTTTCCAGAATGCAATTTAGTTCCAAGAATATTTTTTCCAGTACGGTCTGTAAAGTGGTTTTTATACTAGACTTTTTTCAAAGTTCTTGCATAAAATGGCAACTCTTCCTGTCCTGTCTTCTTTGCAAATGCTATATATTATTGAGGCTAAATATAATTTAGTGTGTCAGCAGGTCTCTGTAGGATGTGAAATGCCAACGTGGTCTAATTTTCACTACTTCAGCAGACCTGATGTGTGAAGAAATTTAAAGACCACACATCAGAAGGATTAATAGAGTCTGGTGCTGTACAAAATACAAAATTACAAAACTCAAAATTTAAACTTAAAGTTTAAACTCAAAATCAGGAAGAAAAAGCAAAAAAGTCTTGGATGGTGTCTGTATATTTTAGAGAACAACTGATTTTTTCAAGTATTCCAGTATGAAGTTAAAACTTTCCTTTGAAGCTGTTACCACCCAGAAAAAGGGTAACACAAGAGGGAAAAGACTCCAAAAGGATTAATTTATGTCACACTGATGGGTAAATAACACTGTACTTTACTTTTCTGAGAAAGTCTGTAGCAGCCATGCAGGTCAGTATGTACCAGCAGCAGTTTTCGCTTACAAGCAGTCCAAATATACATATTATTGATAGATTAAATAGGTAGGTAGAAATTCAAGGTTAATTTTGTTTGTTGATTATCTACTCCAAGACATTAGTAGTCTGAATCCATTAGTTCTGCCTCCTTGTTAGAATTCCACTGCACGTACAGGCTTTGTCTACCCTGACATTTTTCTCTGCACTAGTGGGAAATTTGTAAAAAACAAATCAAATAAACAAAAAGGTGAGCATAAACAGGCCATGCAATTAATGCAACTGACTAGACAGGCAATTGCCAGAACCCAACATTTAAGATTTACCCAGGACTCTCACAAGTAAAATATGAGAACTAGCAAAGCCTAGCAGAGTCAGACACAGATGGAAAAGATTCTTCTGTATGCTAATTGACTGGGAAGAAACTCATTAACTAACACATTTCACCTGTGACAATCTAAGAGGAAACTCAGTGCCTCTCTCAGCAGCACACCCACTGGGGAGAAATCACTGCTGCTGATGAAACTTGCATCTCTTCTGCTACTGAAACAAATGCCTTGTCGCTGAGCATGACAGAGGCACTGTAGGAAGTAAGCCTTGTGGACCCCTCCCACTGTAAGAATTAAGCCCATGTATAAATCACAGCATTGTACACATGTAGTTCCATCTCCACTATGACAATATTGCATTAAGTACATTTTCATATGAAATGTGTGCAAGCCCCTTTGGAGTTTGTCAGCTCCTGGAACACTGGACTAAGCCTCTAGGAGACCTAACCTATGGATGACATCAGTGGCTTCAGTGCCTCCAGGCACCATTTCCCAGCCTGCTTAGAATCTTGGGAAGGGACAAAATAGACTGGAAACTTCTGAAAAAGCCAATAGGGAGGCTTTGGATAGGGTGATGTCTACAGACCATTTATTAGGCCAATGAGGATCCAGGATTACTCAGACCCTCAGTAGGAGGGGACAGCCTGACCCAGAGAAAAAAGAGCTCATTTCAGTTTCAGGCTGTTTGAATTTGGGGCTGAGAGAGAAGCAGAACAGTTTCAGGAGTCTCTAACTCCCACTCTTCACCAAGGTAGTCTCTGAACTACTGTGCAATCTAGTGCATAGGTCAGGCAGGTTCAGCCCTGCAGAGACCAGTGGCGATAAAGGCAGAGATCCAATATGGATAGGGTGACCAGACAGCAAGTGTGAAAAATCAGGACAGGGGAAGGGAGAGGGTAATAGGAGCCTATACAAGAAAAAGACCCAAACATCGGGACTGTCCCTGTAAAATCGGGACATCTGGTCACCCTAAATATGGCTCCAGTTACTAGGGGCCAGCTAAGACCTCCACAGGACCCAAGGCCAGGGAGCCAGGAGAAGATCCTGTCCTACTCAGGGGTGAAAACACTGTACAGTTTTTCTTTTAAACTAGCCATTGCCTGCAGAGCTGCTACATCCATCTCTGAACTCATTCTATGCATTGCATCTGCCTGGAAAGATGGCAGGAAGGGAGTTGGTGATTGTGTTACAGTTGTGAATGTGGGGAGATGGAAAATTTGGATTATTAGTGGTTTTGCATTTATTATTTGACCTTAACCCTTTGCTTCCCTAGAGCCTGTTTCCAATAAAGCCCCCATTTGTTACACTGTTATTGTTACACTGTTATTTTTGAGTGTGGCATTTAATTTGTTGGGATTTGTATTATTGTACAGTAGTTTCTTTTGTACTGGGCCATACTCGTCCTTCTTAAGAGTAGTAGTATTAGTAATTTTCTGAAGGGACAGCACCACTTGTATCCTGAGCACAGACAGGAGTCACCTTGGGTTGAGGCACCAGGCATGGCATTGCAACAAAGAACCCAACCCAACCCAAGGGTGGAGAAGTCACTCTGATTAGCAAGCATCAGGGAGGAGCTTGAGCCATGCCTTAGAAGAGGGGCTAAATGTGTTAAACCTGAAACTTGAGGGAGGTTTCTGTTTAAGCTTTGAAAGCATGAAGGACTCTTACGAAAATATTTTCAACTTACTCCAAAAAAGTTGGATGAATTGCTATTTTCATGTGACTTTCCTCATTTTCAATAAGCTGTTTCAGGACTATCACTGCTACTCATGCTTATCAGAAAAGAATGTGAAAGGTAATATGTGGGATTTTATTCCTGTTTTGTATTTTATGTTATTAGTGTATTAAATTTAATAGCAGCAGCATAGTTTTGCAAAGTCTGAAAAAGAGAGGGTGCCAAATTTTGCTCTTAGTTACACAGATGTAAATCCAGAGCAACTCCCTGGACTTTCAGCGTTACTTCATTTCAAATTTACACCAGTGTAATTGAGAGCAGAATTTGGCCCATACTGTTTGCCTTATAGACGATACAGATCTTAACTAAACAATTTATACAACATTTTTACTTGGTAAAATAATTCAAATGTACTTGCTCTATTTGACTGGCTTGCTGAATTTGACAGTTTATTTAAGCATTTCCAAGATTCATTGCCACGCTTAAAAATTAAGACTGAAGGTTTTTCAGCCTCTGGACTCTATTCCATTCTGCCTCTAAAATACAGCAGGTACTGAAGCCCAGTACAGGGAGAACCACCCTTCTCTGGTAACCATTTATGTTGACATGTGGACAGTACCAGTGAAAAATCAAGGCTAAAAAAACCTCAGGAATGAACACATGTATTTATAGTAGAGTGCACCAACTGTTGGCAGCCCATCAGTATCATAGGGCCAGATTCTGCACAGTGGAGGAAAGAGGCCACAAAAAGCCTTTGTGCAAGCCATGTAAGGGGCCAGGCAGAATTCCAGTCCCTATGCTCAGGACAGCGTAAGGGACTGTTCCAGCCTAAATCCTCCAGCAGTATACAGAGCTCTAAAGGAGACTGGGAGATGACTCTACCCCTTCTCTTCTTCCCACCATACTGACCAACAGGAAAGGAGGGGGTCAGCTGTACCCTGATGCATAATGTCTCCCAGTGCTTCCTTTGAGACAGCGCAGCTCCATACTCATGACCTATCATGAGTTTTGCCTATAAGCCACAAACAAGTCTTCATTTGTTAAATGAACAAGGTTGCAGGTTAAATGCAAGCCTATGAGATTTCTTTTAATTCCCCTCCCTTTGGTTTCAAAGAGGATGCATGGTAGACTAATTTATCTATCTACAGGCTACCCAACTACCAATCTGTTTTACTTTTAACACTTTAATAGCAAGTCTGTTCTCTCATGGCTATGTACAGCACAGTATGTCGACCACTGAAAAAAGTAAGGGCTTGCCTTCTCTTGAAATGCTACAGCTACACAACTACAGCCTTTCAAGTGTAGACACTGCCAACACCAATGAGAGGGGTTCTCCCATCAGCATAGGTAACCCATCTTCATCAGCCTAGCACTGTCTATGCTGAGTGTTAGGTCTTATTTTAACTCTCCGTTCACTGGATTTTTCACACCCCTGAGTGATGTAGATACACTAATTTCATTTTCTAGTGTTGACTATGCCTCAATAGAAGGAGTCCTAAAACAATCTCTATTATAGTCAACCATGCCACATGACATCAGTTCTATAATTTATGATTTTAGCTAAGGAAACAAAACAGTAAGATCAACACTTGCCTACTCCACTGTAAGTGTCCTAAATTTACCTCAGTACACTATACAAACTATTATGTGGAGGGGTTGATTGTTTGCTGTTTCAGGGGGATGGGGTTGATTGAGTTATTTGAAGATTACCACGACCATTATAAAATATTCAGCAGAATACAATCAAATACCCAAATGTTATTTCGTCACTGCCATCCTTTTTCAAAAGCTTCTCTACTCCCTCCCCTCCCCTGCAGCTTCAATCACAGTGGCCCCATTATGCTTTCAGATCACAGACATGGTTAGTGAAAACAATACTGTCAGGGATATAATGGACAAAAGTTGTGTCACCTCCCTTCCCCCCACCCGCATATGTTTTGTTTGTATGAAGAACTGTGCCAGGGAGCTGCTAAGTTATATCATTTCCTTCAATGAAAGTCATTTACTAGGAAAATGAATCATGGGAAAGGCAAAGAAGATATCAACTATTTTATATCCACCCTATTCCTTCCTGTATCTGTGCCTGGAAAAATCAAGTAACAAAAGAAAATTGTCTGAATTCATATCTGGTGTAATACCATTAAAATCAATGGAATTACAACCTGAATCAATTTGGCTCAATATCACCATAACCCTTTGGCAATGTCCAATCATATATGATGTAAAAGTTCACCAATTAGTTAAAAATATGAAGACATAACTCTGATGTCAAAGCATATGACAGAGTTAATCTAAAGTGGGAATTTTCACATGTTTACTTGGCACAAAATAATGCAGGTAAACCACAACTATACTCTAAATTAAAAGCTAAGCTAATGCTTTTGCATAACAGAGTAACTGATAAAACAAACTGCATTAAAGACTAACTGACAGCAGCATTACTAAACAAACTAAACACAACACAGTACAACTAAACAAAACACAATCTCATCTGCTACAGTGTGTGTGCATGTAGACGATAGCATCACAGGGGCAACATTGCAGTTATGGTTAAGACGGAATTTCTATTATAAGCCACTGTTTCAGGCATTTATAATTTTCTTGGAAAAACTACCCTTCTCATACTTGTTTTTATCTCAAAATGTGATGACCTCTTTCCTTTTTTAAAAAAATAAAGAGAGAAATCTACACAGATTGCACTGGGATGTTTAAGTTATCCAAGCAGGAGAGACCCTCTGTTTTATCAAAAGTTGAGAATTTTTTAGATAGCCTTTTTTTTAATTTATTTATTGGGGGGGGCATATGGCCCAACTTGATGATCACTTTAGATAAGCTATTACCAGCAGGACAGTGGGGTGGGAGGAGGTATTGTTTCATATTCTCTGTGTGTATATAAAGTTTGCTGCAGTTTCCACGGTATGCATCCGATGAAGTGAGCTGTAGCTCACGGAAGCTCATGCTCAAATAAATTGGTTAGTCTCTAAGGTGCCACAAGTACTCCTTTTCTTCTCACACAAAAGTTTTTTAAAACTGCAATTTGCCATTAACTCAATTTTCAGTGGTGAGGGAAAAACAGATCCCTCACCAAAATCTCATATATGACTCAGATTTATTTGTTTTTGAGACCGTCTCAAACCAATAAAGTGTAGCTGCTACTCAAGTGATGGATTCCCCAAAGGATGCACAGTTTACGAGAAGACCTGGGATGACAGATGCATCCAAAAGACTACTGTAGGAAGACAGAATGAGCCCCAGGTTGAGTTGGGTGTGGAGTCTCGTTGAGGAGGGCATTCAATGTCAAGGAAAGGTTGAAATAAGGGGGGGGGAAGTTTTGAACTTTTGTGGGATTACTCAAACTAAGATTTTTGTGTCTCTTCCCCCACCACAACAACCCAGAATAATTACGAAGCTACTGTAAATCATATCACAAGGGATAATAGTATTTGTATTTAAATGTTGAGAGTGGCAAAGGAATAAGTTGATCACTCTTCTTGTTCATATCTCTGTTGCAGCATTTTTCTCAGACACCAAAGAAAATTTGTTTCCCCGATGCAGATGCTACAGCAGCTTCCATTCAAGATGCTGCCAGAGCAACTGCATTTCAAATGCCTTCAGAGCAACTTAAATCCAAGCTATTTGCAAAGTTTCTAAATGTCTTATATCATGCATATATTATCATTTAACATTTGTAGACAGTCCTGTAGATGGAATGTGATGCTTCATCCTTGAATTATGCTGTCTGAATAATGTCACATGAATTACAGCTCCCTCTTTTGCATGAGCTACAGTTTACCACTGGTATCCATACGTCACAAAATCATATTATATATGTAATCCACAGGTATTTACATTCTTCTTATTGTCCAATATTGAAGTCATAATAAGAACATGCTGTCATAAAAGAAACTTATACAAAACTATGTACCTTTATGAAATATAATCATTTAAAATTTTAAACTGATAGAAGAGGAAAAATTAGAAAAGGATCTGGTATGATAAAAACAAGAAAGTAAAAGACACAAAACAGAGACTTGTGTTAGCCTTCAGGTGTATTTTTACATCATATTAAAGAGTGTTACCCAAAAATGGATGGGAAGAATAAAATACTCTCAATATTTTAGTGACAAACTGCTCAAACATTGCTCTAGTGCAGAGGTGGCCAACCTGTGGCTCGGAGTCACATGCGGCTCTTCAGAAGTTAATAAGCGGCTCCTTGTAAAGGCACCGACTCCAGGGCTGGAGCTACAGGCGCCAACTTTCTAATGTGCCGGGGAATGCTCACTGCTCAACCCCTGGCTCTGCCACAGGCCCTGCCCCCACTCCACCCTTTCCCCTCCCTCCCCTGAGCCTGCCATGCTCTCGCTCCTCCCCCCTCCCCAACAGCCAGAGACCCTAGCGGCTCTGGTCAGCACCGCCGACCGGGACGTTAAGGGTTCCATCGGCAGTGCTGCCCAGCTAAGGCAGGTTAGTGCCTACCTTTTCGAACACCGCACTGTGTCCCGGAGGCAGTCAGCAGCGGGTCCAGCTTCTAGGCAGGGGGGCCATGGGGCTCTGCGCGCTGCCCCCAGCCCGAGCACCAGCTCCGCACGCCCATTGGCCGGTTTCCCACCAATGGGAGCTGGGGGCAGGGGCGGTGCCTGTGAGCAAGAGCTGCACTGAGCCACTTGCGTGCCTCTGCCTAGATTGGAAAGCAGATATTGTGCACATCTCTGCAGATCTTAATTTCTGTGTTTGGTGCTTAGATACCATGGATACCATGGACAGATGCACATATACCTTGCTTACATTAGAAGAGAGACAGTCTGTTTCATAATTGCTCTCCAACTGCAAACCTGTGAAAATAATTAACTGCAGGTGTCAAAGTAACAATGCAAGCCTGCTTTTCTGCTACTTCGCAATTTGCATCCTGAGTAGTTTCTACACTTGCAGAAAATGAGTGCAAGGTAGGTGTAAAATGCAGTCGAAGTCTGTATTCCCCACTTTGCACAGGTGCCAATGAATATCCAAGTTGCAAGGGAGTGAGAAATCAGGCCCTGTGGTTCTCCTCTGACTCTGGTAATTCTGAGTTAGGATAAAAAAAACGAGGAGTCTTTGTGGCACCTTAGAGACTAACAAATTTATTTGGGCATAAACTTTCGTGGTCTAGAACCCACTTCATCAGATGTATGAAGTAAAAGATACAGGAGCAGGTATAAATACATGAAAGGATGTGGGTTGCTTTACCAAGTGTTAGGTCAGTCTAACGAGATAAATCAATTAACAGCAGGATACCAAGGGAAAAGAAATAACTTTTGAAGTGGTAAGAGAGTGGCCCATTACAGACAGTTGACAAGAAGTTGTGAGTAACAGTAGGGAGAAATTAGTATTGGGGAAATTAAGTTTAGGTTTTGTAATGACCCAACCACTTCCAAGTCTTTACTCAGGCCTAATCTGATGGTATCTAGTTTGAAAATTAATTCCAGTTCTGCAGCTTCACATTGGAGTCTGTTTTTTAAGTTTTTTTGTTGAAGAATTGCTACTTTGAGGTCTGTTATTGAGTGACCAGAGAGACTGAAGTGTCCTCCTACTGGTTTTTAAATGTTATGATTCCTGATGTCAGATTTGTGTCCATTTATTCTTTTGCATAGAGACTGGTTTGGCCAATGTACATGGCAGAGGGGCATTGCTGGCACATGATGGCATGTATCACATTGGTAGATGTGCAGGGGAATGAGCCCCGGATGGTGTGGTTGATGTGGTTAGGTCCTATGATGGTGTCCCTTGAATAGATATGTGGACAGAGTTAGCACTGGGGCTTGTAGCAGGGTTTGGTCCCTGGGTTGGTGTTTTTGTTGTGTGGTGTGTAGTTGCTGGTGAGTATTTGCTTCAGGTTGGGGGGCTGTCTGTAAGCAAGGACTGGCCTGTCTCCCCAAGTCTGTGAGAGTGATGGGTCGTCCTTCAGAATAGGTTGTAGATCTTTGATGATGCGCTGGAGAGGTTTTAGTTGGGGGCTGTAGGTGACGGCTAGTGGCGTTCTGTTACTTTCTTTGTTGGGCCTGTCTTGTAGTAGGTGACTTCTTGGTACCCTTCTGGCTCTGTCAATCTGTTTCTTCACCACGTGGCTATTGCAGTTTTAAGAACGCTTGATAGAGATCTTGTAGGTGTTTGTCTCTGTCTGAGGGATTGGAGCAAAGCTGTTGTATCTTAGAGCTTGGCTATAGACAATGGATTGTGTGATGTGGTCTGGATGAAAGCTGGAGGCATGTAGGTAAGTATAGCGGTCAGTAGGTTTCCGGTATAGGGTGGTGTTTATGTGACCACCGCTTATTAGCACTGTAGTGTCTAGGAAGTGGATCTTGTGTGGACTGGTTCAGGCTGAGGTTGATAGTAGGGTGGACCACTGAAACCTTAGTTAGGATAGGAACCCTGAGCTCTGCTGGTTTGAGTCTGAAAAGCAGCATGGACAGCTAGGTAAGCAGAGCAACATGCATTCAGATATTTCAATGAACTGGCATGGCTTCTGCCTCTTTTGTGTTCACTTTCTGCTAGCATTTGAGCCACTGAGTTTGACCTGAATGGTGGCAGAAAGGGAAGCTACATTTGTTGTGTAAACTATACTGTAATCTAATTCCAAAGCACACTGCTTCATACTGGTACCTATTACCTTGTCAAAATGCTGTACTTCAACCAGGTGGTGAAGTTTTCAAGATTCATATTCTGATCTCCTCACTATTCCAGACCTGTCTCCTTTCTGTCCAAATTAAAATCTCCTCAGACATCTTCTTATCTTGAGGATGTCTGGCCATCAGCTCAAACTCAAAGGGGCTAAAACAGAGCTCTGAATCCTCCCACTCTTAAACTCTCCTCCCCACACCTCCTTTCACAATCACTCTTAGCTGACAAGCCCTTAGTTAATGTCCCATGTGTTTTGAGAGAGAGGTTCAATTGATTAAAGTTTGTAAAGCAATGGATTCTTGGATGAAGAGGCACCATGTAAGTGCAAAGTATTATTATTAATATGAAAGTCAGAGTAGAAATGAACAAAGCACATCATGCCATGTATGCTAACTAGAAATCCAATCATGAAGATTTGTAAGAGTTCTTACATTAATCAAATCAACTTGTCCATACTCCCTACTGTCTGGGTCAAATTTTAAAGTTGGAAGCTCAAATTCATTCAATAAATACTGCAATAAAAGTGTCCTGCTGATTGAATGCTCAGTTATTGTGATATACATCAAAGTGACTTAGAAAGGAGGTATTCATAATTGTCCGTGCCTTAGAAACACAGCCCCCATTGAAGATCAGTAGGACTTGTGCTCCTAAGTTATTTAGGTGCTCTTGAAAATCCTACCTTTATGCAAAAAGCTAGTTGTGTCCTTAATTAGCTATTTGTGTGGGCATTTATTTGTAGACCCAATACGTGGGCAAGAATCTCAGCTGACATAAATCCTAACTCAATGGAGCAATGTCAATTTACGCTAGGTGAGGATCTGCCCCACAATAGTCATGCATGCAGATAGATAGCTTCCACCCTTCTCTTCTTTTGTAGAGAAGATTTTTAAAAAGGATTTATGATAAGGTTTAGCACCCACGCTGCACTGCTAACTAGGAGCCGCCGGAGGTAAGCTAAATTGCTTTTCCAATCCACCCACTGCTGTGTGGAGACTAAGATTTTTGCATGATTTTTGATAAATCCCCAAGAACTGGAAAATATGGATCATTTTCTAATAAGAAAAAGAAGTTCGGAAACACAACCAACAAATCCATCAACATCTGCAAGGGAAAGTGTAAGTACACCAGGCACAACAGAAAATTCTGGCAGTAAAAATGAACAGGCTGCTTCCATCTCATCTGAACAGCCAACTAAAAAGAAAAAATCGTGGCCAAGGCAGTAGTGTTGATTTTCTTGAAATATGGTTTCATCAATTGTGCTGAAGCAAACCAAGAACTAAAGCCTCAATGTGTTGTTTGTAAACAAGTGCTTGCAAACAAGAATTTAAAGCCGCCAAAGTTGAAGAGACATTTAGAAACAAAACATTCAGAACTCATGGATAAACCATTGGACTATTTTCAAAGGAAGCAACGGGAACTTAACTTATCAGGTCAGGTTCTCAGCCAGTCAATCACCTTGAACGATAAAGCACAACTGGCATCATGTTTGGTTGCATATCGTGTGGAAGAAGAGAAAATGGCCCATACAGTTGCTGAAAAAGTTATTCTTCCAGCATCTGTGGATATGGAGAGGACAATTTTTGATGAGAAGTTCGCTGAAAAATTGAAAAGTATTCCTCTCAGTGATAACACAGTGTCTCGGTGAATGTATGATATTGCAGAGAATTTGGAAGCTCAACCTGTAGTGCAGTTACAGTCAGTCGGGGATTTTGCTATACAATTTGACGAAAGTACTGATATTTCAGATTGCACAACGCTGTTAGTTTATGTGAGGTATGTATGTAAGATGATTGTAAGGAGGATTTGCTGTGTTGTCTGACCCTACCAACAAATACAAAGGGGGCATAGATAATTAACACACAGAGTGACTGCGTAGCGGAAAATACAAACTGGAATGGGGTAACTGCAAAGGAATAACGAGTGACGGTGCAGCAAATATGACCAGAAAAACAGTGGAGTTGTGAAAAAAATCTGTGAGGCAGCTGACAATGACATTGTTTGGAATCACTGCTTCATTCACCGTGAAGCTTTGGCGTCCGGGGTATTCCTCCTGATCTTATGGCTGAACTGAAGGAACCAGTCAAAATTCATAGAATCATAGAATATCAGAGGTGGAAGGGACCTCAGGAGGTCATCTAGTCCAACCCCCTGCTCAAAGCAGGACCAATCCCCAATTTTTGCCCCAGATCCCTAAATGGCCCCCTCAATGATTGAACTCACAACCCTGGGTTTAGCAGGCCAATGCTCAAACCACTGAGCTATCCCTCTCCCTAAAATTGTAAACTTCATTAAAGGGAGCTCACTTCATAGCAGGCTTTTTGAAGTGTTATGCTCAGACACGGGAGCAGAACACATGTATTTGTTTCACACTGAAGTAAGGTGGCTGTCGCAGAGCAGAGTGCTTACCAGGGTGTATGAACTCAGCAACGAGATTCATGGTTTTTTGGTGGTGAAACCGTCTACCATGGCAACTTTGTTTGACGATGACAGTTGGTTAATAAAGTTGCCATACCTTGCTGACATTGTCTCGATTTTTAAATGAACTAAACTTGAAGTTACAAGGAAGATGCAATGATTTGTTTCGACGTTGTGAAGAGATACAGGTAATTCAAAAGTCATTGGCACTGTGGCAAGCATGTTTGAAAAGTAATCAGCCCGGCTACTACATGTTCCCAACACTGTTACAACACATTGAGGAGAATACCACTAGTAAGGAAAATGTGAATGAAATGAAAACTATCATACAGTTACATCTCGCTGCTCTGACAGTTTTAGTCACTATTTCCCAATAAAGGAATTTGAATATTTGAATGAAAAATGCTGGGTGAAAGATCCTTTTGCTTTCAAAAACCCTGAGGCAACAAATGGAGCTAAATCTGGCACCTGAGCAAAAGAAGGATCTGCTGCGTCTCACCTGTGATAACACTCTGAAAATACGGCACAAGTCAATAAACTTGTCGTCATTTTGGATCAGTGTTTCGAAGAATACCCACTGCTAAGTAAAGTAAGTGTGCTCTTGCTACTGCCTTTCACAACAACCTAAATGCGTGCAGTTAGATTTTCAACTTTGACAGGATTAAAAACCAAAGAAAGAAACTGACTGAGCTGTGTACCTGATATGCGGGTAGCTCTTTCATCCTGTGATCTTGACTGGAATGAGATCCTGAGGAACAAACAGGCCCACCAGTCACATTAAGAAAGTGAAACTCAACCTGACCACCTTTATATAGTGTTTTGTTTAAAAGTAATGGCTTTGTCTAGTGTTAGTTACATAAAATGAGTTAAACTGGAATGTATTGCGTTATTACGATTTTATGGACACTCTAGTCAAAAGATATAATTATTCTGGGTCATGGGCATCAACAATTTTCTTCACCTGGGTTGCGAGAAAAAAAGTTTGAAAACCACTGATGTAGACCAACCCTGAGAGTGTTTGTCTAACCTTCTCTTTAAAATCTCCAATGATGGAGATTCCACAACCTCCCTAGGCAATTTATTCCAGTGCTAAACCACCCTGAGAGTTTGGAAGTTTTTCCTAATGTCCAACCTAAACCTCCCCTGATGCAATTTAAGTCCATTGCTTCTTGTCCTATCCTCAGCAGTTAAGAACAACAATTTTTCTCCCTCCTCCTTGTAACAACCTTTTATGTACTTGAAAACTGTTATCATGTCTCCTCTCAGTCTTCTCTTTTCCAGACTAAACAAACCCAATTTTTTCAATCTTCCCTCAGAGGTCATGTTTTCTAGACCTTTAATCATTTTGTTGCTCTTCTCTGGACTTTCTCCAATTTGTCCACATCTTTCCTGAAACGTGGGACCCAGAACTGGACACAATACTCCAGTTGAGGCCTAATCAGTGTGGAGTAGAATTACTTCTTGTGTCTTGCTTACAATACTCCCACTAATATATCCCAAAATTATGTTCATTTTTTTGCAACAGTGTTACACTGTTGACTCATATTTAGCTTGTGGGTCCACTATGACGCCCAGATCCCTTTCTGCAGTACTCCTTCTTAGGCAATCATTTCCTATTTTCTACGTCCGCAACTGATTGTTCCTTCCTAAGTGGAGGCCTTTACATTTGTCCTTATTGAATTTCATCCTATTTACTTCAGACCATTTCTCCAATTTGTCCATATCCTCTAAAGCACTTGTAAACCCTCCCAGCTGGTATCATCCGCAAACTTTGTAAGTGTACTCTCTATGCCATATCTCCATATATTATTTTGTGTATTTAATTAAATACCAGTTACCATCCTACCGCAGCTTCACACAAATCATGAACAAAAAGTTAATTTCCCAGTAAATAAGTAGTATATTATTCACCATTTTCTAACATACTAAAACTTTACAATTAATAATCTGAAAATATTGAGCTATATAATTGCTTAGATAAATGTATATAGTTACAATGTATATATGTAGCAAAGAGATGTACCAAACATAGTGCAAAGACTTATATTTAGCTGTAAATGAACGTGTTTTAATGATTACATCAATCTATTTAAATGCACCTTTTTTTAGAAAAGAATTGAAGTACAAATGGAAAAGTTGATTTAAAATCAAGGCTTTCAATTCACTGCTGCAACCAGTAATGCCTGTAGTGGGTGCAGGGACGTAAGAAGGCATCTTGTACCTCTGTACCACCATGCTAGGTCCCACATTGCTCCCACATTGGTTCTGTGACATTTTTAAGAGACAGAAGGCCTCAATCCTGCATTTCTCCAGCAACTTCCAGAAGAATTTGTGGTGTGTACTGAATTTAGGATAAGGACTGCAGTCCATTACCTAGCTTACTCAAGTATCAAATGAATGTGACCTGAATCCAAATCACTCAATGCAAAGACCCTATAAAAGCAAATCTAGTGTATTTTTACCCTGCATGCAAAAAAGCAATGAAAACTAACTACACCGTTAATAAAAGAAGGAAATATAAAAGGCAAAAAGAATCCAAGAATAACTATACTTTGTGATGCCTTTTAGGGGCTGACATAAGAAAGTAGAAAAAATGTTCACTGATTTGGTGAATTTAATGTGGCAAATGAAAGTATAATACACTGCTAATTAAACAATGCTCCTGTGGTAGTTAAAATAATAGTATTTTTGCTCATTTTTTTCCCCACTAGAGAAATGTGCTTGAGCTACAATACTGTAGTGTTCAGGAACTTATCACAGACACAGATGTGTACATACGGATGTGGGGAGGGGGAGCACGACAACATTTCTGAGGGCAAACAAAGATTCCAGATATACAGACCTATACAACTTCTCTATAAGCAAGAAGCAAGCAAACAAAAAACATTCCCAACCCCACAACTTCATATTGCTTAAGAAACAACAAAATAGTGCCTCCAAGACAGATGGCTTCAGTTCTGCTTTTTACTCACATGTTTTGTATGTGTGAAACACATAGGGTAAAGAATCTGGGTGTTGTATTGTAAATACAGTATTATGTTTTCTTCAACCAATTAATTTACAGTATCACCTTCATTCACTTGCTAGATACCTTGGCAGCAAGTGAGAACAAGTGTGGGGTGCAGCTGAAATTATTTCCTTAGAGACCAATCAGTCTTTAAAGCTTTAGAAAGGAGAAATCCTAAAGCAGCTTACTATGTATTAAACCATTTGTTCTTTGAGAGAAAATTGAAAAAAATATTTTTCATATAGAGGCTCATGAGCCACCCAGGCTAGCAATCAAATTCATTGTTTAGAGACAAACATTTAATTAAAATACTTTCCTAAATATTGTATAACAATGAATTTTTTGCTACAGTTTATGTGAGTGGCAACCTTACTTGAATGTCAATAAAGTGTAGTACATACATATAATCACTCTTGTTATTATACCAGCATACATATTTTTAAACACACACCCATCATGAAGTAGTTCCAAATTCTTCACTTGATTTTTTTTTCCCACAGGTACACATACAGAGCTCCTGTTTACCTATAAAAAAACCTGTTTTTTCCCCTCCAGACCCCACTACTATTCTGAATATTTATTTTATTTGTACTACTTATATTTATGATACTAAAATAATTTAATTTTATACAGGAGTATGTAATATATTAGGCATATAGCCAATAAGTAGATCCAAGACCTCTAGTAAAACTGCACTGTCTTCACTCTTTGTGGTAAACATTCAGAATAGTGGTTTAGCCTCACAGCTCATTAAACCTTAATTAGAGCCCTGCTGCTAAATCCTTCCTTCCACACGGCACTAAAAAAGTATCCCTTCCTCTCCTAACTCTTACCTAATCATCTTGATTGCTGCATGGCCGTTTCCTATAGTTTAAAGCCCCTATACTATAGACTTACTTGCTTTAAACATCTGAGTAGCCCCACAGCCTTCAGTAGGACTTACATTTTAAATGTAAGTATATGCATGAATCCATATCATTAGCTACTCCAGATCATCAGACAGGGAACCTCACTGTAAACTGTTGCTGATACCGGGAATCAGAACAATAGTCTAGAGTTGTTATAATGTTGGCATCACTATTGCTACACACAATTACAAGAAGAACCTCTTTGCCCGTGACCACTTTGGGGCTGAAGAAATGTGAAGGCTGGAATAAGGAGCCCTCTCAGCCTTGCTTGACTTTTGTTCATGAATCAAATGATTTAGCTTTTTTTTTCTCTATCCCCTCTAGAAGCAGCAAGGAGGTGGTCCCCTTTAAACATAGCTACTCAAGACAGGCTATGATTTTCTTCCCTTTACAGGACCACCCAGATTCTCCATAGTGAAATGCATTCTGTACCAGACACATTAAACTATTTCATAATTTTCTTCAGACTGCAAAGACTTACAATCCTACAATACATTTATCACCATCAGCCACTGCTAGCACATAAACAGAACATATATAATGGGCCAAATGGACACATATAAGGAGAGAGAGAGTTAGAAAAAGAAATGTTGTGGAACCCCAAGCATTACATAATCCTGACTCAGGCTCACAAATAAATAAAATAAAGTAAAACAAAATAAAATAAAACCACAAGATTGGCTTTAAAATAGTGATAAAAAATACTTTGGGGGTTCTTTTAATTTTCTTTCTGGTTTCTGGGCCTTTAAGATTCCATTAAAAAAAAAACCTTGAAAACATGAATCTCAAGGGCTAGAAACTTAATTCTTTGGATAAAAATGAAAGCTGAGATTCTCACAATCATAACTCCAGGAGCTGGGGATTTTAAGAAAAACATCAGTGAACATGAGCCTTGTATAAGAGTGACTACACAACACAGGCAGTTTGTCCTACTGGCTATGGCCCTAGACTGGCCCTTAGGAAAGCTGGGTTCTAAGCCTGGGCTCTGTCACTGGCCTGTTAAGAGAACTTTAACTGCAACGAAATGCTATGCTTCAGTTTTCCCATCTGGTAAATGGGGATAATGATATTTCTCCTCCTTTACAAAGCACTCTGAACTCTAGAGCTGAAGAAGTACTATATGAAGAGTGAGGTATGATTATTAACAACATGAAGATGAAGTGGAAATGAACTAAATTATTTTTTCCTGAGTTAGGGAGGATAGATGCTGCTCAGGTGATAGAATAAGACACAAACTAAAGTTATATGATAAAATATGTCTATCTTTTAACATGTTAAAACAACACATTAGATCAACCATTAATTTACATATCTAATTGTGCACATATATTAATTATGAAAAAGTTGGTATACATTAACCCAGTGGCCCCACTACACTATATAACTGACACAGAGAGTATTCCATAACCTGGAATAACAACTGATCAGAGGGGATAGTTGGGGGCACAGAGAGGAGAGAGGAATTGCATGTTCACCCACATGAAACCCACATACCTGGATTGTATCCAGTTGGAGTGCATTTCACCCATCCAGAACAGCAATATAATTCTTGTCTCCCTGTTATCTGTACTATGGGTGAATTCATCCCTGTGCAGAGACCAATACAAGAACTATGTATCACTTCAGTCACATTTCTTCACCCCCAGACGAAGAATATTGCCTCAGTGTTTCCATCTCCTTCCCCATCTCCCAGAGAGTTACAACATAGTGAAGGAGCTCCCGCCACCTTCTAAGGTTTGTGGAGGGTAAAAAAGGACAAGACAGGCTCTTCTCAACCACATCCCCAATCCCAGTCTTTACACAATCACACAGTATTTTTGACACAGGAAAAGTAATATTGGATTATACACAAATAAAGTGGCTAAATCCCTTCTCATTAATTGAAGTTGGCACTTTGCTTCCTTCACCTCTGCTAGGGCCTGTCCCTGTATGGTGCTGAGCACACACAACTCAGCAAGCCACTCTTCTCTTGTTGAAGGAAATTCTTTTCTCTTTCTAGAGTCCCTGTCTGAATCCTGGAAGACCTGCATTCCAGCAAATGACCTTTATAGAGATAATCAGCCTGCCCTATACGGCTTCACACTGCCAGATCCAAGCTAGTTCTTTCCTGCCTGCCTGCCTGCCTGATCTTCCAGTGTGACCCTGCCTCTGTCCTGCTGGTTCCTGGCCCAAAGTCAGGAAGTAGCAAGCAGTGGGAAGCATTATATCAAGAAAGGGTCAGGAAATGTGGGGAGTAGGGCCAGTGCAGAGCAGAAAGGCCAGAAACTGTCCACAACTTCATTTAGTGGTTCCACAACTGGCCAGTCTCCAAAGTATTAAACATCTGTGGTTTCACTGGTAACCTAATAGCATGAATCAGCACTGTTAACAGAGCATGCTTCTATCTGTGACATATTTCTGGGAGCATGTGGAGACAAAGTTATAGACAATATGGACATACATAAATATTAAATTAAAAAAAACCATATCACCACAGAGTGAAAGTGGAAATCACAGAAAGTAAGAAACACACACTAGTAAAAGTAACTCAATAACAGAATACATCCTATATGTTTTATAGGATACCTTTTGAGTAATATATTGATACACATTTAATCCAGGAAAACTGAAATAGAAAATTCTACATGTTGCTACTGAAGCTTAAAATCAAATATCAGCTGGAAACAGCGTATTTAAACAATACATCAATTAAGAGTTTCTTTACACTTAATTTCTTATTCATAGAATCATAGAATATCAGGATTGGAAGGGACCTCAGGAGGTCATCTAGTCCAACCCCCTGCTCAAAGCAGGACCAATCCCCAACTAAATCATCCCAGCCCGGGCTTTGTCAAGCCTGACCTTAAAAACTTCTAAGGAAGGAGATTCCACCACCTCCCTAGGTAACGCATTCCAGTGTTTCACCACCCTCCTAGTGAAAAAGTTTTTCCTAATATCCAACCTAAACCTCCCCCACTGCAACTTGAGACCATTACTCCTTGTTCTGTCATCTGCTACCACTGAGAACAGTCTAGAGCCATCCTCTTTGGAACCCCGTTTCAGGTAGTTGAAAGCAGCTATCAAATCCCCCCCTCATTCTTCTCTTCCGCAGATTAAACAATCCCAGTTCCCTCAACCTCTCCTCATAACTCATGTGTTCCAGTCCCCTAATCATTGTTCTTGCCCTCCGCTGGACTCTTTCCAATTTTTCCACATCCTTCTTGGAGTGTGGGACCCAAAACTGGACACACTACTCCAGATGAGGCCTCACCAATGTCAAATAGAGGAGAACAATCACGTCCCTCGATCTACTGGCAATGCCCCTACTTATACATCCCAAAATTCCATCGGCCTTCTTGGCAACAAGGGCACACTGTTGACTCATATCCAGCTTCTCGTCCACCATAACCCCTAGGTCCTTTTCTGCAGAACTGCTGCCTAGCCATTAAGTCCCTAGTCTGTAGCAGTGCATTGGATTCTTCCGTCCTAAGTGCAGGACTCTGCACTTGTCCTTGTTGAACCTCATCAGATTTCTTTTGGCACATTCCTCTAATTGTCTAGGTCCCTCTGTATCCTATCCCTACCCTCCAGCGTATCTACCTCTCCTCCCGGTTTAGTGTCATCTGCAAACTTGCTGAAGGTGAAATCCACATCATCCTCCAGATCATTTATGAAGATATTGAACAAAAACAGCCCGAGGACCGACCCTTGGGGCACTCCACTTGACACCGCCTGCCAACTAGACATGGAGCCATTGATCACTACCCGTTGAGCCCGACAATCTAGCCAACATTCTATCCACCTTCTAGTCCATTCATACAGCCCATCCTTCTTTAACTTGCTGGCAAGAATACTGTGGGAGACCATATCAAAAGCTTTGCTAAAGTCAAGGAACAACACGTCCACTGCTTTCCTCTCATGCACAGAGCCAGTTATCTCATCTTAGAAGGCAATTAGATTAGTCAGGCATGACTTGCCCTTGGAGAATCCATGCTGACTGTTCCGGAACACTTTCCTCTCTTCTAAGTGCTTCAGAATTGATTCCTTGAGGACCTGCTCCATGATTTTTCCAGGGACTGAGGTGAGGCTGACTGGCCTGTAGTTCCCAGGATCCTCCTTCTTCCCTTTTTTAAAGATGGGCACTACATTAGCCTTTTTCCAGTCATCCAGGACTTCCCCAGATCGCCATGAGTTTTCAAAGATAATGGCCAGTGGCTCTGCAATCACAGCCGCCAACTCTTTTAGCACTCTCGGATGCAGCGCATCCGGCCCCATGGACTTGTGCTCGTCCAGCTTTTCTAAATAGTCCCGAACCACTTCTTTCTCCACAGAGGGCTGGTCACCTCCTCCCCATGCTGTGCTGCCCAGTGCAGTAGTTTGGGAGCTGACCTTGTTCGTGAAAACAGAGGCAAAAAAAGCATTGAGCACATTAGCTTTTTCCACTTCCTCTGTCACTAGGTTGCCTCCCTCATTCAGTAAGGGGCCCACACTTTCCTTGACTTTCTTTTTGTTGCTAACATACCTGAAGAAACCCTTCTTGTTACTCTTAACATCTCGTTAGCTGCAACTCCAGGTGTGATTTGGCCTTCCTGATTTCACTCCTGCATGCCCAAGCAATATTTCTATACTCTTCCCTGGTCATTTGTCCAATCTTCCACTTCTTGTAAGCTTCATTTTTGTGTTTAAGATCAGCAAGGATTTCACTGTTAAGCCAAGCTGGTGGCCTGCCATATTTTCTATTCTTTCTACACATCAGGATGGTTTGTCCCTGTAACCTCAATAAGGATTCTTTAAAATACAGCCAGCTCTCCTGGACTCCTTTCCTCCTCATTGTGAGTCTCTGCGTGCGCACAAGCGTCTGCCCATACGGTTCCTATTGCAGAGGCCATATTTGTCTTTCCTCTCTGCCCGTTATAGTAATTTTGGATGTTCTAACACAAAGAGGTAAAACATCCTCACCAAGAAGTGTAATTTTTAAATTGGTACTGCTTCTTTAAGGCAGTATTTATTTTAAAATGTTTCATCTAGGTACACGCAGTGATGAAAATTTACCCAGCTCTGCTTTCCAGGCAAGCAAGGAGAATGTGCAACAGTGACAAAAGGAGGCAGCTGCTCTTGTCCTACTTGGAATGGTCAGAACAGATTTTTTTTAAATGGCTTATAACTTAATTTTGTTTCCCTGGCAAAATGCTCTATGGCCATAGTCATCAATAAGGATTATACTTACACTATGTCGAGTTTCAAATTTTTGTTATGTTTGCTGTAGCAGAGTCCAAAAGAATGTTTATAGATATATTACACACACACACACACACACAACTGAAATGCTTTTGCTCCAGCTATCCAGAAATAGAGCTATTTGTCTTTCAGGTGAAGTTTTACTCTAAAGGTACTTCCTTCAAAAAACATATGTGAAAATGGGTTAACAGAAACTGTTTTCAACTTTAACTGTATTGGTGAAATTAACTTTTGCACTGATATATGCTGTCTCACATAAAAACAAACACACAACCAGAATTCATATGTAATTTCAAGAGAGCTATATGGCACACAGGATCAACAGAGCCAAT
Organism: Lepidochelys kempii; assembly: GCF_965140285.1. Lineage (NCBI taxonomy): Eukaryota > Metazoa > Chordata > Testudines > Cheloniidae > Lepidochelys > Lepidochelys kempii. Next base: position 112,967,080 of record NC_136382.1, on the reverse strand, counting down.
TTTTCTTCCAAACCACAGTGTTCAAATCCATCTTTGCAAAAATGTGCAGGTGACAGAAATCAGCCCAACTGTGAAAGGTCAAATGTGATTCGATTTTTCACAAAGGTTGGGAAGAATTTACAAGAGCTGTCAATGCCTTCTCTACCAACCCTCAATTTAGCCCTAATTTGGTAACGTGGGAGGAAAAAGAATATCAGAAGCATCAGACAATAAGTGCATCACATGAGGTTCAGATGCAGTAGTAAACTAGTATTCTACACTGTGACTTCTATTATTATTCTGTATATTCATCAGTTACCGACTATGAGTTCTGCACATTTTAGTGCAGCAGGAACTGACACAATGGCCCAAATATCCAGCCTACTTTTCCGTATGGGGGATTGTTGAGGGGAACAAAAAGATTAACAACTTTTCAAAGTTATTCTAGAATTCCAGGGTAGACTGGTTGCTGTGTGTAAAATATTATAAGACTAAAGTACATACAAGTACATTCATATTGCGCTAATGCACAAAGTGAATTACACCTAGCAACGGACTTAAGATGCAATAAGATGAGATTCTATAATTACATTAGGAGTGAGAGAAAGATGAAAGAAAGTGTAGGCCCACTACTTATAGGGGAAAGAGAGCTAATAACAGACAAAACCAAGAAGGCTGAGGTGTTGAATGCCTATTTTGATTCAGTCTTCATTAAAAAGGTTAATTCAAGGGGAAGGAATACAAGACAGAATAGGGAAAGAACAGGTTAAAGCATATTTAGATATATTCAAATCAAAAGGGTCTGATGATTGTCTGGCTATGCTGAAAGAATGACAGGAAACATCATATATGGGTTTAATCAGGCCGCAACTTTATCATTAAACAGATGTCTGGGACTAACCCGGCGGATAAAATGTGTGCAGTGCAGGTGCAAAATTTTTTGTTCCTCCAGCAGATTCACTGCTGGGACCTTGCCAATTACAGACAATTGTTTTGGGTGGGAGGGGGGTTTCCACAGGTCCCCCTGCCCTTTTAATCCAGGTCCCTCCAGCAATTCCCTTGCCGGGACCTTACTGACCACACCCCCTCGTAGGAGGGTGTTAAAGTGGACTATAATGATGGGGGGGTTGGCTCCCTGCTGTACCAATCATAGGAATCCCCAACTGCCCCCAGCTTGCTCAATTACCAAGCACTTCTCCTTAATTCCTTTTCCGAGACATTTTTTCATTCTTTTGTGCCTTAATTTATGGAGTACCTACACTGAACATCTGCTATACACTTAAATAAAGAGTTGCGACATATGGCCTACCACCCGTCATGCTATGCATGAACCGAGCCTACCTGAACCTGCTGTGAGGAAGGTGAAAAAACCCCCACTGCACCTGACCAATATGGTGGTAAGGGAAAAATCCTTCCCACCTCCCCTTAGTGAGGTGGCTAGCGTAATATCCACAGCAGATATAGCTAAACAACCGGCATATTTGTGACCTAATTAGGGAGGGAGAGTGGGTGCTGCCTAGCCGGTTCCAGTGAAGAGAGGAGTGGCCAGGCCCAGCTGATCTTGTTTTAAACCCCTCATTCCTAGGTGGTGAGTCATCCACCACGCTGACTGCTCTTTCAGCAGCTTTACGTCTCCCCTCCTCCCACAAGCCAAAAAGCAGTGCCCTCTTCTCCCAGCCAGCGAGCCAACTCCTCCCTGCTTAAGTGCAGGGCGGTGAAACTCAATCTAGGATACTTAAGGAACTAGCTGAAGTAATCTTGAATAGTGATTATCTTTGAGAACTCATGAGGTGAGGCTCCAGAGGACTGGAGCAAGGCAAACATAGTACCAATCTCTAAAAAGGGGAACAAAGACGACCCAGGGAATTATAGCTGGGCAGTCTAATTTTGATAAATGGAAAGGCACAGGAATAATTTATTAACCAATCAATTTGTAAGCACCTAGAGGATAATAGGGTAATAAATAACAGCCTGCATTGATTTGTCAAAAACAAATCATGCCAAAACAACTTAATTTCCTTCTTTGACAAGGTTACTGGCCTGGTGGATTGGGGGAAGCAGTAGACATGATTTATCTTGATTTTAGTAAGGCTTTTAACACAGTCCCACATGACATTCTCATAAGCAAACTAGGGACACATGGTCTAGATTAAATTACTACAAGATGGCTGCACAATTGGTTGAAAAACTCTACTGAAAGAGCAGTTATCAATGGTTCACTGTCAAACTGGGAGGACACAAATAACGGGGTTCAACAGAGGTCTGCTCTGGGTCTGGTAGTATTCAACATTTTCATTAATGACTTCGATAATGGAGTATGATTATAAAATTGCAGATGACCTCGAGCTGGGAGGGGTTGCAAGCGCTTTGGAGGACAGATTAGAATTTAAAATTTAGACAAATTGGAGAACTGGTCTGAAATCAACAAGATGAAATTCAATAAAGACAAGGGCAAAATACTATACTTAAGGAAAAATCAGATGCACAAACATAAAATGAGGAATAGCTGGCTAGGCAGTAGTACTACTGAAAAAAGGATCTGGAGGTGATGATGGATCACAAATTGAATACAAGACAACAATGTGATGCAGTTGTGAAAAAAAGGCTAATATTCTAGGGTGTATTAACAGGAGTGTTGTAAGTCAGACGTGGGAGAAATGGTCCCACTCTACTTGATATTGGTGAGTAGTACCATGTTGAGTTCTGGGCTCCACAAATTATGTGGGCATATTGGAGAGAGTCCAGAGGAGTGCAACAAAAATTCTAAATGATTTAGAAAATCTGACCTATGAGGAAAGGATAAAAAAACTGGGCATGTTCAGTCTACATATACCACAAGTGCTGTTATAAAAAGGATGGATCAATTGTTCTTCATGTCCACCGAAGGTAGGACAAGAAATAATGACCTTAAACTGCAGCTAGGGAGATTTAAGGTGGGTGTAATCCAAAGCTTTTTGATGCACACCAGGTAACTCACAGTATGCAACTCATACCAATAGAGTGTATATGCATCAGGTGATCAGACAGTTATAGCCACTGCAGAACATTACTTGTCTGTAGACAACCAATTCAGGGTGTGGAGATCAACTATTGGAGTCACACACAAGGTCACTTTGACAGAAGGAAGGAACATTTTAACTCTCACCTCAGTAGCTGCAGAATGGTGGTCAGGTGTGCACCGGGCCGTTTGAAAGGCAGATGGTGCTGTTCATGAAATGCGTTGGAAGCAGCAGGAAGAAACCTGATAATTATAACTGCGTGTGTTCTGCACAATATTTGTGAGAGCTAGGAAGAAAGTTTTAGTGGGGTGGGAGGCAGAGGTGCAGAGACTTGCTTGGCAGTGCAAGCAGCCACCCAGGCATCCCATAGAAAATGCTAATTCCTGGGATAATGCTGTCAGGGATGCCTGTTGTTCATATTTTGAGTCTGATGCCTGAACATGTCAGCCCATGGAGGGGAGAGCTGGGATAGATACATTGTGAACAGCTGGGCACTGTGAATGGGTGGTGGAAGTGGAACGTTCCCTATGTACTTTTGTGAAAACCTATGAATTATTTCAGCTTTATTTAAAAGAAATTTCTGAGTTAAATGTAATGATGACTCACAACTGATGCTTTGTAAACAGCTTTTATTGTAAAAGAACAATAAAACCAGAAATAAAAGTCCTTACTAAACCAATGGAAAAACATTTTTGTATTTGCAAAAAAAATTTAATTAAACAATCTCCTTACTAACCAACTATAAACAAATCTTAAATTAAAACCACAATGCAAAAAAAAATATCAAGAAGAACACTGCAAATAGAACAATATAATAACAGAGACATTTCATGTATTAACATAATCTAACTTTCTGCATACAAAAGATTTTAATGTAAAATCTAGGTTAATGCAATCTTAATGCAGCAGCAGTCAAAAAAGCTAACAATGTTAGGAACCATTAGGAAAGGGATAGAAAATAAAATAGAAAATATTGTAATGCCACTATGTCAATCCATGGTATGCCTATACCTTGAATACTGCACACAGTTCTGGTCACCACATCTCAATAAAGATATCAGAACTGGAAAAAGTACAGAGAAGGGGAACAAAAATGATTAGGGATATGGAACAGCTTCCATATGAGGAGAGATTAAAAAGATTGGGACTCTTCAATTTAAAAAAGAGACAACCAGGTGATATGAGAGAGGTCTATGAAATCGTGACTGGTGTAGAGAAAGTGAATATAAGGAGGTGTATTTACCCCTTCACATAACACAAGAACAAGGGGTCATCCAATGAAATTAACAGCCTGCAGGTTTAAAACAAAACCAAAAAAAAAAAGAAAAAAGGACTTCTTCACACAACCTACAACTTGTAGAATAGATTGCCAAGGGATCTGGTGAAGGCCAAAAATATAACTGGGTTAAAAAAAGAATGAGATAAGTTCACGGAGGATCGGTCCATCAATGGCTATTAGCCACGATGGTCAGGGACATAACCCCCTGCTCTGGGTGTCCCTAAGACTCTGACAGTCAGAAGCTGGGACTGGATGACAAGGATCACTGAAGCATTTGGCACTGACCACTGTTGGAAGCCAGGAAACTGGGCTAGATGGACCATTGGTCTGACCCAGGATGGCCGTTCTTATGTTCTGAAAGCTTGAGATTTTAAAAACCTCACTGAAAATAGGAAATGTATGGCATAGACTTCCACTTAGCATTGCATCCATGTCTGTATGCATTATAGTAATCATTTTCATTACATTACTGCAATAAGATACAGTATTCAGCAAATATTGGTTTTAGAAATGTGTTAAGTATGTAGGTACATTTACTAAGCATATGCACATTAACTAATGCTCATTGAGTCAAAGATAATATAAATGCAGGGAGAGGTAGGCCTGCATTTATGTACACAAACAAGTCATAGTATCTTCTTATCTGAATCCATTTCCACCGCCCTCCCCTCCCTTGGCCCCACCCTGCATAGTGGAAGATGACTGATTGAAAGACATGTATGTGTTATATTTTGGGTACTGGATCTAGTTAGCACACTAACCATTCAGCATCTAAACACAAACAGAAAATGCCCCACATCCACAACTTAGGCTATGTCTACACTAGCATTTTTGTCGGTAAAACTTTTGCTGGTCAGGAGTGTGAAAAAAACCACACCTCAATCAACATAAGTTTCACTGACAAAACTGCTGGTATGGACAACGCTATGTCAGTGGGAGACGCTCTCCCACCAACAACACTACTGCTGCTCGTTGCGGGTGGTTTAAATATGCCAACGGGACACTTCTCTCCCATTGGCATACAGTGGCTACATGGGAGACCTTACAGCAATGCAGCTGCAGCGGTACAGCTGTGCTGCTGTAAAATCTATAGTGCAGACATAGCTTTAGTATAGACGCAATTAAGATTTCCCTGGATTCCCACATTTCAAATCTTCAGATACATTACTGTGACAGTATTTATTGTTAAGTCTTCTGAATTAGATTATAACTTGTCATTATGTTTTAGAGTAAGTTCTGAAATAGTAAAATCAGGAGGTAGCTGTGTCAGTCTGTATCCACAAAAACAACAAGGATTGAATTGGTCCTGTCAACACTGGTAACTGGGTGAGGTAACTCTCTTCTCTTCACATGTCAGTATACAATGCCTACATCTGTAATTTTCACTCCATGCATCTGAAGAAGTGTTTTTTTACCCACGAAAGCTTATGCCCAAATAAATCTGTTAGTTTTTATGGTGCCACCGGACCACATTCAAAGTTACCTTAAACTGGAAAATAGCAGTACCTGCAGTTACTACTGTATTTGTAGAGACATTTACACCTTTGAAAAAATACAAGATGGTTGCATTACATACTAACTTCACTACCATTAAATATGAATTTGATAAATTGATCTTTAGACTCACTTTAGTAAGATAGAGTTAATTTTTGTTAAAGTGCTATTTTTGCATACATTTAGACTCCAATGAGCCTGCATGGATCCATTTGCAAGGTTAGGATTTTAGGGAGGCAAGGTTGTTCAAGCTGTTTGGTTGGTTGGATTTATGAGTGACTTTGGAGTCAGAATGGAATTTGTACAAAACATGAGATACAGAGGACAACATTCATTCATAATAAAGGATTTTCAAAACTGCAACATGTACAAAAGCACTAATTGTGGTATTAGTTCAATATAATATAAAACGTCTAGTTTTGAATATTTTTCTGGATATTTCAGGCAGCTGCCTACTTTCTAATTGGCACCAGGTCCAAGTACTTGGGTATGGTAAAAGTAAGGAGGTCTTGCTTCAGTATGTAAGAGAACAGAAGTGATTAGGAGCAAGAGGGAAAAGAACAGGGAACACCTTTAAAGGCAAAAAGGGAAGGGACTGGATAGATAATGGTACTGAGAGGTACAATGGGAGATGTTAGGAGGCAGCCACAGTTATGAGTAGGAGGGAGAACTAGGTGCACAGAGGGATAGAGAAGTTTAGAAAGCTGCAGCTTCCCACCTTGAAAGGATGGGGGCCTCCAGCTTGTATCTCTTGGCTAGAGAATGCTAGGTTAGAATACCTTCTCCTGGATACTGGAGCATACTCATTTAAAAAACAGTCAGTTCTCCCCCAAATGAGAGAGAGAGAGACAGAGAGAAGCAAGCAGTCTGAAGATAACTTTTCAGTGAACCCTGCACAAATGAAGTACAAAGACAAGAGATAAGATGGCTGCCAAATGTCCTGAAATAATGGATTGTTGTGGCTTTGAGGGCATTTTCCATTACAGCATGCCATGAAGAGAATTATGTTGTCTAGTTACCTAGATAATTATATGTCCACCTTCACTGTTGTACTTGAATCTCTCCCAGACATGAATGCTTTTCTCCACAGCCTACTATAGAGGTAAGGAAGTATTAATATTCCCATTTTACAGATAGGACATTGAAGATCAGAGAGATGACATGAGATGCAGAAGTCCTTTAAGAAGCCTGTGGCAGAGCTGGGAACCAAACCCACATCTCTTGAGTCTCCATCCAGTTCTTTAACCACAAGACCATCCTTTATGTAGAATCATGGAATTCACAATATCTTATTTATCCAGTGACTGATGGAGTAATTACACACACACTCGTAGACTAACTGAGCAAAAGCAAACTACAGCCATGTGAAAAACTTCACATTCTAGAGCATCCTTAATCTTGAGCCTGATGGCTCTGAAACATTTGATCTCAAACTATCCTACCGACTTTGTAACTCCATTAGATGTACCATAGTAAGCAAAGACTGCTAAATGAATATGTTATTGCACAAGCATTTCTAGTGCTTTCTTCAAGAGCCTGAAAAGAAGTTTATCTGTCCTGTTGTTGTACGAGAAGGAAGATGACCATTTATATCATTGTTGCTACCACTGTTCTACAACTGCAACAAATGTTGCACGAAGTGTATCATGTAAGGAGTTAATGAAAAAGTTACAATCTATCAAGTATGATTATCCTGGTTAAATCCATGTATCATATCGGTATCTAAAATTATGAATAATGGCTATGTATTTGTATCTCAAATGTGTTTGTTCTTGGGGGACACCCACAAGGTAGTTTTACATCCCTGTCTAGCCAGCCCAGTATTGATAAATCATTCAATTGTGGAGGGACCATTCAGGTGGTGATTGTCCATTAAGGGAAATCAGCTCTTCAATGAGTCTTCTTACAGATGCCTCAGACAGCAAGGAGCCAGTGGCTGTGATTCAGCAAAGCATTTAAGAGCATGTGATGTGGACATGTGACCTCGGACTATATCTTTGTCAGTAACTTTCCATACACAGGGGCTGTGGGCTTTGTTTGGGACAATAAGTTTCCATGCACGTTGCAGAGGATATAAAAGACACCTGAGACATCTCCATTTTGCCTCATTCCTGCTTCAATTCTCTGGACTGTAGATTTACAACTAAAAGGAGCTATGGACTGAGGACCTTCCAATCTTTTGGAAGTTACCAGTGAGACTTTTGCAAGCCATCAGTCTATTCCATCACTGCTATTAACCTGGTCTATGAACACTGAAAATCACTTGTATGTATATGATTCTTTAACTACTCAATAACTCTCTTCTTTGTGTTAATAAAATCTTCAGTTCGTTAAGTGTAAAAATATAATTAGAAAGACCAAAAAAAATTTGAAGAACAGCTACCCAAAGACTCCAAAAGTAATAGCAAATTTTTTTTTAAATACGTCAGAAGCAGAAAGCCAGCTAAACAACCAGTGGGGCCACTGGACGATCGAGATGCTAAAGGATCACTCAAAGATGATAAGGCCATTGCAGAGAAACTAAAATAATTCTTTGCATCTGTCTTCACTGTTCCCAAACCTGAGTCATTCTTTTTGGGTGACAGATCTGAGGAACTGTCCCAAATTGAGGTGTCATTAGAGGAGGTTTTGGAACAAATTGATATATTAAACAGTAATAAGTCTCCAGGACCTGATGGTATTCACCCAAGAGTTCTGAAGGAACTCAAATGTGAAATTGCAGGACTACTAACTGTCATCTGTAACCTAGCATTTAAATCAGCTTCTGTACCAAATGACTGGAGGATCGCTAATGTGACGCCAATTTTTAAAAAAGGCTCCAGAGGTGACCCTGGCAACTACAGGCCAGTAAGCCTCACTTCAGTACTGGGCAAATTGGTTGAAACTATCGTAAAGAACAAAATTGTCAGACACATAGATGAACATAATTTGTTGGAAAATAGTCAACATGGTTTTTGTAAAGGGAAATCATGCCTCACCAATCTACTAGAATTTTTTGAGGGGGTCAAGAAGCATCCGGACAAAGGAGATCCAGTGGATATAGTGTATTTACATTTTCAGAAAGCTGTTGACAATGTCCCTCATCAAAGGCTCTAAAGCAAAATAAGTAGTCATGGGATAAGAGGGAAGATTCTGGTTAAAAGATAGGAAACAAAGGGTAGGAATAAATGGTCAGTTTTCAGAATGGAGAGAGGTAAATAGTGGTGTCCCCCAGGGATCTGTACTGGGCCCAGTCCTGTTTAACATATTCATAAATGATCTGGAAAAAGGGATAAACTGTGAGGTGGTAAAATTTGCAGATGATACAAAACTACTCAAGATAGTTAAGTCCCACATAGACTGCAAAGAGCTACAAAAGGATCTCACAAAACTGGGTGACTGGGCAACAAAATGGCAGATGAAATTTAATGTTGATAAATGCAAAGTAATGCACATTGGAAAACATAATTCTAACTATACATATACAATGGTGGGGTCTGTAACCACTCAAGAGAGAGATCTTGGAGTCATTGTGGATAGTTCTCTGAAATCATCCACTCAATGTGCAGCGGCAGTCAAAAAAGTGAACAATATGTTGGGAATCATCAAGAAAGGGATAGATAATAAAACAGAAAATATCATATTGCCTCTATATAAATCCATCATACCCCCACACCTTGAAAACTGCGTACAGATGTGGTTGCTCCATCTCAAAAAGATATATTGGAATTGGAAAATGTTCAGAAAAGTGCAACAAAAATGATTGGGGTATAGAACGGCTTCCGTATGAGGAGAGATTAATAAGACTGGGACTTTTCAGCTTGGAAAAGAAGCAACTAAGGGGGGATATGATAGAGGTGGTATAGAGAATCATGAGTGGTATAGAGAAAGTAAATAAGGAAGTGTTATTTACTCCTTCTCATAATACAAGAACAAGGGGCCACCAAATGAAATTAAATAGGTAGAAGGTTTAAAACAAACACACGAAAATATTTTTTCATGCAACACACCATCAACCTCTGGAACTCCTTGCCAGAGGCTGTTGTGAAGGCCAATACTATAACGGGGTTCAAAAGGGAGCAAGATAGATTCATGGAAGATAGGTCCATCAATGGCTATTAGCCAGGATGGGCAGGAATGGTGTCCCTAGCCTCTGTTTGCCAGAAACTGGGATTGGGAGACAGGGCATGAATCACTTGATGATAACCTGTCTGTTCATTCCCTTTTGGGCACCTGCCATTGGCCACTGTCAGAGGACAGGATACTGGGCTTGATGGACCATTGGTCTGATCCAGTATGGCCGTTCTTATATTCTTATGTTATTATGGATTGGCTGACAGTGTGATATTTGGGAATGATCTGAAATATATATTAATCTGGGGGTAAGTGTCTGATCCCTTGGGATTGGTAGAACCACAGATAGGGCGAATTGGGTTTTTAGTAACCTCTCACTATATTAGATGTGTTTGTCTGGATGGGAGCCAATGACTGGAATGGCTAAAGGGGGACGGCATTTGGCTTCTTGTTAACCAGTGTGGTACTACAGAAGCTTCTTTGTTATTGCCTTGGTGAATCTAATTATAGAATAAACCACCAGTTTTTTGGGGGGTGTCTGCTCTGCTTCTTGTGGTCTGCCCTGAGTGTAGCATTCTTAGTGTGATCCATTCCAGGCACCTGGTCACAGCTGTCACAAGCTCCTGGTAATGATATTAATTTCAGTCTCATCTAATTTTATAGCAGTATAGCAGAAGCTGTGGTGGTAAGAGAGGTTACTGTAGTAGAAACATATCCCCTGGGTGTTTAAAAAGAATATAATGCAGCCAAATGCTAGTAAACCCTTAAGGGGTGATTATCTTACAAAAACAATGTCCCTGGAGCGGACATACTGCTTTTGTCCTGGGTCTCAATGTGCGGGACTTTTTCCCCTTCTTTTACTGCAGTGAGATGAAGTAGGTAGAACAGCAATTTCAGCTGAATTGTGTGGTTCATGTTGATTATCCTCCCCCATGGCATGTTTACCATCCAATCAAAATATTTTCTTGAGACAAAGCACCATAATAAATATAAATGAAAATAGGGCCAACCACAACATCAGACACATAAGAAATTTGGGCATTGCATGGAAAGTATCTCATAAGTGAGAAAATTATGTTCATACTTTACAGTGCAGAATTTTCAGCATAATATAATACATGTATCATTTTCTACAGTACAGATATTATTTATTAATTATTATTATTATTATTATTTAGGGGCTTGAAAATAAGTTGTAAGTGATACCCGCTACTGGACTCACTGGAAAAACTAATCTAGGCAAGGCATTTGAAAAATGACACTCACCTCATCAGACTAAATCTTTTACAAAACTCTTTATTACACAGAATACTTACTGCAGTATAAGTTACAGCCCTGCGAGAAAATGAAGTCAAGTGGTTATATTATAACAACATAACACGTATAATAAATAGTTTTCCTCAAATAATTAGAACTGAATTATAGGGGGGGAAATGGCAAATACTCAGTGAATGTAGAGGTTAACAAATCTCAAAAACAAACTACACAGTCCTTCAAGGGGCTGATATGGAAGATTCCAAGACTAGTGTATTTAAGAAGTCTGTGGGGTTTGTCAGAACATCTGCTCTCATCAGCAGAGGGAAGACATTCTTAACCTAGTACTCTATGGGAAATATGATTCCTTGACCATTCAATAATTCTCTTCTTGTATTAAAATCTTTAGTTAATTATTAAGGATTAGCTAACTGATATTTGGGGAAGATATGAAATATAGAATTTCATACACATATATTCTTAGAGTAGAATCATTAGCTTACTATAATACAGGATTCCATTCTAACCTAATTAAAGGCAACCAACTCTTTGCTGTATACTTTCATCACTTTCATAAAATAAATTGGTTCTAATATGACACAGGTAACCCCCAAGTGGTGCACCTCTTGCTGATATCAAGTATCTGAGGGTTGATAGTTTTAGAATCCTTCAGTAATGGCTTTTCTCTTTGCTTTATTTACATAAGGCCCAATCCTGACATCCTTACTCAGGCTCAGGCAACACCTCCACTACCTTCAGTTTGAAATTTCCAACTGAAAACTAAGCATTTTAAGATTGTACCATTACGTGACAGAAACTACCTACTGTCATGGTGGCAGGGCTAGCTGCACCTCTGTCTCCATCCTGGTTTCTCTGAATGCACTTCCTAAGGTGTCAGACCTTGTACCTTTGCCTATCCCAGGGCAGAATTTCACAATTCTCCCATTTCTAGACCAAGCCCTGTGTACCAACCAGCCTTAACCAGCAGGTCCAAGTTGGTTTGAGCACCAGTGATTCTTCTTTTCAGGAGTTTGTGATCAGTATACAGTGACCAGACAACTTTCTTAAAACCAAAATACTTTTTATTTTAACAGTAGGAACAAAAGCATTTTTTTTAAAAAAGGATTTAAAAACAAAAAATAGTCTACTCACATATCTATCCTTCCTGAAGGCTTATTGTCTCCCAATAGTAACCTATCTCTAACCCTGATGGTGTCTAACTTCTACAGACACCCACAGTGGGATGTCGTATGTCTCAATCTGGTTCCCCCAAGCAATTCCTCTGCTCCTCCTGAGTGTGTGTTCCTCTTTTAACCTGCCAGTGTTCTTTTGATCTCCTGTTTTTGTGGGCCTTTTCCTGTCCTCGCATCGTCCCTTAACAGCTCTCCAGTATTTGTGCAGAAATGCCTTACCCTGAGCCATATTTTTTCTTCCTCTTTGTTGCTCCCAACAGCTCCCTGTTAAATTTAGCCCATGTATTCAGACAGTAAACATCCCAATAATCAAGTCAAAATACAATATTCATAAATTATTATGGAGCAACTACAAATCCACTGCACCCTACTTCAAAAGGGCAGTATTACAATTAGTGCACTATGAAGAGGTAAAATCATATAAAGTGCTCTTCTTTGAACACCCTCTGAAGTTCCACAATGAGAATGATCAAGCGCATGGTAAAACTCTCACGTGAGAAGAGATTCAATAGATTGGGGTTGTTTGCCTTCGAAATGAGTAAAAAGAGCCATGGTAAAAATAAAGTAATGAGTGGAATGGAAAAGGTATATTGAGAATTCCTGTTCTCCCTGACCAATAACATAAGGACAAGGGGACATTCAATGAAATTAAATGGTGGGAATGCAAAAGCAATAGAAGGAATTATTTTTTCCATGCAGCATGTAATTAAGCTGTGGAACTCACTGCCACAAAGTTGTTGAGACCAAGAACTGAAAACTCAAAAAGGGATTGGATATCAAGAATATCCATGTTTAACACTATTATAGATTACATTTTTGAAGGAAATTAAACCTTCTGCTTCAGGACTGGGAAACCAATCTCTAACTATTAGAGATCAGAATACAACCTGATGTGGAGGGCAGATTATCCCACATCTGCCTATTGTGGGGATCCTACATCTTCCTCAAAAACATCTGGTACTGGCCACAGGCAAAGGAAGACTATTGGACTAGATGGACCTCAGTCTGAGCCAGCATAGCAATTCCTATATTTCTATATTAGTAGCGTTTACATAGCCACTGATCCTGATTACGGCAGAATTCGTCAAAAGGATGTAACCGATTTAATATGCTGTCTGTTGGTTTGAAGACTATAAATGGAGAAAATGTGTTTTTTAGTACAGTGAGAAATATATTTGAAACATAAATATTACTATGGTTTTAATTAACTCTCCACATTTCTTAAATGGAAGATTTTATAAACTTTATATAAAATAGTTGGCCTAACTTCTACATTTGGTAGACTACTATAAAAACTTAATTGCATTTTCTATTTAGGTGACTATGTGTTAAATGAAAAACCTATCTTATCCAAATGCAGTAAAAGTTGCAATCCTATGTAGCTCAATGACCAAAATCCTGACCTCAGGCATCCAGCTGCTCAGTGGTAAAACAATCATCAATTCTCAGGCTTTGTGTAGAGCCAGACAACTGTAATGAACTTTTTTAAAGCACTGCAATTTAGCAGTGACTACCCCCAATTAGATACGAGACTGACAAACAAAGCCATTTCACTGGCTTCATCAAAGAAATTGATGAAGAGCTCTTGTTATAAACAGGGCACTAGCTGTAGAGAAGAAAGATAATCTGGTGGTTAGGGTACTACCCAGGACTGGGGAGGTCTTGGTTCAATTTTCTGCTCCACTACAAACTTCCTATATGGCCTTGTGCAAGTCACTTGAGACCTGATTTTCAAAAATATTTGGTGCCTAAAGGTGTAGCTAGATGTCTAGAAGGGTTTACAGAAGCTGCTAAGCAGATTAGATAAACAAGAGCTAGGTGCGTAGGCACTTTTTAAAATCCCACAAGTACGTATACATACCTATATGTATCTTTAGGCACCTAAATACTTTTTTAAAATCTGGCCCTGAGACTCTCTGAACTTCAGTTCCCCATCAATAAAAGGGGAATAATAGTACAGTACTTCCCTCACTCAGAGAGATGTAGAGAAGATAGATACATTAAAGATTGTGGGATGCTCAGATACTGTAGTAAAAGAGTCCTTATAAATATCGTAGATAGAGAAATATCACACTTCTTAAACTTCCTTACTGTTTATTTCTTCAATCACTTTTAACCACAATGGTCAGCATCTTCTAGTTTTCCCACTAATATTCACAGACCAAATGTCTGCCTTCACCCTCCCATCCCCTGGATGTTTCATATGTTTACTTAAGCACAGTGACATCAGTGTGAGTGGAGAAAACAGTGAATTTAAGCTCATTGTTGAAATGATGAAACATAAGATGAAATCACTTCTGTGAATGCTCCAATCATAATTCACAAATTCTGTGGAACTGTTTAATTCAAACAAGATGTCTCAGTCAAAAAATTCTTCCAATCAAAGTGACCAAGAGATCTTTCGTAACCTGTCAGAAGATGTGCCAAGACTGGTTCCCTTCCTGTGTAATTGGATCCAAAGAAATCAAAGTTTCTGGAACAAGGTCCAATGCTTCAACATTGCCAAATGTTATCAAGTCCTTTTTTCCCTTCCTGAAAATAGTTTTGTAATCACACAGGACTTTAATGGGATTACTATCTCCTGGACTCAGGCTGAACCTCATTGTATTAAAATATGGTTAAACAACATGACATTTACTACATATGGCATTACTTCATACATTTATTTTAAAAGTGCAGTGAAATAGTTATGTGACTCACTGTCATAAAGTTTTGTTTATATTGAGACATTTTTCCTGTCAGAATCTTTGTATTAAGTATGAAACATTATATTCAAACAACACTAAGGATCTAATTCTACTCTAGTACCCCAGTGTAAATCCAGAGTAACTGTATTTGCTTTAATGGAACTATTTTGAATTTATACCAGTGTAACTGAGATTTTAAAACTAAGGACTTGATTCTCATTTACACCAAGACTCCCTTCACCCTACTCTGGTAGTGTAGAGGGGCCTTAAAGTGTGTGTGAGTTATATTTACACCCATTTTAAGGCCCCTTTATAATGCCAGTGTGGTATAAAGGGGCCTCAGGATAAATAAGAACCTAGTCTTTAAAGGTCTCATCTAGACAAAAGCAATGAGGATTTAATATTAATACTGACTCTTGGCAATTTGTTTTTAACTTTCCCGATGTTTCAGTATCTGTAAAAATGGGTAAAACACTTTCCCTAACTCACAGGGCTACAAGAGGCTTTAAGTAATGTTTATAGAGCACTTTAACACCCTTGATGAAAGGTGCTAAAGAAATATAAATTCTAACATTATTAAAATCAGTGAATTTCCAAGCACAATGAGAGAAATATATTGCATAGCTTGTGTTTAATTTCAGATGTATGTTTAAAAAATTACAGTAAGGCGATGCCAGTTGAAAATTCATTTTCAGCCCTATGTTCACTCACAGAAGGAACTGAAAGTGGTGCTCCCTAGGGAAGCGGGGAACAAGTGTGTTATCTCTGTGGAGAGCTAGGTCTAATCACCTCAACTGGAAGAACACTAGGAAGGACACTAGTCATGACACACAACCTAAAATGAAAAGTAAAGAGAGAGTCCCCAAGGCTTAGAACACTCTTCTCACCCTGAGGGGGTAAGGAAACTGTTCCAGTTTCTCAGCTTGAATCAAATCAGTTTTAAATGTGTGTACCAATTACCTAATTCTGTTTTCCAAAAAAGTATTACTCACACAAGAAACCACAATGAACTCTTCAGAGCCATTCCAGTCAATTGTGGACTTACATATTTGCATAGCAGAACTCCTTGTGAAAATTAGTAAGAAAATGTATAGAGCCCAAGTCAGGAAAATAAACAAACAAACAATAAAACCAGTTAACAGGGCTCTCGTTACAGTTCAGTAAAAATAAATCTGTCCATATTCCATGCCATGTAAGTCTTTGAAAACTTCAGCAAATACAAACAAACAAATAAAGCAAAACACAAAACAAAAAACATAACTTTCATGAAGCTTTTATATTCTCAGATAAAAGATGTTACAGAACTGTAAAAAAATCCATATATGATAGCATGTACATATAATTAATATAAAGTTTGTTTTAAAGCTGTAACAAGCAAAACCTTCTCTTTCCCACATCCCTCTCCTCTCTGTATTTCTCACAATATTTTCCCCATCTAAATATGATCCCATCTTCCAATCTATTTGTGATAATGGAGTCACTGTAGTTCAACTTGTAAGATTTTCCACTATAAACTCAATTTTAACTGCACCTGTAGCTTTGTGAAAGAAAAGTTCTTGTCAGCATAACAATTTATGTGTAGTCTCTCAAAGGACAATTTTAAAAAACTTAAGGTTATGTCAGACAAGCTGCTTGAGACATGACTTTGAAAAACTGATGGTTTTTCAATTTGAAAGTTACGCTAATGTTTAATATGCTGAATCATTTCTCAAAAATCATGACATAAAAACATCTGACTTGTTACATATGCTAAATTCGCAATGAGGGTATCTTTATGGCACTGGAGTGCAGTATTTATAATTATGAGATGGTACTCTCTTCTGGATTATAACTTCCATTGGAGGCCAGATAACAATCACAAGGAAAATTTGTTGTTGCAGCTTAACCTGAAGATCTTGGGTTTTTCATTCCTTTCAAAAGGGCTACTTTTGAGGTTCATGAAACCAGGGTAACAGGCTGCTTCATTTTTGGAAAAGCCTAAGCAAGTCTCTCTGTGGCTCTCCTGCTGAGCAACTAGTGCAGCCTCTGGAAAAAAGGGGAACCAGTTCAGTGTGACATACTGCATAGTCCATTTTCCTCCCTTCTCCTGTAACATTCCTACCTGTTATGGGACTGCTCCTGCTCCCACTAAAGTCAATGATTTTTTTGCACTTACTTCAATCGGAGCATATTTTATAACTACATTAAATTTAAAATAGAAGTTTCAATTTTTGATTAAAAAAACCCGATAGTAGATTTTTTCCTAAAAAACAAAACATCTTAAGTCACAAAACTATATATGTGTATCTTTGTACACTTAGAATTGAAAAAGGGGCTGTCATAAATATAAAGGGAAGGGTAAACACCTTTAAATCCCTCCTGGCCAGAGGAAAAACCCTTTCACCTGTAAAGGGTTAAGAAGCTAGGATAACCTCACTGGCACCTGACCAAAATGACCAATGAGGAGACAAGATACTTTCAAAGCTGGTGTGGGGGAGAAACAAAGGCTCTCGCTGTCTGTGTGATGCTTTTGCCGGGAACAGAACAGGAATGGAGTCTTAGAACTTAGTAAGTAATCTAGCTAGATTTGCGTTAGATTTAAAGTAAAAGAATCACCTCTGTAAAATCAGGATGGTAAATACCTTACAGAGTAATCAGATTCACAACATAAGAGAATCCCTCTAGGCAAAATCTTAAATTACAAAAAGATACAAAAACAGGAATATACATTCCATTCAGTACAGCTTATTTTTTCAGCCATTTAAACAAAACAGAATCTAACGCATATCTAGCTACATTGCTTACTAAGTTCTAAGACTCCATTCCTGTTCTGTTCCTGGCAAAAGCATCACATAGACAGCGAGAGCCTTTGTTTCTCCCCCACCCCTCCAGCTCTGAAAGTATCTTGTCTCCTCATTGGTCATTTTGGTCAGGTGCCAGCGAGGTTGTCCTAGCTCCTTAACCCTTTACAGGTGAAAGGGTTTTTCCTTCTGGCCAGGAGGGATTTAAAGGTGCTTACCTTTCCCTTTATATTTATGACAGGCACTCAATTTTTTTCAAACTTCATGTTGTTAAGCTAGAGCAAATGTTTGCAAAAAAGTCTGAGACAGATCCATAAATGTAAGACGTTATAGTGGAAAAGGTAACATGCACTTAAAAAATGGTAAAAAAACAAAGACTGGAAATGCTATACACAAAAAAACAATATAAATAAAACTAAATAAATAAATAAAAAGAAGGCACATATCCTAGAAAAGGTAAACGTTTGCATTCTCTGTAGAGTACTTATGGGCATGGAATCCCATTCACACTTCCGACTAAATAGTAATAATTTCCCGCCAAAAAGAATAGAATTTCAAATAAAAGGTTTTTTGTGGAATAGCAGTTTTGATATGTTGCTTACCCAGTACCAGTGAGATCCTTCCCTTCAAGAAAGTCCCATATAATCTCCAGCAAACAGGATAAGACCATTTTTCACCAGTGATTACACACGTCTTTTTAAGATAGACAATATTTTTATCCTTGATGTTTTACTAGATTAATCCTTCCAGCTGCACAGTTTGTTTCTCTATAGTTAAAATTATCTCAAAATTTCCATTATGAAAACTTTCCTAGGGATCTATACCAGCTGTGAAAGAATGTTACTTGCACTTAAAAGACCCTACGGTTTAAAAAAGTGCAAACAAAACAGAATTTAAGTGATTTCAGATATATATATATATATATAAAGTTTTCTTCCTTCAATCATCTTTTATTCAGAGCTAGGATTTTTCATGCTGCCCATTAGTGAATTAGTCCCTTTCGAAGGACTGTGTTTTGTCTTGAGAAGGGCAGAGAAGAAAATGAATTGAAGGTAGCTTATTTACATTGCAATTTATTACAAATTTATATTAAACTTAGGAATCGCCATGACAGATAAAACCAGTGATCCATCCATCTCTCCGAGTATCCTGTCTCTATAAGGCCACTACTAGAAAACTGAAGGGAAAGTGTCGAACTCCCATGAAGGACATATTTAATAACCTACTTATGGTAGAAAGTTTCTTCTTAAAGTTGATCTAGATTGGCATTGATCATGTTTTATCATGATCTAAAATTAACTGTTTCCAATATATTTTAATTAATAATTTAGCACAAGACAAGTTGATGATCAGCTAGGGTGACCAGACGTCCCGATATTAGGGGCTTGTCTTATACAGGCAACTATCCCCCCTTCCCTGTCCCGATTATTCTACACTTGATATCTGGTCACCCTATGACCAATGGAATGGGTAGAATTCCACATAGTCTGTCTAGAAAGTAGCTGTGCACATCTTGGCAGAACATGGGCAGGCCAGAATGAGATTTGTGCTCTGCTATTGTGCTGCTATTGTGCTGCCGTGGACGTGAACAACACATCTCGAAGAACAACAGTTACAAGAAGGTAAGTAACTGTTTTTTCTTCTTTGAGTGCTTGTTCATGTCCATTCCACATTAGGTGAACCACAAGCTCTGGAGGAGGTTAGGAGACATGGAACAACTCCTCGGAGGACCACTCTGCCAACCGCCGCGTCCTCTCTGGCCTGCTGGTTGACCGCGAAGTCGGTCATGAAGGTGTGCACCAAGGACCAGGTGGCTGCTCTGCAGATCTCCTGGATCAGGACCTGTGCCAGGAAAGCCGTGGAAGTCGCTTGCGCCCTGGTCGAGTGGGTCACGACCGCTGGGGCCGGAACACCTGCAACCAGATGCAGCTTGTAATCCAAGATGAAATCCGCTGCGCCAACACGGGAGGCCTTTCATGCTCTTGGCTATGGCCACAAACAGCTGCGCAGATTTACGAAAGGGCTTGGTGTGTTCCAAATAGAATGCCAGCACTCGAAGCACATCCAGGGTGCGTAGGCTGCAGTAACTCGTGTCCATATGGGGTTTTGGAAAAAACACTGGCAGACAAATGTCCTGGCCCAAATGGAATTGCGAGACCACCTTAGGGAGGAACTTGGGGTGCGGTCAGAGCTGCACCTTATCCTTGTGAAACACTGTATACAGTGGCTCAGAGGTGAGAGCCCTCAGCTCATACACCTTCCAGAAAAGGTGGAGGAGAGAACAGGAACCAAGGGGCTTGAAAGGGGGTCCCATGAGTTTAGAGAGGACCAAGTTAAGGTTCCAAGGAGGGACTGGGACGTGAGTACGGAAACATCCTCTCGAGCCCTTTAAGGAACCGTCCCACCACTGAGTGGGAAAACACCAAGCTCCCCGAAAACCCCAGATGGAAGGCAGAGATGGCTGCCAGGTGCACTCTGAGTTAGGACGGGGCCAGCCCCTGCTGCTTGAGGTGCAGGAGGTACTCTAGGATGGCTTGACCAGGGCCTGGCATGGCTGCACCTGTCGAGGCTCACACCAACACAAGAACCTTTTCCACTTGGCCATATAGGTATCCCTGGTAGAGGGCTTCCTACTGCCAAGCAGAATCTGCTGCGCAGGAAGGGAGCACTGGCTCTCCAAGGTGTTTAGCCACAGAGCTTCCACGCCGTCAGGTGTGGTGATTGCAGGTCAGGGTGGAGAAGTTGGCTGGTGTCCTGTGTGATGAGTTCCCAGTGTAGGGGCAGGACTACCAGGGCCTCCACTGACAGCTCGAGGAGCGTTGTGTACCAGTGCTGGTGGGGCCATGTGGGGCGATGAGGACCATCGCCGCCCTGTCCCTGCATACCTTGAGCAGGACCTTGTGTACCAAGGTGAGCGGGGGAAAGGCATACATCAAGCTCCCCTCCCCACGGGATCGCAAACGCGTCTGTGACTGACCCCGGGCTGTGGCCCTCGAACGAGCTGAACCGCAAGCACTGGGCATTGACCCTGGTGGCAAACAGGTCTACCCGGGGAAACCCCAGCTGCGGAAGAGCAAAAGCATGACACCCGCTCTGAGCATCCACTCGTGCATGCGATACAACCTACTGAGGTAGTCCGCCAGCTCATTTCGCACCCCCGGGAGATACGACGCCTTGAGGTGAATGGCATGGGCTATACAAAAATCCCAGAGGAGGAGAGCCTCGC
Organism: Lepidochelys kempii; assembly: GCF_965140285.1. Taxonomy (NCBI): domain Eukaryota; kingdom Metazoa; phylum Chordata; order Testudines; family Cheloniidae; genus Lepidochelys; species Lepidochelys kempii. The sequence goes on along the minus strand of NC_136382.1, from coordinate 112,946,136 downwards.
GACAGAGCGGCAAGGACCGGGCCCCACCCTGCTTGTTTATATAAAACATGGCTGTAGTGTTGTCTCTCAGAACTGTCACGCTGTGACCACTCAGATTGGTGTGAAATGTCTGGCAGGCTAGACGAACTGCCCTGAGCTCCTTCATATTGATATAGAGCGACCGCTCTGCTCCAGACCACAAGCCCTAAGTCCTGAGGTCCCCCAGGTGAGCCCCTCATCCACGGTCTGACGTGTCCATCACCAGTGTCAGGTCCGGTTGTGGGGCAGCAAAGGGGATGCCTTCGCAAACCACAGGCTGCGACTGCCACCACAGCAGGGAGTCCAGCACGTCCCTTGGGGCTATCACTACCAAGTGCAGAGGGCACCCTGCCTGGACGGTACACCCGAGCGAGCCACGCCTGCAGAGTCCCGAGTCTCAGTCTGGCATGCCTGACGACGTGCGTCCATGCTGCCATGTGGCTCAGCAGCCGCAGGCAGCACCTGGCTGTTGTCATTGGAAACTGGTGCAGGGAGGTCACTGCTTGCTGGATAGCCTGGAATCGGGATACTGGAAGTCTTGCCCTGGCCCGCACTGCATCCAGGACCGCCCCTATGAATTCCACTCTCTGCATGGGCATGAGAGTGGACTTGGGGACATTGACCAGGAGCCCCAGCTCGCGGAACAATCTCAGGGCCACCTCCATGGCACTGCACTTCTGCTTCAGATCGACCTGCCAGGAGCCAGTCATCAAGGTGCGGGTAAACCCGGATCCTCTGCCTCCGTAAGAAGGCCGCCACCACTGCCATACATTTTGTGAACAGGAAGCTAGTAGCTGCTCAACCCCCTCTGGCTGGTCCTCCTGCTCCCCTTCTCCCATGGGAGGGGCCTCTGGCTGGGGCCGGGGTGGGAGACCTTGTGGCGGCACCGGACTCGGTGCTGGTATCTCCGGTTTATCCTGGGAGGATGCTGGAGGCCTGGATACTGTAGCTTCCGGCGTCATCAGTGCAGGGACCGGGACCACTGCACCGAGTAGCACACCCTGGACGGGGCCCCTTGGCGCTGTTGATAGGCCCAAGGAGACCAGAAGGGCCAATGACTTGGCGGACCCCACTGGGGGTGCCAACCCATCTGAGGATCTCTGCTGTCCGGAGCACGGTGCAAGTAACTGTAACGGCCGGAGTTAGCGTTGGACTGCGGCGATGCCGACCGCAAAGGCCATGGTGGTGCTGACGATCTGTGCCGGCGGGTGATCGACGAGTGGCTCCTAACCGAACGGGGGCGGTACCAGTACCAATATCCCTGGGACTGGGACCGGGATCTGGACCGGGACTCTTCTCGACTCCTCCCAGTGCCTGTCTCTAAGCGGTGCCAGAGAGCCCCTTCCGTTACTTTCTCGCGCCGACCCACTCCCAGTACCGCGACTTCCTTCTGAGCCGTAGGTAACTGGGAGTCTGCAGACGTGGAGCTCGACCAGGACCAACTTAGGAAGGGATGCCGGGACGGTGTCCTTGAACGGCACACCATTGCTGGTTTACCCCTCGACAGCACCCATGGCATGGGTGCTGGAGGATTCTCCCTGTACGGGAGGGGGCTCATCGCCAACAGCTCAATGAGGTCCTTCGCCGCCTCAAAGGTGCCAGGCATGGAGGGCTGACCCATTATGTCCTCGAGCCCATCGTCCGCACTGAGCTCACTGAGGCCTGGGCTCGGCGGGACTCATGGTGCCGAAGCCACTGGTGCCGCGCCAGTACAGCAGCCTTCCCACTCTTCTTGGTGCTCAGGGCCTTGGAAGGCGCCGGCCTCCTATGCCGGGAACGTCCGCGCCTTCCTTTTGGCTGCGCCACGGGCCGCACCGGGGAGGACGAGCGGTGCCGGGGCCTAGTCTGGTGCTCTGGGGCCAATAGCTTTTGGTGTTTAGCCAGTGCCAGGTCTCTCGATGGCTCCAGGGCACCAAGCACCGAGAAAGCCGGAGCTGATGTCCGGTGCTCTGGGCCCGGTGGCTGCAATGCAGCTTCCATCAACAACTGCTTCAAACGAAAGTCTCTTTCTTTCTTTGTATTTGGCTTGAACGCCTTGCAAATCTTACACTGCTCAGTTTGATGCTCTTCCCCCAGGCAACGTAGACACGAGCCATGGGGGTCACTAACCAGCACAGGCTTGCCGCACGTGGCACAAGCCTTTAAGCCGTGGGCCTGCAGCATGCCCCTCAGCTCAGGGTGGGTGCTGGAAGCCTCCAAGCACCTAATCACTTAAGTGTCCACAACAAAGGTATGCTAACTAACTGATAACAGCTATCTAACTCTGAGAAAGGCTAAGGGACTGTTTGTCACGGAGTGTGGGGGAGTCCAGGCCCTGCACCCCTCTTCCTGGGATTCACTGAGACTCTCAGCCAGCCAGTAAAACAGAAGGTTTATTGGACAACAGGAACACAGTCCAAAACAGAGCTTGTGGGTACAACCAGGACCCCTCAGTCAAGTCCTTCTGGGGGAGCAGGGAGCTTATACCCCAGCCATGGGGTTCCCTGCATTCCTCCACCCAGCACCAAATTGAAACTAAACCCCCCCCACAGCAGGCTCCCTGCTGCAGCCTGTGTTCACATTCCTGGGCAGAGATGTTACCTCCCCCTCCCGGCTCAGGTTACAGGCTCTGAGGTCTCCCATCCCCAGGGCTCATTCCCAGGTCAACACTCCCCTCTCCCTGCTGCGTCACATCCTCACACTGTTCTCATATCAGAGCGAGAGAGAGGTTGTTCCAGCAACGCCACGGACGGGAAGAAGGACCTGGAGGGGGTCGGGCGGCAGGGGTATATATGCACGGCGCAGTGGCACCACTCAGGGGGACCCCTGCCGGCCCGTCGGGAGCCGCTAAGGGAAAAAGTTTCTGACACTCATGCACGTGGTGCGTGCGCACACCTAATGTGGAATGGACGTGAAAAAGCACTCGAAGAAGAACTTAAAGTTGTATCCCTTACGAATTTTAGCCTAATGCCCGGAGACACCATCTATCTGAGTTGATCAAATGAAACCAAAATAAAGCATTTAATTGAAAGAGCGTGAAAATCGAGGCCCTTGGTAAGCAAGATATATAAGCACATGCCTAATTTGTTGGAAAATTTTATTAAGGCAAAGATACAATAAAATGATAACATAGTACACTATACATTAGTTATTCAGGATCATGTTAATAATCAGAGCACCTGGCTAAAGATTCTCGTTGTCCGAGTGGGGAGCCCTCCTCTTCTTAGTACACTAAAAAGGGTGACCAAATTCTAAATACCTAATATTTAGGATGCACGTTCCTGATTTTAAGTACATGGATAGCTCCACTGGCTTCAATGGGATTAATCATGTGCTTACAGTTGATCATGTGCTTAGATACACTGCTGAACTGGGGTCTTTAATACTATCAGGTCAATAACTTTGATACTGAGGTGATACACTGACAGTGCACAAAGAGGAAATTTGGCTAGCTTATTCCTGTCACATTACTGCATAAATACAAAATAAACACTTCACTCTACATTACTTTTCCTGTCTCAGTCACAACTCCACTGGGTAATCCTTACTTAAAAAGAAACAATCACTCTGTGCCATATGCAGCTTTTCATTTCACATCGATTATGTGCTAATGTCCTGGATTAAAAAAATATTAAGGAGTGCTATCATATTTGTATTTTATTACCCAACGTGATTTTGATTTTTTATTTTCTCTATCAGCAAGGAACAGTAATTTGTTCAAACACATTGTGCTTCATGTATTTCTCTTGAAGCCATTCCATTACCATTTGACTAAAGATGGAGTCTACTGTGATCCAATCATGACAAGTACCCATCTCATTGATGCTTTTTTAATCATCAAGGATGACATGCCTGTCAAGCTCTTGACATACATGCTCTGACATAATATCATTCAACACATAAAAGTAGCATTCTAATACAGCACACTTGAGTACAAATGGGTTCATTTATGGAAAGCTAACATTTAAAAAAAGCAACTAAGAGAGAAAAGGGAAAAAAGAAAAGATACAAAAGATGTGTTCTACATTGCCGGGGGAAAACCCACATTCTTTTTTCAGCCCTGGTCCTCTCCTGCTTCTCACGCTGACAGGGACTGTGGGAATGCCGAAGAGGCAGTGGGCTACTTTTGCTATCACTTTTAATGTTGTAAACTTGGCACAATTTCAATGGGTTCCATTTTCAACCCCATCTCTGCCCAGCCCCCAATCTCACTGCCCAGCCAGTTCCAATCTCCTTCACACCCAACTTCCAGTCCCATTCCTCCTAAACTAACAAGAAACATCTTCTCCCTCTTCCCCGCTGCCCCAAATTCCAGTCTCACCAGGCTTCCTGTGCAAATATACTCCTTTCCTCTCTCCCAGCCCCGCTCTTGTCCCCTCTGCATTCATGTTAGGGGGCTTCCTCCTCAACGCTGCCTGGGCACCAGCTGGGGAGTCACTGAGGGCACAGGAGAGACAGGCTCCCTGCTTTCAGTTTTGGTGCCTGATCACATCCTGGCCCAGCAGCAGCAATTACAGGGAAAGTCCACCTTCACCTTTGTCACTTGGAGCATGCTCAGTCACTCTGTGGGGATGGCACATACCCAATCTGGTTACCACCAGAAGCTGTGAGAAGCTCAGTCACACTCAATGAGGTTGGAATGTTCAGATATTTTAGCTGCTAACCTCTAAAACAGAAGTGGGCAAACTGCGGCCTGCAGGACCTGAGCTCCTGGCCGGGGAGGCTAGCCCTTAGCCCCTCCCATGCTTTCCCCTCTTCCCCACAGCCATGCTGCCACACTGGCAGCGCTCTGGCCCGCCGCTCCTCTTGGGCAGCATGGCAGTGTGGCTGGCTCTGGCATGGTAAGGGGGTGGGGAGCTGGGGGGTTGGATAAGGGACAGGGGTTCCTGAGGGGCAGTCAGGGGACGGGGAGCAGGGGGAGTTGGATAGGTGTGGGGTTCCAGGGGGCGGTTGGGGCAAGGGTGTGGATGGGGGTCGTGGCAGTCAGGGGACAGGGGTGGGGATTGGGTAGAGGAGGGGTCCCGGGGGGCAGTTAGGGGCAGGGGGTCCTGGAAAGGGGTGGTCAAGGAGCAGGGGGCTTGGATGGGTCGGAGGTTCTGAGGGGGGCGGGATGGGGTGGATAGGGGGCGAGGGCCAGGCTGTTTGGGGAGGCACAGCCTTCCCTACCTGGCCCTCCATACCAGTTGTGCAACCCTGATATGGCCCTTGGGCCAAAAAGTTTGCCCACCCCGCTCTAAGAAGTCTCTACTAGCATGTGAGAACTGAGATTTATTTATAAAATCTTATAATTTGGCCAAATTTGTGCAGATTTTCACAGGAACAGCAAAAGACACATCCCTATCACATAGGCCACTATCCTCACTGATAAATTTCAAGTCCCAACCCATGGAATAGTTTTCAGATTTTTTTTTAATTAGCAGAACTATGTATTTTTCCTTAGCCTTGTTCTAAGAAATGTCCAAACCATTTTGTCTCAAACTTTCCAAAAAAACTTCAGCCTGAGGCAGACACCCACTATGGAAAGTTTCAACCCAAGGGCTTTAAGTTTGGCAAAGTTTAAGCAAATGAAAACAGAATCTTATAATGGGAAATGTTGGGCAACAATAATTAAGAATCGGCTGTGCTACCAATCCCACCTATAATATCCCTCCTCCTCTCCTTTAGGGGAAGCCATCACAATGAAAACCAATAGAAAACATCTCAGACAATCAGAACTTGACCCTCCTCCCCATTCACCATAAAAGATGAAAATTCTTAAGTCTCTATAAGCAAATCCACATGGGAAGGCCCTTACACCTGTGTGTAGTTCCTTTGAAGTCAATAGGACTCCATGCATCTGTTCATCTATGCAGATCAGCTTGTGGGATCAGGACCTAAGTGTGAACATTATTAAGCACAGTTAATATTTTTGACCCCAGCAAGTATTAAAGACAAATTAAAAAAAACCAAGGACGCTAAGTGCAAAAGCTTATGTTAATAATACAACCCTCTGTTGTGTTACCATGCCAAAAAGCAAGAATATAGAAATGCTAAAAGTTCCAAATACATAATACAATTCTATAATTGGTGTTACAGGTTAAATCTGTTGCTCTGATTACAGTTCGTGACACTTTGAGACTACAAATATAATACAGAAAATACAAAATTGTTGCTAGAATTTTAACTTTTGCATTCCTTATTTTATTTTAACTGAGCAAATTATTTGTCATTTATGTACTGTGATACAGCATGGCCAGAGGGCAGCAGCAGGAGAGTGTTAGAAGGGAGCCTTATTCCCTGTAGCAGGAAGAAAGTTTGCTATAAATTAATTAAAGCACCTGAAGCCAATTAGAGCACCTGAAGCCACCAAAAGTGACGTCCACTTATCTCCCTCCACAATGACAGCCGCTCTCAAATGTCATTGGACTTGAAATGCTACAAGTACACTCCAGCATAATTTGACTGTTCTGCTAACATTTTAAGAAACAAACTGTCTGGACGCTCTCAGTTGATGGCATTTGAGAAAGATCACCAAGGAACTGATGGTCAAAGGGTAGTTTCAGTGCACTGATTTCCTGATATGTTTTTTTTTTAAAAAGGAAACTTGTTAGAACAGCTGTACTCATGTGAGGACACAAGGTATAGAAAATCCTCCGATAACATTTTTGTAAATTTGTGAGCTTCTCTCTCTCTAGTCTGATACATATACTACATACAGTATTCATCTTCTCACTAATGCTATGAATCAGAACTGTTACCACTCAAGCTTTACGATTAAGTATAACCTGCACCTTAACATGTCTTTCTTCTTTCTCTATTGTTTCAACCAAAAAATGAAATAGATGACTGACACATGAGCAAGGTAGTTACCTGCTGATAAAATCTGCTTCCAGATAAAGAGAGATTATGAGTCCTTTCAAATGGGAGGTATAAATCTTTGCCTTGAAGGACAACTACTTATTCCACAAAGATAATGCAAGATGGGTTGAAGCATAAAGAAAAAATATAAAACTACTGAAACATGTCTGTATTAAAACGGTGATCATCATTATCGCTGGCAAACTGTGCAGAGAAAGCTTGTCCCTCTCAGCAACAGAAGTTGATAGAGTAAAAGATATTACCCTGACCTATTTTATCTCTCTAGCATCTTGGGATCGACACAGCTACAACAACACTGCATTAAACTTTTCCAGTTTGCTTTCAGATGTTTACCTAGCACATCCATTTACGTTTGTGAGAGGTGCATATACATAACTGCAGGCAGAATTTGGCTCACTATGTTAATCAGTATATAGAGATGGTAGGCTGGACATGAAAAACTGCTGTTGGACTTTATTAGAGCCATGTGCTAGATTGTTCTTTGTTACCTTCAGATTCTAAGTTTTTTTCAGAGTGAAGACTATAGGCTGTGATTTTCAAAGGGGCCCAGAAGAGTAAGCTATAGATCTTCCCATTGACTTTCAATGGGAGTTGTGCAACTAAGTCCCTTAGGTCCCGTAAAAACTCAACCTTCTTACATGCCTATAACTTTCCCAAAACATAAAGGATGCTATACACATAAAATAAAAAGTAACATTCTCTTTTACTAAGGACCAGATTTTTAAGGTATTTAGGTGCCTAAGGATGCAGATTATGTGCCTAGTGGGATATTCAGAAGTGCCTAGTCACTTAACTTCCCTTGATTTCCATGGGATCCAGGCCCCCAGGTGCTTTTGAAAATCCCATTAGATACCTAAGGTCCTGAGACCCATGGAAAACACTTCTGCCTAGGCACTTCTGAATATCCCACTAGGCACATATCTGCATCCTTATGCACCTACATACCTTACAAATCTGGCCCTAAGTGCCCAGTATAAAACTACATCAGTAATCTGGATTGTCATGAGACCATGCAACTGTGTGCCTGGCTTTAGTAGTCACTAATGGCCCTACTTTGAAAGATAATGAGCACCTACAGGTCCCAATGACTCAAATGAGTTTTGTGGGTGCTCAGCTCCTCTGAGAAATCAGGCCATAAGCCTGCCTTCCCCACCCCCAGTCAGAATTGTTCACAGATGTGTGATGCTTTCTTTGCCTGAGTCTGCCTGACAGAGCATGCTCATACTCAAAGCTGAAGTGTATACACCTGATTCTAAAGCAGTATGTCTGAATCAGTTTTATATCTTTTAGTTAAGGGGACTTTTAACCCTTAGCTCAAAGTGGAGATGATCTAAGAATACTTTACATAAATACAACTAGCTCAGCTTCAAGAAGGAAGAATCAGCTCAACTTAAAAGGACTATCAGTGTGCATGGCAAAAGCCATGTAGTCCAAATTATCTAGCTTCTACGTGTCCTTCACCAGCTGTGATAGGAACCTTCACAACATCCTTCTGTGAAATGCAGCAAACAAAGACATTGTTTGGATCACCCCATTTCATTGAGACCTAGCTCTGAACTTACTCATACCTATCCAGACAGTTTGCTAGCATATCACAGCATCTCTGTTTTCAAAGGGATCTTGCTATTCAGGCATCAAGAACACATTATGCCTGCCACTTTCATAACTGGTATCATTCTTCCTCTTTGCTGCTGCAGTAAGATAAGAGTTTTACTTGCAACCACCAATTGCTTTAACTTATTTTTTCTGAAGTCAACTGAGTGGTAGGAAACTCAACTGCTTGAAAGAGATTAGAAGGGAGCGTAAAGACTGTCATGTCTTGAAACAATCTTCCCTTTAAGGTATATTTCAATCTATGCTCTCAGCTGGTTATAAAACTTAACCCAAAACTGGTGCTAAAAGAAATCACAACAAATTGCCTGTTTTTTGTGTACTGTATGAGGCCAATATATTAATGTATTCTTTATTAGCTAGGAAGACAAAAAAAAATAAAAAAAGACACAGGTCTTCGGTAGATTGCATGAAAGCTATGGAAGAGCCTGGATATCACCAAAATTCTGGAGAACATGTTCTCCATTATACAAAAAGAAACAGAAAACACCCCTTTCCCAATAATAACTATACTAAGGAGAGTTCTAATAAAACAACAACAATATTGACAACAAAGTACTTTACAAAGGTTGGGGGGGGGGGGAATAGTCTCATTTTATACATACAAATACAGCAGGGGCACAATGAGGTCAAGTCAAGGTCACAGAGCAAGTCAATGGCAGAGCCAGGGCTGGAACTCCAAGACTGGGGGTGATTTTCAAAGTCAAAGGGCAGCGAAATCCCCAACCTCTCAGTGGAAGTCAATGGACCTTCCACTTTTGAAAATCTCTTTTCGGCATTATAGATTTTGTATAATACTGTATCCCTAGATTTTGAGAAAATGCAATTCTGACTTCTGATCTGATATGAGCACATCTCAAACTTTTTCATATCATTGACCAGATCTTAATAGGGGGACTGTCTCCTGAACCAATTTCCTTCCATGCATAATCACATAGCCTACCCTCCCCTCTTCAGTCACAATTACATAGCACCCCTTTGGCAACAACAGCAAATGCTTACATGGAAGAGTAATGCCGGCAATGTGGCTTTAGCAGTCTTGAAATACAATATAGCAGCTGGAAACAAGAAGAGCCAGAACCATGTGATTAGCCCTCTCTCTAAGGACCAACAGCAAATATTTACTAGACCAGTGGTCATGAGACCACAGCTTGAGAACTTCTGCAATACAGTATGTAGTTAAGATAGAATTAGTCAAGGCACAGAAATGAGTTTTCCTATCATTTACCAGGTTTGCTTATTTCAGAGGTCACTTAATAACTGAAGTGTTATTTAGCAATATTTTCCTACAACCACAGAACATGTGGAGTTAACACAACAGGCAACTGTGCAGACTGCTAAAACTAGCTACGGAGATGAAGTTCAGGATAAGTAAACAAATAGTATGGGACAAATTGTGTTCCCCTGCTATGAGCTGATTAACTAAGAAGACACTCCCCCATGCAAGAGAGAGACGGAGAAAGCTAAGGAGTTCTCTAGCAGCATTTCAATTTGCATTTGGGAAAATTAATGTTTTCCAGTGAGTAGTATGCAATCCTTTAGTTTTTTTTTTTTGAGTATGCAAGTAAATCTGATTTTTATTAAAAAAAAATTATGGTATGACCTTCAGTGTCTAAAAGTAGCAACAGATTACACAAAAGACAGGATGCTAAACTTACTAGGAAAAATCAGAATGTGGTTTGTTTAGGAATAGGATTGCAGAAAAAAAATGGTTCAAATGTTTCACTAAATGGACTGGTCAGATTTTGTTTTTCTAAATAATAACAAAAGAATTATGGTTTTTAAAGATGATAAAAAATAATCAAGCTTCTGCCCCTGACATGGATAACACTTCTTGCCTATTCAAAGGAGCTGTCTAGTGTTGTGACTTCTATTTTCTTCCTTTAATAGACTTTAGATATATTCCCCCTCCAGTTGCTCAGAATCCTTTCTCCTACTCCAGCTAAGTCTCTTTGCTCTGTTACTCACAGTGACACAACTATTGATAGCAGCTGTAATGTAAATGCAGGTTGCTGCATAATAGAGACCTGCCAGTACGATGTACATAGCAACTGTCTACGGCAGAGTTTATAGCATAGTACAGAGTTATCACACAACCTTTTCCTCCCTGTGTTCATTCCTCAGAAACCAAACCTGCTGGTCAAAGTAATCCTGAAACCTTCTGCAATAATTTAGGTGAGCAGAAGTGTATGGAACCTTGATGAAGTGTACTTTGAGTAAAGCCATTTTCACTTACTGTACATTGGCATGTTAGAAACAGTAACTGCGTTAGACTGAATTCTAGGATTTAAAATAAGATTAACAACAATTTTCTTTTAGTTTAAATTTCTCAAGGTTCTTACTTGTTAAATTATGAGGGAGTTTTTGGAGGAAGTGATGGGGGGCAGAAATAGGTGAAGGAGTAGGCATCAAAGTACTGACAAAAAATTTAACTGCATTGAATTAGAATTTACATTTGATCCTTTAGAGCAATTAGAACTGAGTAGGATAACTACCTTTCAGCTCTCACAGGAGAGAGAGAGAATCATCAAAAGTAATTTCATTACTTTTAGACAACTAAGTCTTCATTACTAAATAAACTGAACTATTTTAGTAAGTGAACATAATATTCTAAATGCATGGGTGTACTGTTTCATTCTGAGAACTCTCATCTTTTAAAAGAAATTGCAAGCGAAACAGACTGGCACTTCAGACTAGGGCCACCCTGATATTAGCGGCTTTGTCTTACATAGGCAACAATAATACTGCCACCCAAAACAGAAAGTGTCCTGATTTTTCACACTTGCTATCTGGTCGCCTTACTTCAGACACTCATCACTTCTCCAACTTGCACTTTAGGCTGCATAAATAAACTTTATGTTAAACCAAATCACAAAAAAATGCTTTGCAAATGCAATAGAGACAGCAAATGGCCAAAATACCAGCCCCTGTTATTAAATAAACAATATTAATCAAACCTACACCAGACAGGAAGTCTTTGCCAGACTTTACCAAGATCCAGCATGCATATAACCCGCATCTCTGCAGGAAGCGCACAAATGTGGACACACCTTGAGAGTAATTACCATTCCCTGACATTTTCTCAGCACGGTACAGTATATTCTGCTGGCACGCAGGTGTGCTATCCTCTCCTAATAACTGCAAAGGGCAAGGCTTTAATCTGTGGATGAGGACAGATTACAGACCAACACCCTATTGCCCTCTCCATGCTCACACACATTCAAATACAGAGGGCAGGTGGCTTGATCCAGCTGCTCCTCGGATCATGCTTTATTGACAAAATATGCTTTTATACAAGAGAGTGACCTTTGGCAAAGCATCAAAGACATGAGTGGAAAAATACTAAACAAATTCAAGTAGGTAAAAATAGTCTGGTAGTAGCAATATTCTGGTAAGATCACAATTTACAGGTATCAGTTAAGTAGTTTTTAGAAGCTGAAAATAATTAAGCCATTATGTTTTTATATGTTAACATTCATTTGTACAAGAGCTTTTTCTAGGATAAGGGAAAAGGAGAACATTTGAGTACCACCTCCTTAGATTTTTATCATGCATTATCCATTTGCAAGCATGTCAGGTGCTTGAATGGGAAGGGCAACAGAGAATAATTAAAAATAGATTTTTACTCACAGGAAAGCTACAGCTCTACCTCTTTAATAAATCTAACCTCTTTTTAATGTGCAGTTAAATAACTGGAAGAGTAAGTCATGGTTAAAAAACCCAGCAACTAATATTGCTACTCAAGGGATAGTATCTCAATAGACATCTGGAGAATGTACTGATTAATTAATAGATTCATTAATTAGACAGCTATACTGTTAGAAGATAATTTAATTGTTTGGATTAATAACCCTACTAATTAATCGTAAAGAAAATTATCAACCTTATAGTTGAGAAAACGCTGACTTCTTAAATGTCCAGCTGTGTGATTAACATCTAAAACATTCTAAAACATGGTAGCTAACTATAGATTGACTTACAGTACCATATGTGCCGTGGGAAGACAGTACACCCTCGCTATAACAAACCTGTTGGGATCCAAGCCATTTGTTCACTATAGACGGGGGGTTGTTATAGCGAAAGAGCTTCGCCATGAGGGTAGGGGTGGCTGACAACTCCTCCAGCCACGTCACTGCGGCGGGGCTCAAGGTGGGATCCAGGGACAAAGTTCATTATAGCAGAAGGTTCATTATTATGAAAGGTATTTTAGAGAGGATGCACTTTATTGTTACAGTACAATTCTAAAATGAGTCATGTCTCAAGTCTCTTCTACATACACACGAACTGTGTGATATCACAATTATCCAAGTATTTCTTGATTTTCTGCTATGGCATTGATGAGGGGACCTGAGAATAACAATGGTAGACAACAAATGTCTGTGGAAATAGTCATGTGATGAAACATTTCTTAAGTTAAAATCACCAAAACAGGCAAAAAATATGCGTGCAAAAAAGAAACTATGTTCTATGAGTGTTTAGATTCATATATAGCCTTATTTAATAGCTTTGTCTGATCAAGAATGTAGCCTGCTTCCATTTTGCAGAAAATAATATATTTTAATTACCATATATACTCGTTCATTGGCCCGTTGTTTATAAGCCGACCCCCCAAGATGGATAGGTAAAAATAGCAAAAAATGTATGACCCTTTCATAAGCCGATCCTATATTTCAGGGGTTGGCAAACTTTGGCTCCTAGCCCGTTAGGATAAGCCACTAGCAGGCCTGGATGTTTTGTTTACGTGGAGCGTTCACAGCCACTTCCCACAGCTCTCATTGGCTGGGAATGGCGAATCGCGGCCACAAGGAGCTGAGGGGCTCCATGCCTGCAGACTCTTCAGGTAAACAAAATGACAATCTATTAGATATTCAATTCAATGATTCCATAGAGTTTAAAATCATCAAATTTTGGTGTAGAACCATTTATAAGCTGACCCCTGCTCTTTGATGCGTCACTTTTTTACCAAAAATATTCGGCTTATGAACGAGTATATATGGTATACAGAGGTTTTCACACAAACGATATAAATTCAAGAATCACTTCACCTACCACTGAAGTGACAAATGACTGAAGATCATCAGAAGGGCAGCCAACTCTTGGGTGGAGTGTCCCTGCTGTTCAATAGCAAGTCCAAAACCCCATTATGGGACTTGCCTAGTCTTATAGGTGGAGTTGTTAGCAATACTTGCAGTTAAAGTTGCCAACATTGACCATTAGAAGACCCTTTTTTCTGTTACGTTAAATGTTACTGTTAAATGTTCAGGCTGAAATTTTCCATACTGGATGTCCGCTCCAGGCCTCTATTTTCTGGAAAGTTTCAGCAAAAATGGTTCAACCATTTTTGAGAACAAGATCTAGTAAAAATCATGTAATTTTGCCCATGTTAAAAAAAAATTCTTACAACCTTATAGTTGAGATGCTCTAGTCCTTCCATGATTTGGAGCAAGGACTTAAAATTTGTCACAGGGGTTGTTTGGTTTCATGAACATGCTTTTTACTAATCCCATGAAAAATTGCCTAAATGTGGTCAAATTAGAAACCTCTGAAACATCACTCCTGCCACATGTGCAGTAGAGACAGAGTTTGGTAGCTAAATGATCTGAAAATTATGTCTACACTGACCATGCTCTGTCCCAAGGCTGAAGGTGCTAAGCAAGACTATCTCTGAAATTGCGGTTTCAGGCAGTTGTGGCGCCCAGCATCAGAACAACAGGGAGAGTCTTCTCTCCTCTGCTCTCAGTGCTTGCCCTTCTGGATCCCTGGCAGTGTGAAGGAGTCATCACACTGAAATGCAGAAGAAACAAAAACTCCAAGGAGTCTAAGGGTGGGGAGACAGACATTGTATCATGAGCCAGGGAGGCAGAGGGCAAAGACTGGGCAAGAAGACTGTGTGGGAAAACGGGATGAGGAGCCCAGAGAGGGAGACTGGAACTCAGTTGGGATGGGGAAAAAGAATGGGAGTCCAAAGAAGAGAGACTGAGAATGACTGGCCAAAGAGACTGGGATGAGAAGCTTGGGGAGAGACGTTGGGAACTGGCTAGATAAGGAGATTGTGATGAGAGAGAGAGAGAGGACTGGGATAGGAACAGCCTTGAGAGGGGTCAGGCATAGGGAGGGGAGAAAGGGGCAAAAGGGCCCATGATCACTAGCAAACTCTCCCCTACAGAACCTGGAATGGAACCAAAGAGTTCTGAGTCTCAACATTTGTTTGCTGTCAGCAAGTACCTCTGAAACCCACTGGCAACATGTCTCATCCCCCTCTAGTACTAGTCCACATGCAGGATGGCAACCTACTGCTGTAATCAGTTACTCTGTTAACTCAAGTGGCAGGGGGTCAGTGAGATAGACCTAAAGGTTTCAACCCTGTTGATGAACCCTGTGGCTATCAATATGATGGTACATGATGGAAATTACACACAAAAACTGCATTAAAGGCAAGTTAAGGAAGCAAAGTCAAGCACTCACACTCTAGGAAATTCCAGAATGAAGGTTGCCTGTGCAATTTTAATTCTGCCCTCTTGTACAGATGCATTATGATACATCCATTTGAATTACATGATCACATACCATTTTTTCCACATTTGGTACACCTTATTGACCTGCTCCGGGAATTAATCAGGATGGTGTAGTAAAGAAGATGTTCTCTGCCGGACAGCTGCTTCATTTGTTGTATGAGCTAGAATGTAGTGAATGAGGTAGGGAACTGCAGGAAGAGAGGACAGTCTCATTGTTAAGGCAGCTCAGTATTGACCTGGATACCTGAATTCTAATGCTGCCTCTGCCAGAGCTCCTTTGTGATGCTAAACTTTCCACAGGTGGCCACTAATTGTATATTCCTCATTTTCTGTGTGCCCAACTTGAGACTCAGGGGTCTAATTTGCAGAAGTGCTGAGCACTCAGAGCTGCAGTTGAACACAATGGGAGCTGTGGTTTGCGGTAAAATGCTATATAATGCAACATATGCTGCAAAATCTAGTCCTAGGTATGTCAAATTGAACACCCAAAATTAGTGGATGATTTTTCCCTTAATCTCTTGGTGCCTCAGTTCCTCATTCGTGAAATAGAAATACTACTACCTCATGGAGATGTTGTGAAAATACTTTCATAATTATTGTGAAGCAATAAGACTACAGTGATGAGCACAAAAAAAGTGCATGAGAAAATAAATAATTCTTTATTCAGAGCAGAGTTTGAATTGCGTGCAGAAAATAAGGCATGTATAGAACAATGAGGATAAAACAAAATTTTGACCACCACTCAACCTGTGCACTGAATGAAGTAGGGGACCTACAGAAAAAGTAATATGTGATCATGTAATTAAAGACTTTTTCACAATGCATATGCCAAAAGGCAATGAATTACAATTGCACAGGTAACCTTAATTTTGACATTTCCTAAACTTTTCACTCCTTGACTTTGCAACCTTCATTTTCTTTAAATATAGGTTTTTGTTTGTAATAAGATTAATTTTATTAATGAAGACTTTGCACGTACTTTACATTAGTACTATGCACCATTCTCCCAGACACCATCAAGGGACATATTTTAAAGGTATTTAGGTGCCTAAAGATGCAGACAGGTGTCTAATAGTATTTCAATGGGAGTTAGGCACCTAGGCACTTTTGAAAATCCCATTAGGCACCTTTACCTTTAAAAATCTCCCCTAAACCCACATTTTCAAAAGTAGAGACCCTAGGTTCATGAACAAAAATTATGACTGTGCATACCAACAGGGTATATCACAAAAAGAAAAGGAGTACTTGTAGCACCTTAGAGACTAACTGCAAATGGCGGTTTAGATGCGTAACCAGACTTAAAAATCTAACACCAATAATTTAATTCACAAATTTATGGTGAAATCCTGTCCCCATTGACGCCAATGGGAATTTTGCTGAGAATGCTTACTTAATATTCAGCATGACATATTGATATTCCTACGGAAAACAAGGTTCCTATTCATCAAAGAGTAGAAGGATATGAATGTGGTGGAATTGCAGTTTTCTCCATCCTTATAAATATATTGACTACATTTAGAGATGACAAAGACTGGTGGCTCTGAACATTTTGGAGCTATGAGAAAAGTTTTAATGACTGGAGATGGAGGGCCTGTCACTGATGTTGGCTTGCGTGTCTATGTATTCTTTCATTATTCTGTCCTGCATCACGCAGACAGCTGGTTTAGCAGACCTCAATAGTGTTGTGTTTACCAGACCTCAGCAGTGCCCAGTGTTAAGTGCTGAAGACCAGAATGTTGTTGCCTCAGTAACACTGTTCAGGCTGCCCAATGCTTCTGTCATAAGAACATAAGAATGGCCATATAGGGTCAGACCAAAGGTCCATGTAGCCCAGTATCCTGTCTTCCAACAGTGGCCAATACCACATGCCCTAGAGGGAATGAACAGAACAGGTAATCATCAAGTGATCCATTCCCTGTCACCCATTCCCAGCTTCTCACAAACAGAGACTAGGGACACCATCCCTGCCCACCCTGGCTAATAGCCATTGATGGACCTATCCTCCATGAATTTATCTGGTTCTTCTTTGAACCCTGTTCAAAGTCTTGGCCTTCACAATATCCTCTAGCAAGGAGTTCCACAGTTGACTGTAAGTTGTGTGGAAAAATACTTCCTTTTGTTTGATTTAAACCTGCTGCCTATTAATTTCATTTGGTGACCCCTAGTTCTTATGTTATGAGAGGAGTAAATAACACTTCCTTATTTACTTTCTCCACACCAGTCATGATTTTATTGACCTCAATCATATCCCCCTTAGTTGTCTCTTTTCCAAAATGGAAAGTCCCAGTCTTATTAATCTCTCCTGATATGGAAGCCGTTCTATACCCCAATCATTTTTGTTGCCCTTTTCTGAACCGTTTCCAATTCCAATATATCTTTTTTGAGATAGGCGACCACATCTGCAAGCAGTATTCAAGATGTAGGTGTACCATGGATTTATATAGAGGCAATATGATATTTTCTGTCTTATTATCTATCCCTTTCTTGATGATTCCCAACATTCCGTTCACTTTTTTGACTGCCGCCACACATTGAGTGGATGTTTTCAGAGAACTATCCACAATGACTCCAAGATCTCTTTCTTGAGTGGTAAAAACTAATTTAGATCCCATCATTTTATATGTATAATTGGGATTGTTTTCCAATGCATTACTTTGCATTTATCAACATTGAATTTCATCTGCCATTTTGTTGTGCAGTCGCCCAGTTTTGTGAGATCCTCTTTGCAGTCTGCTCGGGACTTAAATATCTGGAGTACTTTTGTATCATCTGCAAAGTTTGCCTCCTCACTGTTTACCTCTTTTTCCAGATCATTTATGAATATGTTGAATAGGAGTGGTCCCAGTTCAGAACCCAGAGGGACACCACTATTTACCTCTCTCCATTCTGAAAACTGACCATTTATTCCTACCCTTTGTTTCCTATCTTTTAACCAGTTACCAGTCCATGAGAGAACCCTCCCTCTTATCCCATGACTGCTTATTTTGCTTAAGACCCTTTGGTGAGAGACCTTGTCAAAGGCTTTCTGAAAATCTAAGTACACTATATCCACTGGATCCCCCTTGTCCACATGCTTGTTGACCCCCTCAAAGAATTCTAGTAGATTGGTGAGGCATGATGTCCCTTTACAAAAACCATGCTGACTCTTCCCCACAAGTTATGTTCATCTATGTGTCTGACAATTTTGTTCTTTACTATAGTTTTAACCAGTTTGCCCAGTACTGAAGTCAAGCTTACTGGCCTGTAATTGCTGAGCGCTCTTTAAAAATCGGTGTCACATTAGCTATCCTGCAGTCGTTCGGTACAGAAGCTGATTTAAATGATAAATTACAGACTACAGTTAGTAGTTCAGCAATTTCACATTTGAGTTCCTTCAGAACTCTTGGGTGAATACCATCTGGTCCCGATGACTTATTACTGTTTAGTTACAAAACCTCCTCTAATGACACCTCAGATTTTTCACCTAAAAAGAATGGCTCAGGTTTGGGAATCTCTCTCTCATCATCAACCGTGAAGACCAATGCAAAGAATTCATTTAGTTTTTCCGCAATGGCCTTATAGTCCTTGAGTGCTCCTTTAGCATCTTGATCATCCAGTGGCCCCACTGGTTGTTTAGCAGACTTCCTGCTTCTGATGTACTTTAAAAAAAATTTTGCTATTATGTTTTGGCTAGCTGTTCTTCAAATGCTTTTTTGGCCTTCCTAATTATATTTTTACATGTCATTTACCAGAGTTTATGCTCCTTTCTATTTTCCTCACTAGGATTTAACTTCCACTTTTTAAAGGATGCCTTTTTGCCTTTCACGGCTTCTTTTACTTTGCTGTTTAATCATGGTGGCTCTTTTTTGGTTCTCTTACTATGTTTACTTTGGGGTACATATTTAAGTTGAGCCTCTATTATGGTGTCTTTAAAAAGTTTCAATGCAGCTTGCAAGGATTTTACTTTTGGTGTTGTACCTTTTTAATTTCTGTTTAACTAACCTCCTCATTTTTGTGTAGTCCCCCTTTCTGAAATTAAATGCTACAATGTTGGGCTGCTTAGGTGGTTTCTCCACCACAGGGATGTTAAATTTAATTATATTATGGTCATTATTACCAAGCAGTCCAGCTATATTCATCTCTTGGACCCGACCCTCTGCTCCACTTAGGACTAAATCAAGAATTGCCTCTCCTCTTGTGGGTTTCAGGACTAGCTGCTTTCAAGAAGCAGTCATTTAAGGCCTCAAGAAACTTTATCTCTGCACATGAATCTGGTTCCCAATCATTCAGGATCGGAACGGCAGAGGGCCTGCTGCCAGGTATATGTAAATTATTGTTGAATTAACCTGCACTGACTGCCGAGTACTCCCAAACATTTAGGAATAAAATTTAAACCACATCCAGTGTCTCCTGTCCTGAGGTTTGTCTTTAAGGAGAAATATATTATTACAGGTTTTGGACAGATTTCATTTCTAACACAAATGCAAAGGACAGTAAAATCTAGTGGAGAAATACCAGTAGAAAATTGTGACTAGATATTTTTGCTCAATGCATTGCAATACGTGTAAGGGAACGCTGTGGTATGGGGAACTAACTATAGATCTCCTGCAAAAATATTCCAAAATGAAAAATTTCAGATCTAAATTATGAATTTGTGGGATATATCCCTGAAATAACCCTTACATCAATTTTTCTATTACATGGTGTTATGGAAAGACAGATAAGTATTTGGATCCTTGTAACTTCAGCCAATAAATGTATTTTATTACTACTGTTGTCAAAACAAATACCCACCACAGAAATGTTTTCGACAAGCATCAACAGAATTGAGAGAAACTGAATGACTTACTGTCTGTATTAGATTAACAACTAAAGCGTATGAGGAAAGATGGACCCAGCGGGATGAACGGGTTAAAAATACATCATCGATATCACATTTTTTGTAATACCTTTAACCCATAACTTACACTGTTTGACTGTTTTGTATCCCTTTACATAAACAGAAAAAGTGGGTGTCACGTATAGAAGGTAAGAAAGTAACTTGCACTGTCAACAATGCTGTTTATTTTACATAAAAAATAGTACCCTGAAAGCTACAAAATTTCAATCTTAACTTTCAAATGAAAAGAAAAAAAAAGATTAAATTTCAAAATATGAAAGAGCATATTTTAAACGTGGAAGACAAAGTTATAAAATTACGTAAAAGAATATTTTTGGCCTGGTCTGGCACTCAAACCACTGATGTCAATGGGGAGTTTTAGGTTGAACAAGGAGTGCAGGATCAGAGCTATTGAAGTTAATCATTATTACCACTATTGCCAAGGGCTAGCACCACTAGTGCTAAGGAAAGTGATCAGGAACAGTCAGCATGGATTCACCAAGGGAAGGTCATGCCTGACTAATCTAATCGCCTTCTATGATGAGATTACTGGTTCTGTGGATGAAGGGAAAGCAGTGGATGTATTGTTTCTTGACTTTAGCAAAGCTTTTGACACGGTCTCCCACGGTTAAAGAAGTACGGGCTGGATGAATGCACTATAAGGTGGGTAGAAAGTTGGCTAGATTGTCAGGCTCAACGGGTAGTGATCAATGGCTCCATGTCTAGTTGGCAGCCGGTGTCAAGTGGAGTGCCCCAGGGGTCGGTCCTGGGGCCGGTTTTGTTCAATATCTTCATAAATGATCTGGAGGATGGTGTGGATTTCACTCTCAGCAAATTTGTGGATGATACTAAACTGGGAGGAGTGGTTGATATGCTGGAGGTCAGGGATAGGATACAGAGGGACCTAGACAAATTGGAGGATTGGGCCAAAAGAAATCTGATGAGGTTCAATAAGGATAAGTGCAGGGTCCTGCACTTAGGACGGAAGAACCCAATGCACAGCTACAGACTAGGGACCGAATGGCTAGGCAGCAGTTCTGCGGAAAAGGACCTAGGGGTGACAGTGGACGAGAAGCTGGATACGAGAAGGCCAATGGCATTTTGGGATGTATAAGTAGAGGCATAGCGAGCAGATCGAGGGACGTGATCGTCCCCCTCTATTCGACATTGGTGAGGCCTCATCTGGAGTACTGTGTCCAGTTTTGGGCCCCACACTACAAGAAGGATGTGGACAAATTGGAAAGAGTCCAGCGAAGGGCAACAAAAATGATTAGGGGTCTGGAACACATGACTTATGAGGAGAAGCTGAGGGAACTGGGATTGTTTAGTCTGCAGAAGAGAAGAATGAGGGGGGATTTGATAGCTGCTTTCAACTACCTGAGAGATGGTTCCAGAGAGGATGGTTCTAGACTATTCTCAGTGGTAGAAGAGGACAGGACAAGGAGTAATGGTCTCAAGTTGCAGTGGGGGAGGTTTAGGTTGGATATTAGGAAAAACTTCTTCACTAGGAGGGTGGTGAAACACTGGAATGCATTACCTAGGGAGGTGGTAGAATCTCCTTCCTTAGAAGTTTTTAAGGTCAGGCTTGACAAAGCCCTGGCTGGGATGATTTAATTGGGGATTGGTCCTGCTTTGAGCAAGGGGTTGGACTAGATGACCTCCTGAGGTCCCTTCCAACCCTGATATTCTATGATTCCATGATTTTTTTTTTTGTTTATATGAAGAAAAGAGGCTTGAGGGTTTTTGGGGTTTTTTTTTTTAGGGCTCTCAAGCAATTAAAAAAATTGCGATTAATCGCACTGTTAAACAATAATAGAATACCATTTATTTAAATATTTTGGGATGTTTTCTACATTTTCAAATATATTTCAGTTACAACACAAAATACAAAGTTCACAGTGCTCACTTTATATTTATTTTTGATTGCAAGTATTTGCACTGTAAAAAAACAAAAGAAATAGTATTTTTCAATTAACCTAATACAAGTACTGTGGTGCAATCTCTTTATCATGAAAGTTGAACTTACAAATGTACAATTATGTACAAAAAAATAACTGGTCTCAAAAAAATAAAATAGAGCCTACAAGTCCACTCAATCCTACTTCTCATTCAGCCAATCACTCAGACAAACAAGTTTGTTTACATTTGCAGGAGATAATGCTGCCCGCTTCTTGTTCACGTCAGCTGAAAGTGAAAACAGATGTTCATGTGGAACTGTTGTAGCCAGTGCTGCAAGATATTTATGTGCCAGATGCGCTAAAGATTCATATGTCCCTTCATGCTTCAACCACCATTCCAGGGGACATGTGTCCATGCTGATGTCGGGTTCTGCTCGATAACGATCCAAAGCAGTGTGCACTGACACATATTAATTTTCATTATCTGAGTCAGATGCTACCAGCAGAAGGTTGATTTTTCTTTTCTGGTGGTTCGGGTTCTGTAGTCTCAACATCCGAGTGTTGGTCTTTTAAGACCTCTGAAAGCAAGCTCCACATCTCGTCCCGCTCAGATTTTGGAAGGCACTTCAGATTCTTAAACCTTGGGTCAAGTGCTATAGCTATCTTTAGAAATCTCACATTGGTACCTTCTTTCCGTTTTGTCAAATCTGCAGTGAAAGTTTTCTTAAAATGAACAACATGTGCTGGGTCATCATCCTAGACTGCTATAACATGAGAGATATGGCAGAATGCGGGTAAAACAGAGCCAGAGACATACAATGCTCCCCCAAGGAGCTCAGTCACAAATTTAATTAACACATTATTTTTTTTAACAAGAGTCATCAGTTCAGACACCATTCCAGAGGACATGCTTCCAAAGCATAAAGGGACATACAAATGTTTAGCATATCTGGCACGTAAATACTTTGCAACGTCAGCTAGAAAAGTCCCTTGCGAACACCTGTTCTCACTTTCCGGTGACATTGTAAATAAGTGGGAACATTATCTTCCGTAAATGTAAACTTGTTTGTCTTAGCGACTGGATGATCGAGAAGTCGGAAGGAGTGGTCTTGTAAGCGCTAAAGTTTTTTGCATTGTTTTGTTTTTGAATGCAGTTATGTAACAAACAAAAAATCTACATTTGTAAATTGCATGATAAAGGGATTGCATTATGGTACTTGTATGAGGTGAATTAAAAAATACAAATAGTTGCACTGTAAAAATGATTTTAAAAAATAGTAACAAAACAACATACACTTTGATTTCAATTACAACAGAGAATACAATATATATGAAAATGTAGATGTGTGTTAACAATAGTGCCAACTGTTGCAATTTTATCACAAGTCTTAAAATATTTGGGTTTTCTTCTTGAAGCATCAGCTCCTGGGTTAGGTGAGATTCTGAGCTTTAATTAAAAAAAAAAGTTTATTTTTTGAAAAGAGAAGTGTGAAAATGTGACCTCAGTACTCTAAAAACTTAAACTAAAAGGAAAACAAAACCCAGAAGGACAAAAAGACCCTGAAATGTATTTATTTACTTTAATCTCATTATTTTAAAGCCAATTTCATGATTTCTTGGTCTTATTGGTGGTTTTAGAATTCTTGAGGTTTGCAACACTGCTGTAATACAACTGCATTTGCACAAACTACTGAATAAAGCCCTGCTGCATTCTGAAGAAGCTGTAGGTAACTTTGGGTATCTCTACACTGGAATAAAAGACCAAAGGCAGCTGTGGCTGGCCCAGGTCAGCTGACTCAGGCTCTCAGGGCTCATGCTGCAGGGCTAAAAATTGCTGTGTAGATGTTCAGCTTGGACAGAGCCTGAAGTTTACACAACGATTTTTAGCCCTGGAGCCTGAGCCAGTTGCAGGTATTTAATTACTGTGTAGACTAGCATTAGTGGCATTACTGTAAGCCCAGCTACAAGGGAGTTATAGGTTTCAGAGTGGTAGCCGTGTTAGTCCGTATCAGCAGAAAGAATGAGGAGTACTTGTGGCACTTTAGAGACTAAGGAATAAAGAGAGTTATAGTAAGTAATCCAGAGTCATTATCAAGAGGGGATGTGCTGCTGTTGTAAGGTCAGTTATGCAATCAGTGTGTCAACCTGCATATACCATGCTGCCATACAAAACTGAACTTTCATCCCACATGTGGCTTTCCATGCTAAGTACATGGTAAAAAGGGATACTAATTTGATTCACTACTTCCAAATTAATATCCTCAATGAATGGTAACAAAGAGCATCATCATAATTATGATCTTTACCCTCAAACAAGGCAGTAAAGCTACTATAGTAAGACACTATTTTAAGCACTTAAATAGTGAAACTATTTAGTGCATTTCATCTCTGGAGACTCAAGTTCAGATTCTAATAAGGACATAGGAGAGAAAGGGTTTAGTCTCACATCAGTCTCTCTGGATAAATATCAAAGACTCATTCACCACATAGCTTCCTGAACTCTGCACAACAGAGGTCCAGGACCACCATACCCGAAGTGTCCTGCAGGACAAGGGCCAGATTTCCTGGCACATCTAAATGTGGAGAAGCCTGCACATTACCTTCCCTGTATGATTATCTAGCTCTAGTTCCCAACTTTTATAAAGGCTAAGTTCACCTATATAACTTTCAAGAGAAAATAAGAATGGTTCAATGGAGTTTATTGCAATTCAGGGACAATTCTTGCCTGATTCCCCCATCCCGATTCCAACTAGGAGTACCTGAGCTCTCACATCTCCTTCCCTGTGCAGAACTGTGCTCTGCAGCATCTCCCTGCATCCTGATACCCCATCGTGCTTCTGAGAACATAGAGTGGAGTAAGAGTATGGTCAGTCGATCTGTAACTACACAGATCCATCAATCATTCCACATGATATCTACTATTCCTCCACCATGCTTCTAAGGCTGCAGTAGTGGCTGTTGAGTAGCTCTGATGCTAATCCTCAACCTGGGATGAAGATTCCTTCCTCCTTTGGTCATTACAGAAACACTCCCTCCGCACACTTATCCTGTTACTCAGGTTGCATAGGGTCACTGAGCTTAACATTTAATGAAAAGTAATCAAAATTTTCAACATCTCCATCAGGCTATATGTGCTCTATCATAGTCACTTAAACACTCAGCTCATATAATCTATATGTAAAGCTAAATTAAGAACTTTGCTGGAATGCACTACTCCTAACTAAAAAGTTCAACTTCTTCCCAGTTCATTTCAGTGGAGGGGAAAAAAACACCTGTGTCATAAATGACTAAAATCTCTTGCTTTGCAGAATAATTTTTTAGCAGACCAGGTTACTTTATTGAACACATCACGTATAACTAAACTTTCACCAGCTGTTCTACTTTCAAATTACAAAAGAAGAATGCACAACTGTGTCATAAAATGTAACATTTATATTATTTAAATATGTGCATATGTCATTTATTTAGTGCAGTATGCCTCTGCTCTCCCCTGCAAGTGCAACCTTTTATGGAATAGAAGGAGGATTCATTGTTTTGGGGTTTCCTTGTACTGGACTTTATGGCCAAATTCTAAGATGGCATACATCAGTGTAACTCCATTAACTTGAATGAAGAGATGTCAATTTACACCATTTAAGGATTTGGCCATATGTATTTTTGAAGGATGTGTAACTTAAACCAAAAAGATGTCTTTCAAGAAGGAAAGATTACCCTCAAGTGAGGGTCACAATTACCCTGTAATTAATGGACTATCTTAGCTATATTATTTACTTTAGTTCTTGATAAAAGAAAAACATACTGGGCGGAACTCTGCTCTCAGATGCATTGGTGTAATTATGGAATAACTGTTCTATTTAAATAGAGTTAGTCTGCGTTTATTTCAATGCAACTGAGAACAGAATTAGGCTCACTGTATTTATGTACCATCTGCCACCGATTTCAGCTTTTTTGCAAGTCAGCTTGCTGCTTGAAATTACAAGTAATGAGATTTATCTTATATTGGAAAAGAGAAAATAATTTTCTCCATATCAGATGCTGCTGAAAAAGACAGCCAAAAAAGGACCCATGGGAAACATCCTTCTGAGAACACTTCCAACATGTTAAATATGTATAGCTACGTATTTTAAGCAAGTGCAGAATTTTTTTCTTCCATACAGTAAAGTTAGATGATGTTACCCATATTACAAATGTAGCAAAAATATTTTTAATCAAATCAAAAGTTATTTTTATAGCTTCGTTTCCATGCTCCCTCTTCCCTCTGGCCACCTATTTCATTCTAATTCTATTCCCTTTATTTTGTATTTCTCTTTTTTGAGGCGGCACGGAGCAGGAATCATTCTTTCAGCATATTTGCTTTTTCTTCTAACTTTCTCTTGTACCTTCCTTCCATCCACAAGTCTCCCTCCCCCGCCCCCAAGCTAAGGTGGTTAATAATAATATTCAGTGTCTCAATGTCCAAACAAGAACTCCTTCACTGACTTATTTTTGTATTACACATTCACAGAATTATAATATTAATTACAATCATTTGCAGCAGCAATCTAGTGAAGAGCCTTACTGGGCATACATGTAGGGCTAAATTTTATAATTGTACGATAAGAATTGATGTAAACCTTGATTTCATTCTACCAGCCACCCTTTCTGAATAACAGAAAGGAATGACTGTCGGGATCCTGTTTCCCATACGCATTACAATCAGGACCTGTTATAAAGTTTAGTTAGTAAAAGACAGGATTTTGTATTGTGACTATGATAAATAGATTAGAGAAATGTTGAGGGCCTGAAGCCCTGAACTGTTTTAGTTATAAGATCCTATTGGTGGTATTTTATTAGACACAGTTAAGCAGTGATACAGTGAAGAAGCATAAAGGCATACGGAGCATGACTACATTTTATTTTTTGAAGCAGGAAGGCACTTTTTGGCAGCTGTGACTGCTCAGAATTAGAAATGGCTAAAGGATAAACTCCAGTCTCGAAAGTCTGTGGAAAGCTAATACAATACACAGCATTTCTTCAAAAGCATATGTAATGCATGCAATAGTGGTTTGTGGTCTCAGAAGCCTTCACTACAGTGGTATGTAATGTACGTTACAAAACAATGCTCTACATAGACTATGTGGATTTGCATATGTAGGCTGCAATCAGCTGCAAAGCATCCTATGATACTTTCTCAGGAATTCCAGTATGCAAAAATGAATGTTCTTACTATGCATACTAAAAAAAAAAAGTTACTTCTACACCAGAAATCACTGCTAGATGAACTCTTAAAAAGATAATCAAAGTCAGGTCTAAATTCTGCCCTCAAATGCACACGAACACATTTCCTATTGAATTCACATTGTTAATGAGGGCTGATCACATGCTTCTGAAGGCAGAATACAGTTCTTAAAATGCACTCACCGTGCCTCCTCAAATACTCCTCTACTCCTATCTCAGCAGAACCAGGTGAGAAAGATCTGCATCCCATGTTTCTGAAGGATGATGCACTTCACTGTAGCAATTAGAGTGCTGTATCCATCTCCAATGCTCTATGAAACAAAAATGGTGGCGGGGGGGAGGGGGGAATCTATGTCCAAAAGCTACTCACTTGAGTAAACATTCTTCAAGAGTGCCTGGTAACAGTAAAGAGTCTCTTACATTTTGCAATAAAATACAATTGTCATGTTTCCGGTCGGAAAGCCCAAGCAAGCAAATCCTATGGAAAGAGAGCAAATGTGCTGAGAGCAGGGATGCTGTATGGGTGCTGAAAGGAGTCCCCCTTAAAGACCAAGGAGTGACAGCAAGGCTACTGCTACCCCAGTAGTTGCTGCATCCTCACTGTACTGGGGCACAAAGCACAAAAATCTATAGGGCAGTGGAACTGAGTGGCTGGTGTTGGCCACTAAACAAATATAAAAGCATATTTTTGATATTATAAAGGAAGGTTTGAGAGCTAATTAGCTTATGTAATTAAACTGTACTCAACAAGTGATCAACAACAAGCATCAGTTTAGTATCAGACACTTCCCTTATTCTGAGGGTCATATACTGCCTTTTCAAGGAATGAGCTTACGGATCCAATACAGAAGATTATGGCCATATCATACTTCTTGTGATATTTGATTTATGAAAAAATGCAAACACAAATAGTTTTCAGCTGTTATGTAGAAATATTTCACTACTCTTCATTTTGCCTGATAGCTCTCAGCAATACATGGCACAAGACTCTCAAACGCATCTTGTCAGAGTGTACAATTTAAACCACAGTTTTATTTAGAAGTGTGCATTTTACTTAAGTATCATTGATTCCCCCGCCTCCTTCCTAGTTGATTTGAGAGGATATGGAAAATGGGTCATTTGCCCCAAACTGGAGATCAGTGCCATTGTGCTCAGTGCTGCCAATAGCAGCTGTCAAAGTGTGCTGGATGCAATCATATGATCTCTAGGTAAACAACTAAATCATGTGTCCTTTCTCAACAGAGTTGGCTCATACCATCTAATTGACAGCTAGCTGCTTTTAATTAATCAGAATGCTGCATGCTTCCTGCTCCTCCAGAATCAGACATGTTCAGCTCTATGTGAAAATACCCATAGCTTCCCTTAACCCTCACCATCTCTAACGCCAATGCCCTTTGATGGCCAATTGTGGATAATTAAAAATGCAAAGGTATGTTTTGCATTTTTAGGGCTAAACTTTCAGAAATTAAATACATTTTCTTCACATCCTCCTCTAGTTTTGTACAGTTCAGATTGAATATTTAGCAGAGAATAGGAGCCACAGGCTCATTCAAACAAACTCTTTCTCCCTTGGGCAATTTCCCACCTCCCCAATTCAAGATTAAATATATCTTTTGGCTTTTTGCAGCAAGACCCTTTCCCCCAGAACTAGCATCCATAACCCAGTGCATATCATGAGGCATGAAAGCCCACTGCTTTCCAGGACTACTGGAGCCAATTTAAGTATTTATACTGTATGCATACACTTCAGTATAAAATAGAAGGGATGTAAGTGTAGCTATTATAGTTTCACTTTTTACCCCAAAGTGTTTTACTCATGTCATGCAAATGAGAACCAAGAAAAATATAGTAAAACAAGAATGGGAAGGAAATTATCAGAATAACAAAACTAAAAGATGGAGGTCAATGTAATTCTTCTTACTAAGTAAGCAAATTAGCCTCTAGTTAGAACTGAAAGAATTCTGTGACCAGCACTGCTGAATGTGTGGCTGGAAATTGTAAATTCTGGGGGCTCCTACCACCTTCCTTTGACACCCTTTTTATTTCTATTATCCCCTGACCTTTTCTCTCCATTGCATTCACCCTTCAGCCTGCAGAGCATTGTTGCACCTAGGTCCACCTGTCCATCCTCTGCCCGTTCATGAACAGAGCACCTCTCTGCAGATTTCTTGTCCCACAAAGCAGAGGCTTTATCCCTAGATATCTCCCTGTTAGAGATGATGCAGAGGAGCACTTTACAGACACGTGCAGAGGGAAAGCAGAGTCCTTGTGGGCCATCTGGGAGCTGTTGAAGCAAGCTGAAGACGTGGGGCAGGCCTTCTGTGATGAGGGATTATGGGTTTGAACTCTGATGCTGGAATAAATCTGGAACTTGTTGCTCTCTGGGTGACTGCAAAACTCAAAGCCTACCATATTTAAGTTTTTAGTTAACTGGGCCCTAGACGACGTACATCTTTTAGGATTTTTTTCCCTTCAATAGGTCACAGTAGTACTGAACTGAGTAACTGTTCCCCTCTCAGAGTTCTAATGTGACATCTGTTGAAACATCTGTTCCATTTCCTATTCTATAATACACAGAATATAAATACTATACTCATGTTAAGAATGATAAATCTTGCACTTTTAAAAATTTAACAAGAGGGCATATTATTTTTTAAAAGATTTTAAAATCTATTTTCACTTTGCATAACCAAGCCTTATGGGAAAAGGTTGGTACAAACCCAATATGCCAAACATGCCCTATGGTGACCCCTTTCCCATCACCTCCAAAGAAAACATCTTAGTTACAGTGTGTATGGTAACACCCATTGTTTCATGTTCTCTGTGTATATAAATCTCCCCACTGTATTTTCCACTGCATGCATCCGATGAAGTGAGCTGTAGTTCACAAAAGCTTGTGCTCAAATTTGTTAGTCTCTAAAGTGCCACAAGTCCTCTTTTTCTTCTTAGTACAACAAGAGAAGAACAAACTTCAGTATCAGTCTACACAAGCAAAATTCTCTGCCAAACCAAACATCATCAAGCGTAACAGAACGCTACTTGTTTCATCTTACCTTGATTCCCTGCCTGCCCTCATCCTTGTGTATTTTAGATGTGCAAGGACAAGGATTCATAGATTTTTCATTAAAAATATGTGGGTCGCTATACTCTGCTCCACCAGAGAGGAAATCAAATCAATTATTCTGTTTGTTATATCCTTTTAGTTTTAAAGGATATGTGGAATTTCCCTGATTTTGTGGGACTTTAAAAACAGACCTACTAATGAGAAATCATTCTCTTCACTGATATACTGTGTGAGAGGAGATTAGACTTTTTATTTTTCCCCCTACAATTTATTTTTTAAATTTTTTTTTAAAAAATTTTAAAAAAATTTTTTAAATGAGATTTAATGGCAAACTTAGCAACTTTTTAAAGTGAATTTAGTACTTATGAGAGATGCTGGCTCCACAGCCTTGAAAAGCAGAACCTTCTATTTATCCACAAAGCAAATGGAACACAGGGAAAAGAATGCATGCTTTCCCCACAATACTCCTTCCATGTGCTTCCACCCTGCCCTGGAGGGACCATGTCTAATGATAAGAGGGGAAGTCTGATGGTGTGTTTTTGAGAAGTCTACTAAAGTCTAAGTCTACTAAAAACTAAACTGAGATCACATACTCCTTTCACACGGTTCATCAAACCATCCTCTAATGGTAACGACTTTCCTCTCACTACCAACACGGGCCAAAGTTGAACTAGTGACCTAGCGGTCAAGAGCTCTATATCTCATTATCTCCAAGTTCCTTTTCCTCAAATGTGTGAATGAAGAGAATGCAGGGAGTGCAATAAATGTCTGATATAGAGTGCACACATAAAAGAACATGCTTCTCAACAAACCTAAGAACATTTATTGGGAAGAGGCTTAAAAATAAAACACACAACATATTGGTCTTCAAAATATCTTTAAGACAGAGACTGAAAATCAGAGGCAAAGAATCTGGGAACCAAAGACACATGCATAGCACCTCAGAGATGATCTCAGCAGCACAGCAGACTACGTATAACACTGTAGTAAAATTGTCACCACATTAAATAACATTATCATTTTTATGGCTTTCTCTGATTTGCAGTCAGTCATATTTTTCCCCTTTGCTTCTCTTTCATGCCATCATTCCCACTCTAGCTGGCCACCATTGCAATCGCTATTCTCCATATGGAGGTTAGGATTAGAGCTGTGTGAATAATTGATTTGTTGGTTCACTGGCAACAAGGGGAAAAAATGTGTTTCAGGGCAAATGAAACATTTAGTTCTAGCCAAAACAAAACATTTCACTTCAATTTTCTGAGCTTTAACTTTTCTTTTTAAAATGAAATTTCCTTCAATTTCGAAATGAAGTCATTTTGAAAGGAAAAATTGAGATGTTTTGTTTTGAAAATGTCAAAATGAAACATTTCAACTTTTTCAGGGTTTTTTCCCCTTGACTAAAACAATTTGGTGATATCAACAGAAATTCACAAATCTTTTGGTTGACCCAAATTCGAAATTTTGTTGGTGGAAAAAAAAGTTTTAGCTTAAAAATTTTGACCAGCTCTGGTCAGGACAACAATCCTCTCCCAGGAATGTTACCCTATGGATTGTATGCCTATCAGAAAGTAGTATAATGCAATGTTGTGCAATGTTCTCCCCCCTTCCACCCAATCCTACCAAGATGAAGAGCACTTCTGCATAATAAATAGCTTCCACCAGCAAGGAAAACAGAGCAACATGGTTTCCTCAAGAACTTTGGGTTTTAAAACAGCCAAGAAGCCTGCTGCTCCACCAACCCAAGGGCCCAATCTTTCTCCTCCTGAAACCAAAGTGAGTTTTGATATGGATTCGGTGGGAGCAAGATAATGTCAACAGGAGAAAGCTACTGGTAAATGTAGGACACTGCATTTCTTTTTTTTTCTTGGAGAATGTATGCAGGTTCACTTTCATTCCCAAATCTACCCAACACCACTCATTTTGAGATGCCAGCACTCTTTTACAAACGGATACTTTCTGGTAAGCAGGTAAATTAATTTTCATTAAATTGATGTTGGAGCAAAGTAAGGGGGGACAGCTTTGTTAGTTTTAAACTTCAATTTATACAAAAAACAAAAATTGTCAGTCCATCTGAACTGGACCTCAATATTAACATGTCACCCCTTCTTAAAATAATGCAGGATTTAGCAGCTGGTTTATTCCTAAGTGACTGCTGACCTCAATCAAATCATCGGATCATCATACTAATCAGTTAACTCTGCTTTTCATCTCCATAATTAGCATTCTTTATCATCTTCTCTGAAACAAACTAAATGGTATATTTTTAAAAAGTCCAGAATGATCTATTTAACAACACAGTGTGCAAACCATTGTAATGCAACATGAAATTAAATGTAATACTAATTAAATTGCAAGTCTCCCTACTAAT